>NC_089884.1:5125625-5446250 GCF_040182565.1 Anser cygnoides | reverse complement strand
GAACCTTAGTATTAAATGTGACCCAGAGGTTTCTTATACTAAATTGTGAATTTAAACTTCCATTCATAAACTATGTGGAAAACAGTATGGGCGCTGGAGCTCCAACCCGTGTGTGTTGGTCTCTGCGCTGACTCTCAATTAATAATAAGCAGACAGCTGCAACCTTCACAGCCTCAGTCTGTGACTGGCATAGTGCCACAGAGAGAACATATACTAGTCTAATCCCAGTGAGACGAATGTAGGGAATAAATCTAAAAACCCTACATTTATAAACATATAGTGCCCCATTCTACAGAGGCCCAGGGAACAAAGCCCTTTGCCTCACCATTGCTGTAAGTGCATCCAGGAGCAGCTGAGGCATTACGACAGCCACCAAGTTAGGAATCTGACTAACAAATGGACGGAAAATTTCCCCACTAATATATTCACTACTTACATATTCGATACTGCTTCAAGCGCAGACGTTTCTAAATGGTTCCTCGGCTTCATCAGAGTTCCAGTCTCCCCCTGAAGCTTGAGACATCCGCGTGACCTACCAACAGAAAGAGATGGTAGCCGTCAGCACCGAGAGGTGGCCCATGCCTCTGCAGTACCCTACAGTGAGCCGACAGGCGTTTTGAACAGGATGGCAGGATCTGTGCCTCTGCCAGAGAAACCCCCGTGTTGCTGCTTGGGATCTCTCGGGAAGGAGTGCAGGATTCCAGTCTGCCACAACCCCTGTGGCTGGAAGTACGGCTAACGCGGGGCTGAAAGCCTAACACCAAGAGTAACGGGGGTCTCACCACTTAACGGCTCCGTGGCTTGGGTGAATTACCAAGGCTGAGACAGGACTCACCGAGGGCAAGGCAAGTCGGCTTCCAGGAGGATTTAGGAACAGTGGACAGGCAGCCTGGGGTTGTCGCTTTGACAGCAGCCCCCGGGGACTCACCACTGCCGGGGGCGATGCGCAGAGGCCCGCGGCCCTGAGCGTGCTGTGGGCACGGTGTGCTCGGCCTGGCCTGGCACAGCCTCGGCCCATTCGTACACGCAGGGATGGGTTTCATCCCCGTGTGCCTTTCATCCGTGCTATGAGCTGGCGTCCTCCCCGCACAGAGTCCGTCCAGTTGCTCAAACCCTTTTATTCCTTTACATCTCCACTTTTAGAGCTCTGTTCCCACTTTTTAAATGCAGATTTATAACTAGGTGCTCTCAGATGTTTTTAAAAGCGTCAGTGTGAGGAATGTTGACAGCTTTCGTAACTGCCTATATTACAGTCCGTAAGAGAGCTTGTTCCTTCCAGGCACCAGCAGTAAGCCAGTTTTACGCTGGGCACAACCCAGATCTGGAACACAAATTCAATCTGCACTGAAAACCGATGTAATCATTGAGGTAACAGTTTGGTCTGCTGACCCTACTCATCTGAATGCTATTTCTGAGGGGACAGTGGTGTATTAATCTTCCTTTTGATAATTACTGTTCCACAGATAATTTTTGAACCTGTATGTGCCATCCTTCCGTGATGTTGCACTGGTATCCTGGATACATAGCATTACAGTCGCCTAAAGCATGTTTCTTTATTCCTCCTTGTGCTCTACCTTTCTTTTTGGCTCACTTCTGTACTCTGCCATCACATCGCCTTCATTTGTGTAACCAGGAAAATGACGAATTCTACTGAGTTCTGAACACCTTTGTGTTTTGTGACTTTGCTTCTCTCATTATCCTACTACTTTACAAACTGCTACTTCAGCTTTTCATTCAGAGGATCGCCCCTCAACCTTCTAGTATATTGTACAAAGTTGTCTATTTTTAGCCCTTTCCTTCCAAAGCCTCTCCCTGGGTGGTATTGCTCACAAATGTGACTGTCACTGCCTTTGCTATACGGACGCTCCAAGCCAGTTGCCTCCTATTCCGGTTTGGATAGAAAGCACGAAGCGGATGTATGATTTATCTTTCTGACATCTCCTCGTCCCTGCCCAGCCGTTAATACAACACAGACAGAGTTCTTCATTTTCTTCTCCCTCCTGTCTCAGTCACGATGGAGGGAATACCATCCTTACTCACAGTCAGGCCCATAGGTTGGGGATTGTTTGGGTTGCTGCCCATCAAATCTGTATCGATCATTTCAAAGATACTTGCGTCTCCTTGTATACAGCAGCTAGAAAATGTATTCTGTCCCTTTACACACCATACCCCAAAATTGCTGTTCCATATCCCTTATATTGGAGTAACTACCTGACACCTGCTCTGATTGTCCGTTTCACATGTTTTCCAAAACAGAGCTTTAATTTTTCCCAAGATATTGCAATAAAGGGCAAGTTCCTCAAAAATATCTGCAAAGCTGTTAGATTGTCCTCTTTCAAAGATCGCTGTAGAGCTCAGTTCTGCAATGCTTACAGTACTTCAGCAAGGCGAGGGTGGTGTACAATGAACACGTAGCTGGCCACAGTCACCTTGTGAGCCCTGGTGTCCCTCAGTAGGCTGCACCCTCTTGGTGTCACCCATCGTCCCCACGGCACAAAACCTTTGCAAAGCCAACTGGCTGCCCTTGGACAGTTCTTCCCAGGCATCACACTGTATGAGGTTGGTAAAGCCTCTCTGAGCAGCGGAAGCTCATGCCCACAGTGAAATCCTGAGTCCCCAGCACCTATGGAAACCACCGAGTGGCAAACAGCTCCTCAAAAACCAGGCTTCACTTCTTCATGCTCAAGTCTACCGCTTTTCTGTAAAAGGGATAAGAAAATATTTTTCTACCTACCACACAAGAACATGTGGTTTATTTTATGACAGTCGTACCAGTGGCATTTGTAAAGCAATGAGTCACCGAGTGGTAGTACAGCAGAGTAGTTCAAATATTTATTTATAGTGTATTATAGCTGAACCTTTGTATTATTTTTTTTGTGGGATCTTCACTTCTGGCTAAGCTTTGGGATGCATTTAAACGTGCTGAACTGAAGTCCTGGCCTTGAGTTGAATTTGAATGAAGTCCATATGGTGGAGAAAAAGAGTGAGTGAACGATACAACAGAACACTAAAATAAGCTAGAACTGAGCAAGGTAACGGGAGAACGAAATGAAAATGAACATAAAAGAAGACAGACAGCATTAATTCAATCTAATGATTTCAGGTTCATCTTTTACATAAATTAACAATTCCTGAATTTCTGGACTTATTTAGTGTTGGTGAAAAGCACTAGTGTTAGTGATAGTCAAGATAGCCTTATTTTTATTTTTTAAATACTGCATACACAGTTCTCTATCTCTTTAGAAACGTGAGTATCTTTAACACATTCCAGCCAGTTTTATTGAAAGAACCATGATATGTTCATATAAACACTGGTTTGCTTAGAGTCTCTTCAAGTCCTCTCCCTGTTCCTATAAACTGCTTTTTAAATAAAAATTTAAAAAATCTCATGGTTTAAGTCCCAGGGATTCCTACTTTGATTTTATGTGCACCTAAGTAAATTGGGAATAATCCTGCTGATATCCCTTAAAGAAAGCATTGGCAGAATCAGGACCTTACTAGGTTTTGCTTGTTCTGAACTCATCTTCTCTGACAAATACGCACCTTCCCCGCACACAAACTCTGAGGTGGTATAAAACTCACTGAATTCAGCAGAGAAACAGCCCAGGACGTAGTCCACAGTGTAGAAAGCTGAGAGCCATACGTGTGTCCAAAACAACCAGCTCTTTGTAGAGCTTCGCAAAATATTTTGTCTCCTTGCATTTAGATTTCTCATTCATCTTTTAGTCATCTGTGCTTGCCACAGCAATAGACTTTACAAGAACAGTTCTGCTTCAAGCGAACTTCATCCACATCTATCTCACTTGTGGTAGTAAATAGGAAGAACACCTATTTTTTCCTTTGTTAGTCTACACACCAGGAAAATATCTGTTATTTCCAAATTTAAAGTGTGCACTATAATGTGCAAAACAAATTGAGTATTATAGTAAAAATCACCAGCTGCACTTTACTACTGAAATAAAAGTAAGTGTTCTTTATCAAAATCAACTGTTCTAGATAGAACTATGGGATTCATTCTGAAAGAACTGACTTTAATTTCTAACGTAAAGGACATTTGGTATGCCCTGCTTCTTGTTTTCCTTTCCTTAAGAAATGCAAACACTGAAAACCAATCGTGAACTAATTTACTATAGAAAAGAAAATGATGACTTGATGAATGAAATTCATCATTACACTTCAAAACAAATAGAAACCCCCATGCTGTCTGGATTTCCACATTGAATGTGTTGATTACTGTTTCTAAGTAAAAGGGATTTAAACCATTTCCTGAGGGCAGACCTGAAGAGGTCTGCCACCCTTTGTACAACCCGTTCTTTTGGCGACACGGGTGCACAGCCGGACTGCAGAGGAAGAAGTACCGCTCTTACATGTATGGAGCATGGTCAAGATTACCTTAGCCTACTGCTAAAGAGCTTCTCTATTTTTTTAGGGCACCCTTGCACCTTAGAAAACTGATTTGTTTTCCAAGCGGAAACTTTCAGTATTTTTTACAAAATGATTACATTGCAGAACTGCCGTCTGTTTGCTATGCAACCTATCAATAAGAAGCCCAGGGCAGAAATTTGTTTGGCATCATTAACGTGTGCAACAAGAAACGGTTTATATGATGCAATTGCCTGCAATGACAGCGACTACATGCTGATCAGGAAGTCCCTTCCTGGTCCCTGCATCATTTTTTAATTTTCCTTTTCCAGTCCTTTATCAAGAGACAGTACAGGTCCATACAAAAATCCCCTTCTTCCAGTGGAAGATCCTTGGGTGTATTATTGCTCCTACCTGCTCAAACACCCACAATGATTCTGGCACATCCACCACAGGTACGGTTTATGCACATACACTTCAATATGCTAATAAAAAAAAAGTGATTTAGATTATATCCTTAAAGTTACATGGTGGGGGAGAATGGCTCCAAGAGACCAGGAGGGATGAGACTATAGCCAGGAGAAACTGCAACAAACAAAAATACAGCAGGGAAGGGCACGGCAATGGGTTCTGTTAGCAGAGGTAGCCAGAGGGACAAATAAGATCAAAGGAGCAAACAGACCGTGTGTGGAGCTGGAGATGTGGCACCAGGGCAGTTTCCAGAAATGAACAACTGAGAGGCCAGAGCAGAGTTTCAGTTTGAATGAGACTGCATTTCAGAGAAAGGTGGGGCTTCCAAGAAAACGGCGTAAAGCCACTACAGATACGGGCCTGCATGGAAGCTGTGGCTGGTTGCTTCTCTGCAGGCTATCAGCCAGGGCTTTGTTTTATCTAAACTGGTAATAAAGGCGAGCTTCTTCTGCCAGAAGACCCCTTAAACAAAGCGGAAATCACGTTGCACGTGGCAGCATAGAGCTCGGCTTGTTTCAGTTTCTTTAAAATATCTGGATGCCAGGGTAGATAGTTAACAGACTGTACTTCGGCAGGCAAAACGCTGGGTCCAGAAAAGTCTTAGGAATGTGAAAAGAGCACTTGTAGCAGTAATTTCGAATTGCCTCCTCACCCCTGCAAAACACAGCTGGCGGTGTCCTTCTGCTCTCCCAGATAGCTGGCACACCGACGCACGGAGCAGGCAGCCTGCGCAGCGCTGCTGTCCATCAGGACACGAAGATCCAACACCCAGAGAAGAGCAACGGGTGTTTGAACAGCATTTTCTTCGTCTGCCTTCACGTCCGTGTGTTGGAGGACATGTATACCTAAAGCAGTGGCTTGAGTTTAGTATGAGACTCACAGGTTTTCTTCCAGTGAAAATACAAAAGTTGTAGAATTTCACTAGCAAGTTAAACACCTCTTCTGATCCTGAGAAGAGATTAAAAAATTAGAAATCCATATGCTTACAAAGAGAAAAAGGGAAGAGAATAAAAAGCAGTGTCTTCTTGAAGGACATCATCTTCCTGGGAAGATGTCAGTTGAGGTTTTGCCTGTGAATAATTCAGATCAGGAATGTCTTCTCATTTATTTTTGTGACTATCTAGCCCTTTCATTTTAATTTCCTTCCAGGTAACTATACAAATTTACTACCGGGGAGGATTTGTAGCTGGCACATTAACTGGATCTACTCTGTTTTTAAACTGTGGATGAGATGCTGAGGAGAGACTGAGCATCCATTCCAGCATTATTTTACTAACATGGATACTGACCCTTTCAGAAGATACGCTCCCATATTTTTCTTACATCTGGAACAAATGCTCTGATTAGTAGTTTTTTTGAGAAATTAAATAACAATACAAGAGAAACACAAGTCACAAATCCAAGCAAGCAGGATATTAAAGCTAACGATTACATTATTTCTTCAAGAGGAGGTTACAAAAAGAAGGAAGTTAGGGCAATAATGAATTTTCAGAAAACAAACTTGCTGAATCAGATGGCATTTATCTCTCTCAGAAGTCTTACTGCCTCTCTTTACTTGGCACCTTCTTCAAAAACACATCTACATCCCTTCCAACAGCCTGAAGCACAACACGGGACAAAGATCTCCATAGAAAAAAAATATATATATATAAAGCAGTACAAGGGCTGTAATTTAGAGTAATGAAAAGCAGTTTTTCTAGTGTGTCATGAAATCAGTCTGCTGCTCTGTGCTATATGCTCAAAGAGACCATCTGAGCATCACAGATTACAGTTTAAATTGTTTACATAGATATGCATGGATAAAGAAGCCATGACTTGTATTTTGGAAATCACTGAGCAGATACGCAGTCTTCCAAACCTTTCTGCAAGTTGACTGATCTCCCAGAAGGTGATTTTCTGGGAGCGTAAAGATTTTTTGTATGTTCTGTAGAGCTGCTGTGAACTGTGAGATGAGTATACAGTGCTCTGATTTTGCAATTGTATCTATAGAAATAATTGAACGGTAATTGCCCCTTTTTTAACTTGGCTTA
Organism: Anser cygnoides; assembly: GCF_040182565.1. NCBI lineage: Eukaryota > Metazoa > Chordata > Aves > Anseriformes > Anatidae > Anser > Anser cygnoides. Next base: position 5,439,387 of record NC_089884.1, on the reverse strand, counting down.
GATTTTTTTTGATAAGTCGGCAATAACACTGTGGTTAAATGGGTGATTTTGACCCTGAATCTTTTGTGAAGAAGGAAACTGTGCACTTGATCACCAGATCATATCACTGAGTTTATGAAGCTCTACATACTTGTACCATACTTGTCTGGGATTTTTTTTTTAATTTCACAGTAAGTTTAGAATGTACAATTTTTAAACAAAAAGATTTCATTTATGACTTTCATTCTAGTTTCTGCAGTTGTGCATACTGTTAGGTTTAAGACTGCTTGGAAGCTAAAGAGTATGTTGCAAGTGCACTTGCACAGATGCTATCGTCTTATTTTGTTTTCTTTAAACGTATTTATATAGTGACATATCAGCTCCCCAAATCACCCAGAATTAGTAGAGATGGAGAGAGAGACAGAGTCCAGGCAAGTAATGGGATATGTCAATTCTAGCACTCTCCTAACTGTGATACCCCTCCATTACACTTTGTCTGCAGTCATTTTAGTTTTATTAGACTTTCCTCACTTTCCAAACAAAATATAGTGAATTCGAGGATTTGGCAAACTGTAACTACCAAAGTCACTTTTAGGAAGATTTTATTCAGTTGTCATTAAAGACAGAACAGAGGGGAAATGGAAAATCAGACACGGAAGCTGTAGGTATTTTCTGCATATTCCCAAGACCATGTATTGTTTATTCTAGGAAACGAATGAAAGTATTATTTCTATTAATCACTAGCTGTCACAGAATTACTTCTCATTAAGAAAACTCATATGAATTTGTGTAACCTGAAGTAAATGCAGAAAGGCTGTTCATTATTACCATGGACTGTGAATAGAAGGAAAATGGGACAGACTGTACCAGGTGTGGGTAACAAACTGATATTTATGCTCACGCTAAAGCACTTCACTATATGCAGGGAAAAAACACAGTGGCACTCTGAAGGGGATAAATCAATGGAGAACTTAAAGCCGCGAGAGAGAAAAGAGACCATGTTTAGAGGTCAAGCATGTTTGATGCTACCCACAAATGCACTCAGTAATGAACAATGAGACAGTAATGAGGACGAGGTAAATATCTACTCAGACTTTTTATGCATCATTAGTCAAGCCAGTGGTTTTGATGGCTGAACCAAAAAAACTCAATGACAACAAATAAGTTTGGATCAACCCACATTTTTTTTTCATTTTCTCCCCAGCAAAACAATAAACTGAAAATGGGGTTGATCAGAAACAAAACATTTTGTCTTCGGGTTACTTAGTTCCTCTTTAACCTTTTCATCTTAGTTTTGTTTAGTTAAATTTGAAGTGAAACACTGATAGCTTTGTTCTGAAAATGCTGTAATGAAATGCTTAGTCTCTCCCAAATATATTTGCTTTCTGAATATCTTTTCTGAAACCGTTTATTAAATTTGACCCAATTTCATAAATACTTCTATTGTCCCCTCATGATGTGTTGTTTTGAACTGGTTAATCACATTCTCCGTTGCCAGTATTTTGTTTCCAGGAACAAAGACTACTCGTGTTTTTTTTCCTTTTATCCTCTTAATTGAAATGCATAATGTCTCATCACCAAAATAATTTTGTGTTTTCCACAATAAAAAAATAAATACAATTTCCAAGGAACTTCTTCCCTTTACTTTCCCTCCTTGTAGTAGAGCAACAATGTGAAAATGGGTAAAGAGTATAGATAAATTTAAACATATGTGTATGAGTGAAAAAAGGTGAGGTTGAAGAGATGTTTTTGTACATGATTCTGAAAATGGCAAGTTATTTGTCCATCCGTTCTGAGGCTCTTCCTTCAGTGAGCAAGTAGGGCAACACGACTGGTGCAATCCATCAAAAGAAATACCTAAGATACTCCGAGGTAGCATCAACCTGACACAGAGCTTGTGTTCCAAGCCTGAAATCCTCAATTAAATAAGGGGGAAGCGCATGCATTGTGTAGCTTGTACAAGCAGAAGAGTGCTAAACCAAATTCTCTGCACTAATGATAGCTGTGGTCTACTGAGTTTAGCAGCAATTTAATTTTTTCCCCAGGATATATTTATATATATATGTTTTGCTCCTTGGTATATTGAGCTGCAGTAATTAAAGTAACAAATCCGCAGACAACCACAGGCCACTACGGAGTTCCACAGGTTGATGTAGTCTTACCGGCTGGTCCCAGACAGGAAGATGAGAAGTATTTCAAAGCCAGGGATAATTTGGACAGCTGCTCCCTGTGAAGTCCACAAGATCAGAGTAAGTCTATTAGTTCGACAATTGAAAGCCACTCGTCCCAAAATGAGGACACAAAAAGACAGTTCATTTTTCTGTGAGTACTTTTCCTCTTTTCAGACAAATGATCTCAAACTTCCTAGACTGAGCTCCAGTTAATTGTTTTGCCACACTGAGCAATCCTGAAGGGGACTGTGCTAAATTCAGAGTACAGATGATTCCTTGCTTTGCTTCTACAGTGGTTCTATGCAGATATTTGATAAGACAGAGCACAGGGATGAGCTGTTTGGGATGCTGCAGCTGAGATGCATCTCCTCCTGGAGATGGAGGGAAGCTGGCCACTATGACTCAGACGCAGATATCTTAGCACAGTTCCCAGGTAAATGAATTGAGATGGAAGTATAATGTTTAGTTGCTAATTACATTCAGACGCCTTTGGGGAACCCACCAAGATTTCTATGAATGTACAGTTCCAGCCAGTGAACAGACAGAATTAATCCATTGGTTTGCTCTAACAGGGGACCTAAAAAGAACAATTACTTACACCGCTGTGATTGCCCTTCTCCAAGGTTAAATTCTCCATACAGATTCCACTGTTGTTCTTTACATGAGACATTTTTTATCTGATGAGCAGTGAAAACTTACATTAGCTATCTATTTATTTATTCTAAATTAATAACGGTGCTTTTGTTTAACAATAATGTGTTTTTTTCACTAGTCGCATCTTTATTCCTCATAAGCCACACTTTCAAGAAGTTAAAAAAAAAAAAAAAATCAGAAAATAAAACTTGGGAGAGACCACAAAAGGTTTTCTAACCATACTCCATTTTCCAACAGTTTCTACTCATGGCAGATGTTGGTCTGACAAAAGTTGTTTCTTCTAAAACCCTCTCTACCTTCCTAAAGTTATCTATCTAGTGCTTAATTATTCTTACCGTCACAAAGATTTTCCTAATGAGTTGTCTACATATCACCTGATGCCATTTAAACCTGTGCCTTGCTGTCCAATCCACACAGAATCGTTTACTTCTACCTTTGCACATCTATCTCTAACTCACTTAGGATTGTTGTTACGTTTCCCCTCTTCTCAAAAACAAACAATTCTCTTTGAGTTTCACTCACGAGCCAACATAGATCACTAATTGTGCTTGGGTTCTCATATGCACTCTCCCTCTAGCTGAGACCTTGCCAGTGCTGGGATAGCACAAAGACTTCCCTAGTTGCACGGTCTGCTGTCCACAGCAGCATGGTACTGTTAATTCACGCTCAGATGGCAGTAATGGCAATCATTTTTTGGTGTAAAAACAATGTACTTTGTTCTAATGGTTCTCTGTTCAGGATAGCTTCAAGACACAAAGAAGGCATTTACAGGTACCTAATCCGTGCGTGAATTCAGGAGAACGCTCGGGAGCTGACAGTATAGCAAAAGATGCTTTATCCAGCTCTTTCAGACAAGAGGTAGCTGAGGAATGTAGCAGTAGCAGGCTCATTTTACAAACAGATTTTTAAAGAAATCATGCCTTCAGTACTGATCTTCAGGGCCTCTCTTGTTTTTTCACATTTTGGCTCTTGCAGGTTCCCAGCTCAGGTTTGATCAGGCGTTTTATGTCTCTTCTTAATATTTTTAGAAGGGAAAATGGCCTTGCTGTCAAAATACCGCCGGGGCTACTGCATTCCTCTCATGTGTTGCCAGGTCCGTTCCTGGGAATTCTTTGTCGAACAGAAACATGTAACTCCGATCCCTAACCGTTATGTCGAGCGGCTATATACACAGCAATTAGGTCCTCATCAGCACGCAGCGTGGTCTATATAGGATCCAACGGGAATATAGTGTTGGACTGCATCCTACGAAATTAAGATAAGCTTTAATCAGGAAAATAGGTTGCTGCCTTTTGGCTAGCCTGGGTAGGCTTTCAGTGTCGGAGTCATTTCATATTTTAGGCACCGTGTTGTAGGAGCTGAATCTCATGAATACTAAAGCTGCTTTACAATGTCAAGGAGGCCTTCCTAGCTGCAAATGAAGAACACATTTCTCATGACCAAAATGCTTTTCTTTCTAATATGATACTTTTTTGATTATTTTTTTTTTTTTTAGGTGGAGAGGATTGTAGACAAAAGGAAGAACAAGAAGGGCAAATGGGAATATCTCATCAGATGGAAAGGCTACGGAAGCAACGAAGACACCTGGGAACCCGAACATCATCTCCTACATTGTGAGGAATTTATTGACGAGTTCAATGGACTACATGTTACTAGAGAAAAGCGATCAAGACATGGGAAACAGGCCAGCACTCCAAAATTTTTACGGGAAAGCCGAGGGTCATCTGTTGAGAAAATATCACATAGACCTTCTGAATCTGGGAAGGCTAAAGGGTCAGCACACAAAAGGAAGAGAATTAATCCCTCTCTTCAAAAACAGAAAAGAGGATACGCAGCAAAGCCAGCAGCTGCTAATGACAGGGCTGCTAAAACTGTAACTTACCGAACTACTCCCAGCGGTTTACAGATCATGCCACTGAAAAAGCCACATAATGGTTTGCAGAATGGAGATGGCAGTCATGAAAAAGATTCTAGACATTTTGGGAATGGCTCACAACAGCAAAACATGGATATAACTGAGCATGAAGGAGAACAAAATTTGCCCAGCGTGCTGGAAGTCAGTAACGACTCACCTGTTGTGAACGGAATTGGTATGTGATTTAAACAACTACCGTCTTTTGAGGGGGGGTAACTGCAGAAACTGCAAGCAAAGAGTCCACTCATGGAAAAATCGTTGTCAGGCTACACAAGGGGTGTGGTGAGAAGCACATAACCAAGTTTCACGCCCCTTTCCCAATACAATATGTCATCTTTTTGTCAGTTGGCTTCTTCCATTTCCCACGGAGTGGCACAAAGCAGTGTGGGCTTTGTTGCAGGTCTTGCCAGTAGGAAGCCCTTATGGGGCAATGCTGACAAGGCATGTAGTAGGAATGACAACCGAGGTATGTATATTGCTGAAACTTTGTTTTTCTATACTATCAGTAGCCTGGTAAGTATGTCTGGGTAACGTTCAGGTTCTTAAGGATTAATGTAGTCAGTGCGGAGGAATACTCAGACCTTCCAGAGCCTCGTGTTTGGCAGTGACTAGGAACACCAGAACTTGCAAGACACATTACTGATATTACTGGAAGGTACAAACAGCCTTGAAGTGAATAAGGCAATTTGCCTACAGGAAAAAATTCTTCCTAATCCCTCTAGTTACTGACTGGCTTAGTTCTCAAAGAATAGGTTCTCAGAGAACATAAATTTATGTTATCTGTAAAATATTGTGCAGTTTAATGCAATTGTGTGGCTTCTCATTACCTATATATGTACAATCTTTTTTCATCCCACCAAACTTACAGCCTTGATGATGCTTTGTGGCAGAAAGTTCCTCGCATCCATATTTAATTTGATCAAGTTCTTGATTGTTTGGTTGTATTTTTTGTTTTGTTTTGTTATGTTTGGGGGTTTGGGTTTTTTGACCTTTACTTTTGGTGTGTGTTGGTTTTGGTGTTGTTTTTTTAATACCTTTTAAAAACAGCCGGAGCCTTTCCAAATTATTTCCTCCTGCTTACTGATATAGTGGCAACACAGTCTTTTGCGTATGATTTTTTCCACTGTTACACACTGCATAAAGCTTTTCATTGAGTGATACACAGTTGCTCTTCATTATTTTTCTTGCTGGTTGCAGTTAATTTAGAACACAGCTATATGTATGATTCCTTTCATTATGCATTTAATCTGCTTTACTGTTGCCAATTCACCTTTTTGTTATGACTCAGTGAAGCTCTTCAAAATCTTTCCTCGATTTTACTCTACTTATTTGGTATTCTCTTCAAATTTTCCTCTCATATTTCTCTTCCCACTTCATTAATACATACAAGAAGTAAACTAATCCTTCTGCAGGTCCTTGGGGCAGCCAACTCCTAAACATTTGACATGATGAAAAGTAACCATTTGTTCCAATTATTTATTTCTATTAGCCACTTTCCGTAGCCCATGATAGCACTCATTTCCTTAACAGCTTCTTGTGAATCGCCCTGCCAAAAACTTTTCAAAAGTCAACATAAATTATATCACTCAGCTTTCCATTTTCTGCCCTACTGGCAACCTAGAAAATGCTACTGGATTTGGGAAGTAGAGCTGTCTTTGCATAGTCTTCATACTTGCATCTTTCAACTGCTGCAATTCAGGCATCAAGTATCTTCTTAAAAGCACGCTAGCAAAATGCATGGCCAGCTTTAAATGCGTGAGCGGCCCAGATGATGTCAATGACACAACTGAGAGCTCAGGATTCTGGGTTTTGATCGATTTGAGCTCACATGAGTCTACTTAAAAAGTTAGGTGCTTCCCTAAAAAGACTTGCATATCTAACTACAGGTGCATATAAAGTGATTTTCTTTGCTTTCTTATTGGTTCTAATGATTTTTTAATGCATTTGTTTTATGTTATGCATTGTGGAAGTTCTGATATAAAATGCATCTTTACAGTGCATTAATTCCCATAATGCAGAGGGGTTTTTTTTAATGAAGAACCAAAGGGCTACAAAGGACTGTAAGGTCAAATGAGCCTGCCATTTGTCCCCACAGAACCCAGTGAATGGTATCCACCAGCCCTGTCCAAACAATCCCTTTAAGAGTGCTCACTAGAAAACTTCTGTGCCAAAGCAGCCCAGTGTTTGGCCATGTACAGAGGGCTCCTGGCCTAGTAGCTAATGCTTCCCGTCTTGCTCTGTGATACTCAGCACATGCACAGTGGAGAGAGAAAGCTACAAAGAGGGTAGATGAGACTACCAAGAGCAAGTGGTCAAAATAAAATCACTAGCTCTTTTTCCTAGAGCTTGAGAAGGCATGTTTCCTGCTATAAGAATTTGCATCATTTTAATGTCAGATCAGAGAGCCTCGCACTACTCCTCACCAGTTCCAACAATTTATGAACTCCTCGGCACTCATTCTCGCAGGGAAGTGGTGCACAGGATGCCAGCATGCCCCTGCCATATGTCAGTTAGAGCCACGGCACCGTTTTAATCAGGGTAGATGTCACACTAAAACTGCTCTGAAATTTTACAAATCACAAATGAAGAAAGTTTCAGACAAAAAATGCCAACTTATTGAATAACAGAAGGTCTGTTCCAAACATCTTGGGTTTCAAAACTTTCTCCAGATCTGAGCCAAGGTCCCAAGGCTCCGTCCCCCGAGACCTGGAGCTCTGTGGCAGTCTGCTTGGCAGGACTCCCACGTTTAGCTTGGAGGCAGCCAGCTATGCCAGAGGTTTCAGGCTGTCTGCCACCGAGTCTGGAGGCTGAAAGCCCGGCGTGCCCCACCAGCGCTCGCAGGGCTCCCAGGCGCTATATGTAGAACAAAGCCGGAGCCCGGAGGACCTGGGTTTGGCTCCCGGACTCTGCGGCTCTCGGGCAGCCCCGTGCAGGATCCTACAAAGCAGACATCTGTGTCAGTTTTGAGCTTGCCTGTATGAAGCCCAAACAAATGGCAGCCTCATTTCGCAGCTAAGTGTACGAGCGCACAGAAAGTGTATTTAGAAATGTTAAGTTCAGTTGGTCTAGAGACGAAGAGTACAAGTGAAAGACTCCAAAAACCATCAGCCAGAACCAGTATTCCTGTGCATTATACTGATGTTTGACTCCCAGTGTATGGAGCCAAGCAATATAACTACTCCACATACTACAGCTAATCAAAAAATATCTGGTCTCTTTGCCTGTGGTATGCCCTTCACGCTGTCAGTTCTGTTGAAACAAATAACTATTTGAAAACTAGTTTTTGGTGGCTTGGACAGACTTCCACCAATTTGTGTTTGGTTTTGTACATCCTCTTGGGGATAATTGTTTCCTGCTCAAACCATAGATAAAACCCTCACGAACAGGCAATTTACCCCAGAAAGGTGTGTGTACGTCTACAGATGTTTGCACGAAATTATTCGCGTCCAAGTGGAGGCCAAGAACTCCAACGTGCGGGAGCTGGGACAGACCTCGTGTATAAAACCTCTCCTGACACCTGCACTTCCCTTCAGAAGGAGGGCAGTCATCTTTACTGACAGTTATTTAAGGGTCTGCAAATGGGAACATGTTGAAAACCTCTGCAGGAGAACATCCACCGATGCTCTGAGGAGCTAACAATAGCATTCCTTCTGGTGACATTTGTTGTCTCCTGTTATCACCTCGCTGTTTCTCTCCATACATTGTAATTGGGAGTGATTGTTTTGTCAGGTCTCCTGACAGCATCAAAAAACAGCCCCTTTTAATTTCCTCTCTCCTTTCCTACATCGCTCTATTTCTGTGCCATCTGCTGAAGAATTTTTGCTTGTCATGTATCACTAACCACTGTTTTTCTCCATTACGAAAATCTTTGTAGTCTCATGGTGCCCTTAATTTAAATTTTCTCTATGAACTTAGTCACTGTTTCCTCTTGTTTTTTTAGCTTGCTCTGTTTTATTTATTCTGGAGAAATACTGGCAGTAAGAGACAACCAAATATGCTTGCTTTCTCAGTTTGCATAAAAGCCCATTGCTTTTAGATATCTTACAGATGCTCCCTTAGCTGAAGAAGTCTGAAATTATTAGTAAATTATCACCAGAGCACTGCCTTTAAGTATGTACAGTATTAACCATTGCCCACAAGAAAGACAGAAAGGAGACAGAGAAAGGCTGTTGGAAAGACTGAGAGGAATGCCAAGCTGTTTTACCAGGCAGAATAAGGGAATGTGGTTGATTTCACCTAGAAAAATGAAACCCATAGCTCCTTTTCGGTCAGCATAAATGCGTGCTGCTAACAAAAGCAGCAGCCCAGCCCTTCTTCCCACGACATCCTGGTCGTTATCCCCATCCCCTCCCCTTTCGGTACTCTTGAGCCTACAAGATGAACCCGATCTGTTGGAAAATTAAGGAAGGTTTTGCAGGAAGGTTTTTTCCAGCTAGAGCAGTTGCTCATGGTGTGGCTGCCGGCTGGTACCCTAGTGCCGGCACCAAGTGGTGGCACAGAGACTGCTCCCTCACACCGAGTGGGGAGCTGTGATGAAAATGAGAAAAAAAGGATCAGAAAGTAAGGGGGGGTTGAGGTGTCTGTTGTCTCTTGGAGTGGAAGCAGCAGAGCAGGGGAAGGGGATGGGGAGATCCGAGCCCTCGAAAGCCTGGAGGGGTGGATCTGCTCTCTCATCTCCTACTCTTTGTCTGCCTCATTTTTTTTAGACTACATTCTGATCTGTTTCCTGCAGTGCCCAGTATAACAGAACCCCAGAGCGATCTGGAGTCTTTAGGCACCTTCCCGTTCCAACGGCAGCAACGGGAACATCGTGACATGTCCTCCCCTTTGGTGGTAGCGCAGTACAAGGTACAGGGACTGGCAGCTCAGACGATGATGTGGATTACAAGACTAAAAGAGTTTTCCTTTTGGAGAGAGGGAGGCTGAGAGGGGATGTGATCAAAGTTTATAACATCACCAAGGCCTCTGGTAAAATAAATGTGGAACTGTTGTGCGTTAAATCCCTCAATAGCCGAACTAGGGACCCCTCACCGAAACTGGTGGAACGTCAGATAAAAGCGCAGATGAAAGGAAATTCTCCTCTGTGTAGTGGTTACTAAACTTCTCGAACTCATACCACAGGAGGCTGCAGAGACAGACAGCATCAACAGGCTCAAAAAGGGATTAGAGAAATCCATGGAAAGGTCCACGAGGAAATACTGAAGAAAATGGGAAGGATCAGTCTTCTCATATTCCTGTCCAATATGAGGGATGATATTAGGGCAAAGGACTGCAGAAAGTGGACAACTTGGGTTTCCTCCTTAAGTAGCATTCATTATTGCCATTTTCGGAGGAGTACTGCATGCACCAGTGGTGTGGAAATGTCTTAAGTTCCCTTAAGAAGTACTGAAACTTCTAAATACCAGTATGTGTTTAGGTACCTTCACAAAAAAGTTAATGATTACATTACTCTCCCCGTACAGGAAGAATTATTTTCTGCTTCCAATTTGTACTTGGACTGAGCATCATATACTCACTGCTAAGCCGGTAAACCACGTTTAGAAGTACCTAAAGCCTCCTCACTTAATTCGTGATGTCCGTAATTTATTTCACATGCATTACAGATTGCTTTGTGAAGGCCTCTTTTTTCCTGACACAGCCATTTTTCATTCTGACATGCTGAGGTACTGTTACCCTTGTGTGCCTTAAGCAGGTGCTAACTATTAAAGCTCGTGCAAAGACAATCTGGATGCTTTAGTGGCTCCAGAGCAAGCCTTCAGTAGCTCCATCACATCTCTGCAGCTAAATCGGCCTGATCTCTCAGGAGTGTTGTCTTTGGATTTTGCTGATCATTTTCTCCGGTTTATCAGATTAAACAAGATTACAAGGATGCACTGTATACACTGAGACAACAATTTACTCACTGCATCTTGTTCTGTTAATCATCCATTCTTGGAAATTGCGCTTTTCCATTTACGTTTCTCTCAAATTTAATTTAGATATTTCTCTGCCGAGGTTAAGTTTTTGTCAGCTGGCGTGCAGGCAGTTAGAATACAGATAAGATCTATAATTTCTTACATCATATGTTTAATTTACAGACCAACTACATTACTCGAACAAAGAAGAATGTGACAAAAAACTTGAAATAAATTATTTCTGTGAGGCTTTTAGCTGATCTGGATTATCTGTGTGAATTAATCTTCTACCATTCTCTTAGTGTCTGTATTTAAAATAGATGTAGCTTAATCTTCTACGCTAGGTAGATTATCAGTACAGTTAGTTGGACACATATTCCACTTAATGTTCATTCATGCCTCTGGTTTTATAAGTTCTTTATACTTTTCTGGGAGTTTTACCTCTTCATATCCTAGTAGTTTGTTGCTGGGTCAAGCAATATAGTAAGGACTGAGTAGATAAAAATATAATATCTGCATGTCTACCCAAATCAAATAGTTAATTTGTTTCGCTATATTATACTAATTATTTCAATTCTTGAAAATTTCAAATTCGGCTGGCTTCAAATACTTTTTTTTTTTTCAAATTGATGATTTAACCTAATTTGTCACAGACATTCATTTGCACCAGTTAAATCCTCTCTTTATTACAATAAGGACAATGTTTTGGATGGGATCTCTTAGTTTAACTATGAAAAGAGTTTTATGACCGACAGAAATAGCAGACTTTTTAACAAACATACATTTCTGTATGTAGATGTGTGTGTACACCATGCACACCCATTCTATGAAGAAGCCAAGGGAGGTACCAGTTAAGTACTCTGAAGCGCTCTACATATTTTTAACATCACATATCATAACTGCAGGGTGTACTGCAGGGTATTTCACCTACTGAACAATTCCACAGGCCATTGCCAATTGTGAGCTACCAGACCATTCAGTTAGCTACACAAACATCAAGTTGAAACATAGCTGACATAAATGGAAGGTAACTGGCTTTGCTTTAGAGAGTGATCTGTTATGAATTTACCATTCAATTCCACTCCAACAGAGCATTTTTAATTGGAGAGTGGTCATTTAAGCCATAAAATTTAAATTATGTTCTATTCATGTCATCTCCCCTTTAAAAATTTTCAGCTGTTTCATCCCAGATGCTGGAATGAATTTGCATTGGCAAGGTTTGCATCTTAGCCTTTCTCTAAGAGGGAGTATCGTAACTTTACGTCTATTTAAACAAACAAACAAAAACATTTGGAAACTATTTCAATGAACAGAGTGGCTTTAATCCCTGTTCCTCCCTGTTCATCAATAACCTGCCCCTGCTTTACTTTTAATGGCAATTGTGTGAAGCTTCTATAATTAGAAAAGGAGTCTTGCATAGAAATCTTGTCAAGATTTTCCGACGCATTGCCTATCACAACGGAACTGCAAAGATGAGCAAAATAATAACATACAGGTCATACAAACTGTATGTCAAAATAACCTGCTTTTACAGAATAAACTGTTATTACTCTCATTTATGTTTCAGAAGGAACTTTTATCTTTATTTTCATAGTTCTGTGTTTTTTTTCCTAATGCTGGATACCCTCCAAAATGGCATCGGCATTAATCCTTTCAATGTACGAGGTCCAATATCAACATCGTATCTGTCAGAAGTCAGCTTATTATTGTGACTGCAAAATGTAATGAGGAGAAGCTTGGGATCAGAGCAGTGATGGCTAACTGCTACTTCTAATGCTAACCATATGGGTAGAGGGAAGGGAAATCCAGTTGTGGTATCTATCAGCTCAGTAAGAACTCCCCTAACTTGCCGTCACATAGAGATGTGCAACGAGAGACAACCTGTGTTAAAATTATCATTTCATAATCACTTTTCTTTTTGGTCGTCATAAAAGAAAGAAAATGTAACTTTGAAAGATGGAATTTGGATGAAACCTGCCTTGTCAAGTTTGTCCAAAGCTGAATTCGAATTTCCTAATGAATTCAGGGATCACCCCAAAGTGATAGGACAGACCATGATACAACTGCTTTCATCTTCAAAGCAGAGCTGAATCCCATTAAGAGTACCAGTCCCACATGCTACAAGTCATTTGACCCAGTGGTTGTCTGATCAGAGAACAAAAAGGAACTGCATGTTGGAATATACAGGCTATAAAGAATAATAGGAATGGCTTGAGGCCATATTTGACTAGACAGGCATATTTCTGATTTATCGAACTTATCATGTAGAGGCTATTGTAAATATTGCATTATGTTTAAACTAATAAAAAGTATGACTCCATTTCTTTGAAAGTATAGACATAATTATGCTCTGATTATTTCCATCTGAAAGGTTCTTCTCTGGCCAATGGCAGCTTGAATCTACACAGCACTGTGAAAAGGAAACTAGATGGGGAAAAAGATTATGTCTTCGATAAGAGACTGAGATACAGCGTGCGTCAAAATGAAAGTAACTGCCGGTTCAGGGACATTGTAGTCCGGAAAGAAGATGGTTTCACACATATTTTGCTCTCGAGTCAGACTTCAGATAACAATGCACTGACCCCAGAGGTAAGCATGTAGCCCTAAAAGCCAAAGAAACCATGCTGATGTGTGGGTTATCTTGGAAATACTGCACTTGAGCTGTATTCTATGTATTTTCATGCTAATTTATTATCTTAAAAAAGAAATTATGGAGTTCAGATATATTTAATTTTTCCATGGTTGGGATTTCTATCGAAAAAAATGCAATGGAAATTGATTTTGAATTGGCATGTCTGAAACTGAAAACTGGAAGGAAGGAAAGGAATGACAGTCTGTACTTCCAGCATGGAGCTGTATGAAGCTGTTGTTCACATGCTGAAGTAATTGATATTTACCGTCCTTAGTAGAAATCTGGTCTCTTTCGTTATATTAATTTAAACAGTGCTCCAGTTGTTGCATATGGAGGTATTTGAGGCTATATCCTGAAACAGTAACAGTAAAACTATACCTCAATCCCTAATTGCTTGTTTTCTGAATCACTTTATGAAATCTTTAGTTATGAAATCTTTGCCAATTAAGGGTTCTAGTCTCAGCTGAATTGCATAAAGATGTTCAATATATACATGATACTAATGAATTCCCTTGTTCCAAAACATTATACACTTACGGTCAGACTTGTAGCTTGTACTACGTGGTCACAGGAAGGGCTGAGAAGCTGTGGGCCCTGAATTTGACTCCACCTTCCCAAATGCACACATACACATGGACATTAATACCTAGAATTATACTAAATAGTTAAAACTGTCGGTACATACCTTTATCGCTCCTAGTTTTTAATCTATTTAATATTTAAAAGGACTATCTCAGTAATTATCTTAGAACACCAAACACCTGCTTTTAATACTAGTCCCTAAAAACACGCTAGATGATTGCATCAAATCCATCATTCCATCCATGTATTAATTGCCACTAATTGACACTGCAGGTAATTTAAATGAAGAGCTCAAGGGCCTGAAAAAAGGTAGGAAATCAAGGACTTAGCATGTTCAGGCTGAACAGACATATCTTTACACTACTGGCTGTGCTGTTCCACATCAGCAGCGTTCAAATGCACTGCCCCATGAATTAATTCAAGCTCTTCAGGTCTGCCAAACCAATCTGTTTCGTTCTTTGAAAACTTTCAATATGCCCGGAGCCCACCTCTGCCTAAGAATAAATGATGAGCACGTAATAGTCCTCTCCTTGCATCACCAGCATTGACTATTTCTAGAACCTTTATGGGAGCTCATTTGACAACTCGGAAATACATTTCAAAGAACTACTTTACTGACCAGAATCTGGATAGCCAGGAATTAATCAAGGTAATGAGCTCTCTGCACTTGTCTGTTTAAAACTCATCCAGGCTGAGAGCAATTGAAAGCTGTTAGCCTCTGAAGGCTGCTTGCTGGCAACCACGAAACTGCTTCTTTGGCCTCGCTCCAGGCTGCAGCCCTTGGGCACTCGCCACAAAATCCAGCACCTCCCATGTTGGTAAATTCAGCAAAAATTTAAGAAACTGAAAGGGGTATGTTGAATGTGCTGTCCCTACAGTTTGTCACCCATGGCCATAGCTAAGGTAAACTGACGGAGTAGTTCAGGGAAGGTCCAACAATTTTATTTTGGCCCCTTACAGCACCACTGAATAGAAAGGCACAAAACCCAAACTCCTACAAGATGTAAGAGGGTGTGTTTCGTTTTGCCAAAAGAAACGCTAACTTCAAGCTCGATTAAACATTCAGTAAATTATGTTTGCCAAATAGAAAATGATTAACTTGCAGAGAGCAGGTTTACTCAGCGTGGTCAAAATAGCGGTCTGGTTATTCTCAGCCATCCACGTTAGGAAAAAATAAATAAAAAAAGGGAAAGGTGTGCATTGCCCACAATCATTATAAAATTAATCTCATAAAAAATCACTCTCACCTGTAAACACCCCTGCTCCACTGCTTCCCTTTGGGTTTTACCTTAATCTTCAGATGGAATCCAATCGTTTAGTTCATTCGTTGCCCTCTGCTATTTCTGCTTTAATTTCACTTTAATTAAAATAACGAAGAACTTTAGAATTACGGCACAGTGTTCTGCATGTCAAAGCTGACTCAAAACAAAACTTTGCCTCCTTATCACTGACATGATACTGCACTTGTGGCCAGGAAACTTACTTCTACAAGGAAAAAAAAAATAAAATAAAAGGCTTAGAAAAGTCTACCTGAATCTTCATCCTACATTTTGGTAACCACATCACACCTGTGGTTTAGCACAAAATGTGTCGAGGCTCTTCCAGCAGCATTTGTGCCTCCCGAAGTTGGCTCAGTGCCGCTACAGTAATTGAGATTTTTCTACAAAATGTACAGGGACTATAGAAATCCTTCCTTACATTTTACAAGACCTTATAAAACTTTCAAGCCAGTGTCATGAAATGGCATAGCTTGGTTTTTTGATTGGTTTGGTTTGGTTTGGTTTTGGTTTGTTTTTGCAGTGGCTCAGGCTTGCCACTTTTAAAATTAATTTCTAAAGCAGATATGCAAAAATATTTCATCATTACTGCTTCCATTAGGGCATTGTCTCTCACAGGCCTTTTGCTGCTTCTGAAGTTCATTCTCCAATTTTGATGCTGCTGCTGTTTTATCTAAGCACAATGCAAGGATCCAAGTTCTGTTTCAATTAAATGGACCCTTCCACTGTTTTTACGGCATATTATTAATACAGATAGGAATTAATATTCCACTGAATTAAACACAAAAGGTACCCCAAACAGCTAATGTGTGCACTGAAGATGGATATAACTACCTCAATTACAGTTCACCTACAAAATGGCAGGTTTCAAATTTCTAGCCATGAGAACCGAAGGGTTTAAAGTTCTACCAGGAGCATTTTAGAGCACTGCCTTGCCTTCACTTTGCCTTACTTACAACTTTTTCTGACTTTTTAAAATAAAAACGGTGGGGGAGCAGATACAATTTTACCGTTTTCTGTATTTTTGCTCTCATACAAAGACAAATTATTTCTTTGGCCACACTTATGCCTGAAGCCAGCCGTACAGGTTCATAACTCCTCTGTTTGTCAAACAGAAAGGACTCAGAATCTGTTTGCATAAAGAGCCAGTGAGTAACAAAAAGTGCGTTTGTGTAAAAAGGCACAATTGAGGAAGAGGCTCCAAGAACAACTGAATGGCTTTAAAATTTTGTTTTACTGTAATATTTACAGAATATTTACCTGTAAGGATATCAATAACGAATCCTCAGAGATTCAGAGAAATTAACCTTTTAATCTAGTATTTCTATTTATATAAACAAGAGACTTCTGTTGAAGACACTTTGTATAATTAAGGCGATAAATTCCCAGCTTCCCGATTTCCCCAGAATGTAAGCAATATTGAAAGCAAAGGGCACCAAATGCCTTTTAAAACTTCCTCTGTCCTGTGAAAGGCATTAAAATAAACTTTTAGAAGTTTAATGAAACCTTTAAACATTTTATGTTTGTTTTGCAATACAAGGTGTCCTATTAAAGGACTAACCAACTTGTTTTCTTGACAGGATTAAAAAAAATGAGCAACTTTTGAGAAAGTGATAATTTTATTATATATTTGGGTTTCAATAAATCAGTAAGTGAAGCATTAGGGTTGGTCTGAATTTATAAGCTGATAGATTTTCAGAAGCTGAAGGACTGGGCCATACTGTTTTGTATAAAGCTTATTCAGAAATGTTAGTCAAATAAATGCAAATAAAAATGCTGCCCCCACAAGTGATAATTGCCTAAAAGGACATTAAAAAAAAACTAATTAAAAAAAAAAAAAGCTTGGAACTGGAGAATACTGCTGTGGAGCCCTGCAAATAGTGGCATTAGGTCTGGTCCATTACAGAAAGAAAAAAATTTAATTGGACAAATGCCACAGTTATACCAAAATGAAGGAAGGTTTAAGTACCATGGAAGAGAGAAGAGCTTAGAATCTGATAAAGAAATGGAACTAAGACACATAGCATCTCTCTGAAGAGACTGAATTCATTGCTGCATTAAATAGAAATTCATACTTAAACACAGAGAGCACGTTCTGAACCAAAATTATATTTAGAGTAGTGCAGTTTAATACACAGTTCTCTAACCCTAAATACAAACCATCTCTTTTATCGTATTTTATTATTAGTAGCTTTGCTGTAATCATATAATCATCTACAGGGAAATATCCATACCTAAATAATCAGTGCTGAAAGCCACGGTGCCAAGGCATTCAGAAGCAACAGAGCACAGCAGGCTGGATGCAGATAGGCTGAGGGACAAGGCGACAAGGTAACCAGGTGAATTTGGGGCGGCACAGCCAAGGAGTCGTGTCACAGAACAGGGGAGTGACAACTGACTTCACTGGATTCAGTATATTCCAGCGAGCTCTGAGCACCTTTTAATAATGGCATTAACATCGAACTTACAGATATTTCCAAAAACAAAACAAACAAACAAACACAAAAATCTTTTGGAGATCGAAAACACTTCTACATTACGTTTTTCCATTTTGTCATGCTGTTTTCTTTTGCTAGAAATTAGGGAAGCGGTGGAAATAAATTTCCACTCCTGCTCAAAAATACTCTCCAGAATATTGTCAGAGCCTCCCCATTTTCAACCATATGCCAGAAATCAATTCCTACAAATGGACCTTCAATATCCCTCTCTCCAAAACACTGAAAAAACAGTGACAGGAGAATATTGGTTCTTCCTAAAGGTAGTATAATCTCTGCTCCAAATTTTGGTGTACCAACTCTAAGATGGCTTTAGCAATCCAAATCGCTAAGGGGTAAGATAAAAAGGAGCCAGGGTTGTAGTGGTAGGGATGTGTTTGAAGGATAGCAGCGGTAACATCAAAGAGGTGGCACATAAGCAAATGTCACTGGAGGAAGGGGAACAGAAGGGGAACTCAGTGAACAGAGTACCACTTCGTGGCAGAGCTCCTCAGTGTACATAAAAATGTTTGAGTGTTAGTCTGTGATATTATTTATACGCCTTCCCTAAGAAAGAGCAGATTCTGGGAACGGGCAATCTTGCACTCACGTGGAACTAAGAAAATCAAAATATGTATTTTTTATTTCTAATATCTACCACCTTCTAAAGTTTCTTTTTCAACTTTGGACAGAGATTTGTTGGGTTTTTTTGCCTTTGTTTGCCCTTTACAAAATGTGCAGTTTTGCTATATTTTTACCAGCCGAGGGCTAAACAGCCTCTGAGATTCTTAGAAGAGCCAGTACTTGCAATATTCCTAATGCCATTTTTGTACCTGCACAAGAGTTTCTAATGCACATCCACATTCTGTTGCTTTTAATTGCTTCACTTCCACCCACCGCCACATACTCGGTAGTGCAGCAGCTCCGAAGTGCACGTGTAAAAGTAAAGCACGTGTAGTAAAGCACCTAGAATTCACCACCTGCTTTCTGACGTCCCAGCCTCAGCAGCCAGTAACAACAGGGTGTTTTTATGCAAACGTATGGAAAGCAGACAGGTAGCACCGCACTCCATGGCATGAACATACAAGTTCAAACTTGTTCGCAGAAGCCACAACATTTCTAATAGAAGCCTACCTATTTAAAAGAGTAAAAATAAAACTTCTGTGTTTCTTAAATAAAACACTTTGGAGATCTAAAGATTTTTTTGGGGGGGGAAAAGAAGGTAGTGAACAGAAATAATCACGAGCTAAAAATCTTGGTTTTCTCTCGGGGAAACCAAATTTGATGTCCCAACCACCTTGTGCTGTCTTTTACTTAAATTTACTCTGAGAGCAAATGAGAAAAAATTGGCTGAGCAGGGCCCTGTGCATAGGAGGTGCTTGGACACACGAGGATGTTCAAGCCCAGGCAGTGCCACGCTAGGTGAAATCAGGGCCCTACCGAAGCAAAGAGCAAAGCACTGACGAGAAGAGGGGAAGCTCAAATTGCTTAAATCGATTACAGCTTACGAACTGTGCTGAACTGTGACAAGTTACTCATCAGAAGTTCATGAAATAACATTTCCTTTTAAAAATCATTAAGAAAACAATTGTACTCAGATGAAAGGCTATTTTCTTACAATAGCAGCAGCTCAATCCCATACAGATTTTGATTAGTTTGATTTATGGTGCGATTAATAGCTTGATCCAGTCCTACATCAGAGTGTAAAAATGTCTTTCTCTCTAGTGGCATTTTTGTTCTAACTTTTGTAGGCTGTAACAATACACTGACCACAGAAAAATGAATAATATATTTGTCATGATGTTGTATACGATGTCCTCTTGTGCTACCTCGCTCTGGTTCAAGCCATACAAACCAAAGCAGTTGAAGAACTGAAAGATGGGGTTCACAGATTTTATTTACAACCTGTTGAGGTTTAAAGGCTATTGTTGTGTTACAGTGATGTACACTGAATTTTGAAAACAAAAAAGCGGTATTTGAAATTATTAAATTGTAAGCAAATAGCATAAACTAGCTAGAATTTCCCATAGAACAAGCAAAGAACAGCCAAGCTCTAAAACCTCTTTGAATTAATAAGTATCTACAAAGCACTTCCAAAGACAAAATACTTTGCGAACTCTCAGTGTTATCATTCTATTAAAATTATATAAATATATATCATTGATGTAAGTATTAATAGTGCCCAAAATTTAAGTCTCTCAAAATCAATAAGGTTTGTAAAAGTAGGGAAATGATATTGCAACGGCATGCATGTCGAATTGTTTACTTTTCTTTATCCACAGATCATGAAGGAAGTTCGGAGAGCATTGTGCAATGCATCAGCTGATGACAGTAAACTCTTACTTCTCAGCGCAGTGGGAAGTGTATTCTGTAGTGGCCTAGATTACTCATATTTAATTGGCAGGTTATCCAATGACAGAAGAAAGGAAAGCACTAGGATTGCAGAAGCTATAAGGTGACCCAAGCTTACCTATGATCTCTAAATTATGAAATGCAGTGTGTGATTATAAAGATATTTATCAGGTCCAAAAATGTTGTATATTTAAGTGTTGATTGCCTTCTAATTATAGTCCTACAAATTTGTTTAGTAAGAACCTTGGACCTTTCCTCATTACAAAAGAAAGCACAATTATTCCAGTGCTAACTATCCACAGGGATTTATTTTATTCCACTTCTCTGTATTTAATACTTCAAATTAATCCTCCAAATTCAAATACAACTTTGTTGTTGTTTTTCCAAATTCGCTATTGCTTCGTTTTCTAAAGTGGTTCCTGAAAGGCAGATATTTTACTTGTTTTAATGTTCATCATTTTAATGAATTTCAGTACAAATGGGAATCCATGGTTTAGTCATATTCTGTTGAAACAGCAGTTTTCCACTGTATTTCAGAACCTTATTAGAAGGGTCTCCACTCTTTCTTAAATTTAAATTACTTAATATATATGCAAATGTAGTTTTATTTTCATAACTAAAATGTGACTTTCCTTATATATATATATCATGTTACCTTAATAGAAATCCAGGGTTTATGACATGCAGTCTACAAATCAATCTGCACAATACATCACCAAATCTTTCCATTATCCACAAGGTATACTTTATTCTTATTTGGCAGATCTTCCAGTATAAATCAACATCGCCCCACTGAAGTCAGTGGTATTTCACCAGTCTGTACCAGCAGAGGGTTTGGTCTCTTAATTTTTTACTTCCTACAAATACGATTCTTCTGAGAGCTTTAAAATTTTAAGCAGCAAATTCTAACAAATCTATGAAGGAATATTAAAGAATTTGTCTTACAATGGACATGTATTTTGGATGTATTTATAAAATACGAGAGTAGGTACAGTTGTTACGTGATGTGTTAACCACCAATTATCTTGGTTACAAGTAATGCAGATCAGTTTTGATTCTCACTTTAATACTTTTGAAATTCTCAAAATATTTTGAAAGAATTAAAATGTACTTCTTAAACATAATAAATCATGACCTGTTTTTAACACTTTAGCTATGCTTGAATATCACTTAGTGATATTAAAAAAAAATCCCTTTGAAGGATACATCTTAAGTATTTCTTAAATACGAGGCATTTTTAAAAATGCAGAACCAAAAAAAAAAGAAAAGAAAATGGGAGGGAAGAAAATCAGTATTCTTGTTTGAAAACACAGGCACACTCGCACTCCCTGAAAAGATATAAATTTAATACTATTTGTGCAAATATTGTGTAGAAAGGTATTGTTATATATGTACACAATTACCTACACACATTTAATACACAGGTATACTTACCAGTTCAACATTTAAATGACAGTAAGTCAGACTGCAAGACTGTTTTCCTGTCCTTGGGCTCACCGAACGCTCCTGAAGTGCTCGTACAATGTACTTCTCGTCAAGAATGTCGGCTTCAGGCCCACTGGAAATAGATTTTTATTGTACTTCTGGAAACAATACACTACGTTTTCCATTTAGCACCGTCTGTGCTTTCTGTGAACAAAGGACTCAACTCATGGAAAATACACCATAATAAGAGTAGTGAAAATGCAGGCTTCCCTTTTTCAGTGGCTAGGATGTCCTCAAACACATTAACGCATCTCTGCCTTCACTGCTCTACATCAAGTTAGAGTAGCATGCTTCTACAAACATGAAATTAAAGTCTTCATTACCATGTGTTTTCCCTTTCTAAACTGCGGATCCCGTATACTGACCACAAGTCAAAACTAAAGTTTAAATACCCACCAAATCTCATCTCACACGAACGATGTATTCCTTTGGCCCCCATCCTCACCCGCTGCCTTTGGGGCTTGCAGCTCACAGATGCGTGGTGCTGCCGCTTCTCTCCAGCCACCATCCAGACACGTGCCTGGCATTGCACTCCTGCAGCAGGGAGAAGGCAGACAGATGACTGCACAGCAGCTACACATGCATGGCCTGCAGTGTCCTGCACACAAAAGACTCGTGGGAAGCATTCCCAGCGCCAGCCTGCCTTGTCGCACCACCAGACAGGTACCAGGACAGGACCCGATATGTAAAATTCTGGGTATGGCCAGAAGAAAGGACGGACGACCTTACTTGCTGAGCTTCTTTACAGACTTGGACATGTTTATGAGCCCTGACTGCAGCACTGCAACAACACAGAGGCATCCCAAAGTGTGTCCGACGGTCAGCTTTCCAGACCTCCTCTAGCGAAAACAAAGCCTTCTGTACATGACACTTTCCTACCTTCAAGCTTCAGGTTCTGCTGTCAAGCAACAATTACAACTTTCAGTCCTTTTCAAAGACTTCCTTGAATTGAAACAAGGATCTTCTATCCCAGCAGCTACACGTGAACTTCTGGTTTGGAGGCACGGGAACGTGCCAGGTTCTGAGGACAGAGAACTCACTGAAACAAGTGATGTCCTAAGCAGGGAACACCGATAAGTGGAGTGCAGCTTCTGCAGACCAAATACAGGCATTTGTTCCCCTTGTAAGCTCCCAATATTTTAGCTTTCCACTCCATCCTATAGATGGTATGTTCCATAGCCATCCGTTGTGCCATACTCCGTTCCCCATCCTCCCCTCGTGACAGAGGCTCAGTGTCTTCCCAATGATCTGCTCCACTTTCAGTCCACCTCCAAGCCTTCCTTCCTTGCTCACTCATATGAAGATTTCACATTTCCTTCATCCCTTCCCCTTCATTAATGTGTTCTGCTTTGTTCCTCCTGCCCATCATCTCCCCGTTTCCTCTCCACACCACTAATCTCTCTTCCACAGTCACTTCCAGGTCCCTTTTGCTTTCTGCTTTTCTCCACAAATCTTCTTCTGCCTCCACGTGGTCCTCAGATCTGCTGCCATCACTTAGCCGTATTGCTTGTTCTTTTTGCCTATCTTTTGTTACACCCCTCTTTCCCATGCGTAGTCCTACTAGCCGAGTTGATGACATTACTACGGATCTCAAAACTCTGGAATTAATCAGGTGCAGTGATCCGCAGTCACTACTCAAGCCCATAAACAAGAAATAACAAGACAAGGGAACAGCATTGCTTCTGCAAACAAAAATGAACCTCAACTCTCCATAACCCTGCCGTCCTCTAGAGATTGTTTTGAACACATACATACGGTGTTCCTTATTTCAGCCACTTTGTCTTTTCTCTGATCTTCTCTTTTATTCCCATGACTATAGTCTCAAAGTCAAAAATCAAATCCTTACTAGATGGCTTGAAAAACAGAACTCGGTCATTGAACACTTAATGCTTAAGAGACATCAGACTCTTTGTTTCTATTTAAAATATAGCTAAAGTCCTTGCACTTCGGTCCAATAAAATACTTATCGTTTTTGCCAAATCAGCACTCTGACATGCAAGGCACACCTCCTGTTCCCAGAAGCACGAGTCTCGGTCCTCATGACCTCAGGGAGAGATCTGCAACTCATTGAAGGGCACCTTTGACAAAAAATCACATTCTTTCCTCAAATCAGTCGGCAATGATGCACTCTGGATCTAATAAATACCCAAGGCTGGAACAGAATAACCTATTTTGTTCTGAGCTTGATTTATATATGTCTCTCTTCTAAAATAACTGAGCATCTTGTTTGCCTTCATATACCTGCTGTGTGCTGAGCTGCTGGAGCCCAGAATTTGCCCTCAGTTACACTCGTTTTTTTCCTAATTGGTGCATAGGCTGTTCCACTCAACAGATGTCTTTCCACAGTTCCTGGTAGGTGACTTATTTAAAGTATCTCCTCAGTACACGGAATTTAATATGTTCGAATTCATTCATCCAGATGAATTGGATCGCATTTACTTCCCTGTTATTTCCAATTGCTTCACATTTTCAGTTGTAAGTGGGCAAGGGTATCTACTTCGTTATGCCTCTGCCCAAGTCAATTGCAATGAAGACCCAACAGACCTCTCATGAAATTCTTTCCTGCTCAAACATTTCTCTTTCTCTCTGAATCCCCTCTGGGGGTCTTGTTCTTTCAGCGGGTGTGCCATGAGCATTCACTGTCTCCCAATCCACTGACAGGACTTGCAGTAACCTTTGAGATAAGATTTTTTAAAGAACTTCTTGAAAACATAAATACTCAACAATACTCCTACGAGCTTCTTGTCCTTCATGCTATAATATGTTCATCAAGTTGGCCAAACCAGACCATCAGAGTCCATACCAGCCATTCTGGAACAAACGGAGAAGCACTACATACAAACTCATGAGTTACTGGTCTACAAGTAACACTGACCCTAACCACACCATTCTGCCAAAGCAGAGCAGTCAGTGCATTCCAATTAGCCAGTTCATACACAACATATGCAAAAGTATTTAATATGCCAGGTACTCCAAATGATTAAATAGCTAAGTATGAGAGTCATTTTGTGTGTGTAAAGTAGAAAATATCTTGCAATTCTGACCTCATAAAAATGGGCCATGGCATTTATTGTGTTCATCTGTGGTTCTGACTTGTTTTCAGATTAAATGCTTTTAAGCTCAGGAATTCATCTAAGTGTTACTTTTGTATTCAAGATCTTTCTTTTATTTTTTTATTTTAGGGATTTTGTTAAAGCTTTTATTCAGTTTAAGAAGCCAATTGTGGTTGCTATCAACGGCCCTGCTCTTGGGTTAGGAGCTTCTATTTTGCCACTATGTGATATCGTTTGGGCAAGTGAGAAGGCATGGTTTCAGACACCATATGCAACAATCCGACTCACTCCAGCTGGCTGCTCATCTTACACATTCCCACAAATTCTGGGTGTTGCACTGGTAAGGTTTTCCACCTAAAACTGCTGAAGAACCTTTGTTAAATTCATGCTGTTCTTTCTCTCTTTAAAAATTAAAACAGAAAACAACTGTTTCTCTGAATTGTCGTAGATGGAAATGTAATCCATGCAAAGTTCATCTAATGCCTACCAATTTCTTTTCACAAAATGATCTCTGAATTCAATAAATTGCACATGCTGTATGCAAGAAAGACTGAACACAGTTTGAAAAAGCAAAAATTGTCAAGATTATGGTAGAAAAGGGAAGAAATGCATTAGCAGAATGATGCTGCAGAATACTTTGTGTTGCGTTAGCACTGCACAGTAACAGAGCTGGATTCTGTTATCTGCTTCTCTAAAGTAGATCCCTAGTAATTCCAGTAAGGCTGCTTAGTTTTTACCAGAATAACAATGCAGAATTTGCCCCACAAAGTATTTCATGCTCTGTTCCATGACTCGGCACAGTAACGCTGTATCACCGACAGTTACTCTCGTAAAATCAGCAATACGGATTCATCGTTCATGCCAGCACATTTCACTTACGCGAAACCCATGCTGTGCTCTGGCCACCTGCACAGTCCTTAAATAGCTACCAAAACTCCTTTTGAAGTATTTTGCAGTATGGAAAGATACAGCAAACCGTTTGTAAATTTAATCTTGCAAAATAGCAGGCAGGTGTGGAAGAAAAATTTAAAGCAAAAAGGAATCATGGAAAATTAAGGAAAAAGGAATTTTGACCCAAGATCTCAAGTAATCTTTTGGTTTCACAGGCAAACGAAATGTTGTTCTGTGGGAGAAAGCTGACAGCGCAGGAAGCCTGCAGCAGAGGACTAGTGTCCCAAGTGTTCTGGCCAACAACGTTTAGCCAAGAAGTGATGCTGCGGGTGAAGGAAATGGCCTCCTGCAGTGCAGTGGTAAGGAGTCCAACTGCTTTGTGACTAAGTTACGCTTTGCAGAGGTAAGGTGTGCTTCCGAGGCTCATCATGTCAGAAAGCAGGTCCTCAGCCATAACTGTGGAAGAGGGCTAGCAACAGAAAATCAGGATTGGGATCAGCAGTCTCGTGGAGATTCCAATTTTTCAGGTGCAGGGAGGGTTTTCACTTCCCCATCTCCACATTTATTCAATGTGCGGAGCCGCCCTGCCACAGATTTTGAAAGGGAATTTCAGCACAGGTTTCTTTCATGAAGAGAGTCTGAAACAATGCAACTATACTGGGAAATCTCTGCAGGACCAGGAAGAAAACCTGTTTGCCTTTCACACTGTCCTGGCCCACTATGTTTCAGCTGACTGCCTTCTCTTGTGCACCTGCCTAGTTCCTGACTCCGCACAATGTCCTACGCGAGCACCCGAAGGGAGGGGTAGTGCCAGCTAACATCCACTGCAACGAGACACAGGGGATTTGCATGCACTCTGGCCGCAGTATTATGACTGCCCTGTTGTGTATATAGAAGTTGAAAGAAAATCCTTTCCTATTTTTACTTTCTAAGGTTCTCCCCTTCAGGCATCTATGCTCCCATTCCAGGCACATCCTTGTTTTAAAAAAAATGCAGTGAAGAACATGATACAGGCTGCAGTAAAACTGCACTAACTGAAGTGCAAATTGCTACCATTTCTTTTTATACTTCCTATGCCTGAAACTCTCTTGGCATCCCTTAGTTTCATTTAAAAGATCTGTTGTAAAAGAGAAGGTAGAGACACGGGAGATTTTTAATTAAATGAAGTGTAGATTAGATCTCACCGAAGACATTCAGAATGAAACTCTGGAAATGTAGCATAAGCTTATTTGATCACGCTGATATAACGTGCATTATGAGTTGGGAAAACCTCTGGGCCTTACTGAGAATTTTTCTTTCTTTCACGGCTATTGGCTGCCAAGGAAATCTTCTCCTGAGACCTGTTGGAAAGAGCAGTGCTAACTTGTGGACTAGGACGAGAGTTAAAACTCTCCAAGACCAGGTTTACTCCCTGAGATCCTCAGTGCCAACCAGGCTGAAGTCACAAAAACCGTGCATGTGAGGAGCTCGTCCCAAGTCGCTGTGGATACTTGTTCACAAACAGAGAAAAAAAATGTGCAGGCCCCGCTATTTACAGTCAATGCCATTTACTTGAGTTACAGAAATATTATTCTGGAATAACATTGTTGAAACCTAAAACAGATAGGAACTGGGCTTAATTTGTAGGTGTCATCAAGGCTGCCTCTCCTTTAACCATTAGGGCTTAGTAACCATTAGTTTTAAATTAAATCTTCTGTCCCCAAAATTCAGCAGTTTATGAATTATTATAGTTTTGTTTGGCTTGTTGGGCTCCTTGTGAGATACATATTTGCATTATATATTAGAAAATAAATTTATAGGAGGCAATCTCATTGGGTCCAAAAATGGTTCTGGGAGAAACTAGAGTTGTTCGTGCCTTCAGGAACCTGCAGCAACTATGAAGGACCTGAGACTGGGCTTTCCGATGGAAAAACTCCAGTGATTTCTTGTGACTGATTGCATTATGCTAAGCAAATCTACCTCCAGAACACAGTCAGGGGTGCTTTTTTCACTAAATGCCCTTCTGTTATTAAATATTTCACTCTTACAAGCATTTAAGAAAATAAACTCTAAAGGTATTTGCAGTAAAAGCCCATTCCTCCTCATTTCTGTTCTGGTACGGAAATGATGCATGGAGAACAACTGTTAAAGGCGGACATCCACATTTGGCTTTCCATCCTCCATAGCCTTAAAGACTACTTTACAGAAAACATTTTCATTTCAAGGGATCACATTTTCAACAGGAGGGAGTTCTTCTCCTTCCAGTAATACTGCATAGCGGACCTTCAATAAACCCAGGCCCTTCAGAATCCCTCATTCCTTAAAAATGTTGGCACTAATGCACAAACCTCCATCAGCCAGTGGGGTTATAGCTGTAAATCAGTTCTGATTTCTGTGCCCAAAGGGGTTATTTAGATTGGAAAACAGTGTCTGTAGTATAAAATGCTGTTCACACCATTATCCATAAAAAGTTTGTCAGATTTAGAATAAAATACTGAGCGATGTTTTGGCTTTAGGTATTGGAAGAGTCCAAGTGTCTCGTGCGGAGCTTCCTGAAATCCGGCCTTGAAGATGTGAACGAGAAAGAGTGTCAGATGCTAAAACAGCTGTGGAGTTCTTCCAAAGGACTGGATTCATTATTCAGCTACTTGCAAGACAAAATTTATGAAGTCTGATGTCTTGGCCTGACTTCAACAGAAAATGCTCCAGTTGTGACCAGAGTCAAACATTACCTGTGTTTGAAAAGCAGAGGCAATGCATCATTGAGGAATTTGTGACAGTGTACCCTACCGCATATGGTTGTGTCGATTTCCTTGTGAGCTACACGGCTGCTTGTAGCTGGTTTGATTTCGTGTAACCGAGACGTAGGCAGGCTTGTTCAGTGCACATAATTTCTACAGAGGGCTGCATCTTTCACACGCTCATCCCGACAGAAGTATACATTCCATGTGCTGAGAAGCACCCCCAAGGCCCAATAGGGCACACCATTGGTGAGGAGGTATTTTGTCTGTCCTTAACTTATCCTTGCTGTCGCGACACATCTGGGCTGACACAGAGGGCTCAATCTAGGAACCGGGTCAGCGTAATATTTTGTAGACCCAAACACCACACTTTTGAAATGTTTTAATTATTTTTTTTTCTAAGTTCTAACAGTGTAATGGAAAAATCTGGTAATTTATATGTATAATATGTAAAGTTAGGTTTACAAAAAACTACTAGGATTTTTTTTTCTTTGTTAAATTTATTTAATTTATTTATTTTGTGTTCATATTCAGCTGTTTATTGATCACGGATCTTATTTTCATACTTCCCTTGACCGAATTAATGGTATCACATGAGAATGCAAACACATTTTTAGCAGCAAAATATGTAGAAAAATATGTAGAAAAAAAGAGTATATGGAAAACACACAGCATGCTGTGGGCACTGCAAGAAACGGCCACGGGCGTGCTCCTGTATGTGTAAAATTGTACAAAAATCATGGAACTGATTCATTTGCCAGGGTTAAGAGAAAAAAAAAAAAAAAGTGGATTCTGAAATAGTGAGTCCCCCCCAAGTCTCTCTTCACTTTCTGCCTTCTCGAGGAGCACTGAAGGGCTTGCCAACAAGATGCTTCATTTACGTTTACTATATTCCTGTTAGCCGGATGTCAGTAACAGGGTGAGCGGTGCCATCACTTGGCGTCGTACTGTTCTTCAGGTTTAGGCATCCCTTTTTGGTCTGAAGTCTGAAAACCAATCCTTATGAGCCTTAGTCTAGTTGCCTGACTCCTCAGGTGTGAGACAATTCCTGCTCTGGAGGCCTTTGGGTGTGGGCCAGCAGTGTATATACACGGTGCTAGGTATCGAGCTAAGAGGAGGGAGAGGCTTCGTTTGGCTTCTCCTGGCTCTCCACATCTGGCCACCCCACCACCTGGCTACAGCAACTCATGACTATCCATAAAAGCAGTCTGCGATGAACAACAGAAACCCAATCTGCTTTTTTAGAAAGTGATCCTAGGACTTCTCAGCGGCACTGACTGACTTGGGAACACTGGATCCCTCTCCTTTCTTCCTTGCCAGCAAGGCAATTAACAAAGAACTAACCCGAGCATGCTCCATGACTTCAGCTGCCATTTTAGCACGCCCAAATTAAAGCCTCTTGAAGCAGAAGCTTTGCACATTTTTTTTGCTTTGTAATTTCTGCACTTGCTCTCCCTCCTTGAGCTCAGTGTGTCGCTTATGGTTTCCGCTCTGCAAACGAGGCTGTTAGGTCTAGTCCCTCCCGGTCTTTCCACGAAGAGTTTCAACAAAGCCTTTGTAAAGTTAGCTAACAGGTGATTACAAGAAGCAGGAGCCTCAACACATCTTTATAACATTTCTTGTTCCACAAATAATTAGAAGCGCTGTTTCTATGGCCTAATTGTACCGCTGAATTTTAAGGAAATCATTACCCCGAAGGCAGGAGTTCTCATGGAACTTCTTCATTAAAAGACAAAACCTGCCTTCTAACCAGCCTGTTTAAATATTTCCAAGAAATCCTATCAAAACAGGTAACTCCTTTAGAAGTGTCTGACACAATGCTCTCCCAAGCACCATCTGAGGTGACAGATAGCCCACCCGTTTTATACCAATACTCACTTATTTCCACGAGCTGCCAGCAATGCCCCGGAGCCGCGGCAGCGCTGAGGCACCAGGACAGCGCTCCCGGTCGGAGCAGAGGGGTTACGCAAGGGAAAACCACTCACCTGCACAAGGGTTTGCACAATCAGGCCTCCAGCATATGACTTCAGAAGTTAAAAACATTAAAAAAAAAAAAAAAAAGCAATGAAAATACCATGATTCCTCAATTTCCTTTATTTCCTTTCTTCCTGTCCAGAGAGCCATATCTCCTAGTCATTGTTAATAAGATGTTAGGAAGTTTATTTCAATACTATGCTTGGTTTTTGTAGATAAATATGGGAAAATTGCTCAGCAATGTGAAGGTATGCTTTCTATGTGAGATTTTCAAAGAAGAATCATAAGTCGTTAGACCTTTAAAGCGCATCATTTCATCTGATTTTTCAAATGTCTGTATCTTAGCATTTTTTATGACAAAGGAATGGTTGAAATACATTTTCTATAATTATTTTTCCATTAAAGCAAGCGTTAACCATAGTTAACACTTTTAATTATTCATATCTATACAGTTACAGTCTAGTTTTCATGGAATCTATTTTCCCTTCAAGAAAAGAATAATAATGTCAAAAGCTTCTTTTCCAGTATTTAAAGATCAGAGTCAATTTTCTCTTGTGTTCCTGTCCTTACTAGGTATTCAGATATTTCAATGTACTGTACATATTAGTCTGGGTACCTTTACTAATATTCACAGTATTTAAGATTATAAATGCAATTTGTTGTTAAGTATGTTATTTTATTCTTGTGTAAATTGTTTTGTACAATCTTTAAAAATCTACAGTTTTGCATTTGTAGATATTAAAGGTAAGCAATTTATTTTGTGTTGTCCTGCATGTATATTTTTGCTGTAGATAAGTGTTGCTTAGTTTACTATTTCAGTACATTTCTGTTTAAATGAATAAGCTTACAAACTTTAATACAGTATATATTTTCAGAATATAAACTTTTATATTTCTGTGGTAGGTTAGGGTATGCGTTTTAGGCAATCTTTTTCACTACTATTAACTGTTCTTTTAATCTATAATATAATGGTTTTGTGCCAATAGTTTTTTCATTAGAATATAATGCTCTTTTAATGTTAGGGATAAACAGACCGTTTTGTTTGAGGTTTGTTTTGTTTTGTTATTATTTTTTTTAATTATTTTGCCAGCATTTACAGTTTTAAATGTAATTTATAAATGTATTGCATTTGTGAATAAGCCTTACCATTAGGTACAAGAAATCTTTAAAGCTACATAATTCTTATGTAGTACTAAGGACTTCCCCAAATAATTGCTGTAAGAAAGTTAGCAAATCAGAGTACAGGGCCTTAAGTTTTTCTTGTGAAAAGGATAATACGGGTTGTTTATTTGAACAACATAGTTAGACTAGACAGCGTGGGCTTTGTTATATATAAACTGTGCATTTGTGCTCCCAACCACAGTAGTTTAATCTCAGGCTTTGTGTGGCTGGGTCTATAAAAGTCAAATCTGGCTAAAGCCACCACTCGTTAGGAGACACTAAAGAAGTTTACATAAGAGACTTATAGACAATCTTAATCATAGTACATTTGGGTACTCGCTATCCTAGATGTGTTATCTGTGTCTGCCCAATTAACCGTATGTTTTAAGCCATATTAAATCTCTTTACTGCTACTTTAAATACTACACTGAAAGTCATTCACTAGCTTGCTTACTCACGGACGGGATTTGAATTTTTAGTGAATAAAAATATTATGCCTTCCATGAAAACAAAGGACCAAAGAATTGCATTATTCTAACAAAGCATTAGTTCCTTAGCCAGTGAACTACTTTGACATTTGTACTGAAGATCAAATAGTCTCTTTCTGCTACGAACACTGTATTCTCATCTACGTCGAGTGTAAGGGGAAAAGATGTATCCACTGACCTATTGGGAAAGGAGTGACGTTCAGCTAGGATGGCATGTCTATTGGTAAGGCTTATTACCAAACCTCTGAGATGAAGCAAAGAACCAAAAATTCACAAATTATGTCAATGTAAATTTATTTTCAGAACTTGCACAAGTAATTAATTGTAGAACTTTGCAAATTAGGCCCTTAAGTTATTTTGTCAGAACGCCATGGAACAGACTAAAACAGTTTCTAATATTTGTAATGATGAGTACATATTATAATATTATAAGGGTACAGGCACCCCTATATCACAGTGTTGTAAATATTTTCTGAAACTGGTACAGTACTGAGGGACTTGTATCTTCTGATATATCAAATATTGACTGTCTAGATCAAATTGTACACAATTTATTTGTTGATGGTCCTGTAACTAGTGTATGGACACATTTCTGGGTGCCTTAGAAGTTGTATTTTTCATGTGTGTTAATATGCAGTATTTATACATTGTGAGAAGCTGCTTTGAATAAAAACATTGAAACTTCATTCCACTGCAGTGATTTCCAGCTTTATGTAATCGGATTGAATGTGATAAGTAGTAGCCACAGACTCAAACATTACATATTATATTGCATTATATATGATAAAACTATTCACAGGCTCTTGCCTTTTCAAGAAAGTAAGCATACAACGAGCTTTTTAAAAGAGAAATTAAATTTAAAACTATTTTTATGGCAAAAAAAGAAGGCAGTATGAAACGCTTCAATAAGAATTCCCAGAAACCATTCATCATGATCAATCTTACCATTTCATGATCAAACCCAAGAAAACCACCGAGGACTGTCTTATAACTGTATTTCTAGGACAGCTTCTACACCACTATCAGTTCCACTATTGACATGTACATGTCACCTAGAGCATATCTGCTCAGAACCACCTACTGCATCCAGAGTTTCGGCCCCACAGGAGTGAATTTGCATTTGAAGTGCTGTCTGCCGAGGAGGTCTGAATTCAGCCAGAACCCCCTTTGTGTGGCTTTAAGCATCCCTGAGTGCTGTTTCCAATCATGTACTGCCCATGACTGAAAGAGCAGCTAAGAAACTTGTCCTGGGGCAGAAAAGGAAGGGTATTTTTACAGGGAGACAGCGTTATCCAAACCGCCTATACAGCAAGAGCTGAAACAATGACATACACTTGACTCAAAGGAAAACAACCATGTTCTAACAATTACATTGGTTAGCTCTACCATGACAGACACTGTTAGTAAAAACTGTGGTCAGCTATTTAGAGCAGAGGGTTAGGCAATTTAGTCTTGCTTCACCATCAACAAATCCAATTATTTATTATAATGACTCTTGTCATGAATTAATTCGAGTTTACACTCGACTGTAAGTGATGTGCACATGCTGAAGGAGTTATGACACCTTCCTCATCTAAACATTTTATTGGTAAGGCTTGATCTTAACATAGAACGCCAACATTTTGTTTTTAAATAGATCATTTTAATGGAAAGTAAAAAATCTTTAATATTAAAAATCCACTTAAATATTACAAATTTAGTTTTTAATTAGCAAGGTAAGTGTTGGTCCTTGTGGTTGTAAATTCATGTACCAACAGAAGAACCCAGTAAGTCAGTGTATTTAGAGAGGACTGCAAAACTAATTAGACAACAGACTAGTTTATGAATTGCACATAGGAAAGAACAGGCAGGCAGCCATCCTACTTGCTTTAAGATCTCGAAAGTACTCGAACAGGCCAAAACACTACATAAACTACAACACGCCATTTCTCATTTTGGGTTCTGATTAACAGACAGGAACAATATTGCATATGGAAAGGACAAGGAGAGGCTTTGAATCAGCAAGTGCAAGCACATGAGAAAAGCAGGAGAATGCCATTTTAAAGGTGGGGGGCACTGAAAGCAAATCAAGGCTGATCTTGAAGGACCTTTGGCCGGGGAGGAGAAAGTCAAAGGGTGAAATTCACCTCTCCCTGGTGCCCTGTTTTTCCTGTAAGAAGACCAGAAGATCGTACAATTTAATAACATGTGATGCATCTGTTTATGACTCTTCTGTCTGACTTTTCCACAAAAACAACCTACTGTCATAGCATGGAGAGTTTCAAATTACTAAGAAAACCAGAGTAACAACCTGCGCTAGAATTCAAACTATTTAAATTGTGCTAGTAACACTTTGCCTTAATTTATACTCTCCTCAGTTTTACAAAATTTGCTCATTACAGACATACAGTAAAAATAGAGTCCTTCAGAGCTTTGCTGGATACCAATTATTAAGTCCATTTGGCCTGACATGGTAATTTTCACCTGGAACTGTCAAGAAGTGCTATGGGAGAAAGAAAGGAATTTTCATTTCAGAAAAAGGAAACATTTATTGTTTAGTAGGGAATAAAAGACTTAACACAGAGCATGAAGCAAGGACCAGAAATGCACAAGAAGCAACGGAGACTTTATGCAAAGCCTCTACAGTTATAAGAACTAGGTTCCTGCTGCAGGCTGGTTCCACAGGAATATCTAAACACATATATAATCTCCAGCTATATGGTATTGGAAAGTGACCCTAATTGTTTGGGGAGGGGGGTTAATTACTGTGAGCTCCACAACAGATTTTAACATGACACAATTCACAGAATGCCATCCTCATCCAACTTGGTGCAAAAATAGTAATGCTACTTAATGAGTCAGGAGCAATTCTAGCAATTACATTTTCACCTATCCTTCAGTGAATTTCCATGTAATAAGCAAACGTCCTCCTTCCACAAGGAGAGGCCATGTGGCTGCAGTGACAGACACAGCACTGTCTGTGTGACCTCATTGACCTCATTTCCCATTCCTAGCAAAAACGGCGTGTTGGGACCCCACTGGAAACCTGTGGCCCCAACAACGCCTTCCCCACAGTACACAAACCAGACACAGCAGAAGACGGTAATGCAGAACTTGAAAACTCCTCAGCTTAACAATATTGCTTTTCCTTGATCACTTCCTGGCACCGGAACAAATCAGTAATCTAAGTCAAAATCCACCAACACCAATGGAGATCCTCCTTCCGACTTCAGTTACTTCTAGCCCAAGCCTAGTGGCTGACAGACACTACTGCCAACTCCTTCACCATAACAGTGCTGGGAATATCTGGTAGTCATCTTCTTTGAAAAATAATGTGACACATGAGGCAGAGCTCCACAGCTTTTCGTCAAAATTTAACACCACTGGCTAAGAAATTTTTAATGAAGTTAAACATTTGCAATTTTATCACTGATTCTTGTTAGTAGGAAGAGGTACTCTACTATGTTTTAACCTCCTTCGACTTTTCAGTCATGTTTATTAATTTGAATTCTGGATGGCTATATAACTCATGTCATTCATCGGTCATAGAAATATGTTGGTGCACAACTATAAAAATGAAAATGCTCTTTGCAATTATGGGTCGTGTTTGAAACAGAGGCTATTGAACTACCACTCCCTCCTAAGGCATTAGATAAAAAGCTGCATGTGACATTAGAGGTTCTATAATGAAAAATGATTTAAACAGTAAGTAGCAATCTGGACTTGTTAGGATTAAGTTAATTACTATTATCTAGAAGTAAGCTATGTACAGTAATCCAGAAATGTGTTTCTGATACGTCTGTAAATAAGTGCTACAATTTCTATCACTCCAAAAAGATCTGCATTTTTGTACTGCTGTCCTGCCAGCCTTTTGGTTAGTGATTACCTGTGCAACCTACCAGGCTATAGGGCATTCATTTTGTACAAGAGGTTCTTTAAACGGATAAAGGCTTTCACATAAAACTCTTCCCGTGCCCAATTATTCAAGATCTGCATTATCTTAGCCTCTCATTTGTTTATTTTGTATGCAGCTGCAGTGAGCAGTATGTCAGGGACTCAGACTCCGGCACACAATTCCCTCCAAGGCCACTTTTTGCCATTAGGCTTATAATGAGCAACCACTCGAACCTGCAGCCAGCCGTGCTGCCAAGGGACTCCCTGCTGTTCCAGGGGTAGGGGTCAAACGAGCACGGCTTTGCTGATAGGCAGCGGCATGCCCACTGCTTGCCGTGTGGGGTATGGAGTCAGCAATTGCTCGACCCTAATCCTCCCTTTATTTCTTAAAACAAGCCTTAATAATATCAGTGGTCCAGCCCTCTGTGGGGTTTCCTGCCACAAAGACCTCTGCGCAGGGCTGCTCCTGGCATGACATCCAGAGAATTGTAAGTTTCTAACTATAAAGCAACCTCTAAGTTTCTTATGCCAGTGGCCAGGCTCATCCAAAAACAGCAATGGACGACATGATCATAACATCCATGCTGTCTCCAGCACCGCGCTGTGCCTGGATTAGCGAGACCGGAAAAACAGGACCTTTTCTTTTTCATGTACTTACATGTAACAGGATAAAAGATAGACATATTTTCCTGTATGCCAATGTGATGCCTATTGGAAAGAAATACCTCCAAACACACTGGTAAGATTCATCTTCCAGACGTGGCTGTCAGCAGCTAGAACACAGACACAGGTCCTCGCTACGTAAAATTTCCTAAAATAAAGCCACTTATGCTACCATCCACTGAAAGGCTAAAAAGCGAACCAGGAGGAAATAGGCTGC
Source organism: Anser cygnoides (assembly GCF_040182565.1). Taxonomy (NCBI): domain Eukaryota; kingdom Metazoa; phylum Chordata; class Aves; order Anseriformes; family Anatidae; genus Anser; species Anser cygnoides. Next base: position 5,402,932 of record NC_089884.1, on the reverse strand, counting down.
GATACAGCTGATCTGAAGGGCTAAAGCTTTTCCTAGCCATGTCAATTAGGTACGATAAGATCCGACAGCACTCCATGCGTGATCCGAGTGCTCGGCGAACGCCCGCCACAACCTCGGTGGCCCTGTGCCAACCGACTGGTGAGTCAGCAGCCAGGGCAGGGAATCAAGTGTCAAGAATGCATTTAACCCTCGCTCCAGACAACGCTTTTCTTACGAGCAGAATGAAAACACCTTACAAAAAGAAAAAAAACAATAATGGATTTTACTCTCCACTAGTACAGGAAACCATCTCAGTATTCCTCCGACTTACAGAGGCTCTCAAATGTTAATGAAGGAGAAGTGCTTAAGAAAATAGTAATCAGCAAACTGATAGAAAAGAGGTTCATGAACATGCATCAGTCCAGCCCTACAATCCTTCCTCTGACAAAACTCCCACTGACATCTCTCCAAGGCTGCGTTCAGAAGGGTTTCATGAGGGCATTACAATCTATAACACTAAATACTTGCACAGACAGAAAAAGGAGTCCATTTTCCTACCAAAAACACAGTTCAACTGATCTGTCATATTCCCAAAGGAATATCTGTGCATGCTGCTTTGCTTCACAGTATTCTGGTGGAGTGCTTGATGAAATCATGAGATTTCCTAAATCATTTTTAAATTAATCCCTCTTCAGAAATTGCCCACTGAAGCATCACTTTGCAAGATCACCCTTGATTTTCTATTCAGGATTAAAAAAAAAAAAAAAAAAAAAAAAGGACAAAAAGATTGAGGATTAAAAAAAATTAAAAAAGACTTGAAAGAGGACCTGATCCTCCACCTGAAAATCTCAACACTCATTTACAAGGTTGTTAAACACTGCCAAACCAGAATGGCAGCATTTTATACCGACTTTCTTACTCACTCTTCGCAGGTGCATAAACCACAGTGGACACCTGTGGAGGAGGGTAGGGAAGGGGGGGGAAAAAAAGCCTCTAGTTATTGCCTTCACAGTGTTAGGTAAGGGTAATTATCCTTCCAGCTACCCCATTAATGCAGAGATATGGCTTCCAGCTAAAGGCTGAGAACAGCTACCTGGGCCGTGCCTCACGCTGCTCAATCCTACAAACGCCGACACAAATTAGTAATTTCTTCACAGGTTGCCCCACTGAACCCCACAGCCTGAGCCATCTTCTGCAGGAATTCAACTCAGGGCTGGTAACACCCACTTAGTGTTACTGTTTGTCCTGCCCTGGATTAAGGCTGAAACCGTGAAACTAGTTTGTACGGCCATCTGATGTGTGGCCAGGTAGAAATACTCACAGTTGGCTTCCCCAGTCAGATCTATGACAGAATTTTTCTCCCATCTATCAGCCCTTGTAAAGCCTAAGCCCAAAGTTTAGAGACAACCATCGCCTGCGGCATTAGGAGAGGAGCCCTGCCAAACCCTGCTGGAGGGGCTGAAAGGATTTTTACCCCAACCCTCAGCCCTGTTCCTCCTCCAGGCAGTAGCACCCGTAGCAGAAGCTTTAGATGAGGCAGCCAAATCTGCACCGAAGATACATTTGAGCTGACCGTGAGCTCAGCCAGTGGATAAAATCCTAGGACACTTGAAAGACGGCAGCCTCCCTCCGAGGCGCACAGCACCAAGGTGGTTATCTCCTCAAACACTGCATGCCCTTCCACCAGCACCTCATGGAAATACAGGCCTGGGCTGGCAATACAGAAGTAAGACCAAAGAATAACTCTGATGGGAAACCAACATCGGTTACTGTGAGTGATCCTGTCTTGGCTCCCACTTGGCTTACACAAGTGTGAAAACAGAATCAGGTTCTGCAGAACTCCAGTTCTTAAAGCGAATTTCCTGGGTATGATGGTAAATTCCTCCATCTGAAATTCATAAGGGAAGAGGAATGTAAAAGATCGTCAGCTTGCAGTATTATGCTTGCAGTTTATGGAAGGAAATCATGACACATCTTTCCTGTATGCTGAAAGCTCTAAGAAATCTTCCAACATCACCCCAGTACTAATTCCTAGGAATCCTACCAAGCTCCAGAGCACTGCTCCATACACCCAGCACTCCTCCACCAAAAAAAAAAGTCTTAAAAAATTTACCAGTTACAAACAGACCATGATTTGCCTGTTCCTGCAGTTCTATATCCAAACTCCTTCTTTGTGTACACTCCTCGGTGTGGGAAATAACACGTACAGGTTATACCACGTTACACTCTTTGCAAGTAAGGTGGGGAAGTAAGAGACCCAACGAAACGGCACAAGAAGTGGCACCACAAGACAGATGCAATTGCTGATTTAGCAGCAGAAGAGTCTGAACACTTTACAACTTGGAAACGTTGTATACAGGCTCTTCACCCAGATAAGGATGTGAATTATTGTTGAGAATTTTATTTATATGTCTCCGCAATTTTTATGCAGAAAGCATACGCACGGAGTGTTTTAAATAATTTCAGATACTCGGCACTAAATAAGTGGCTCACTTTCAAGAAACAGCCAAGAGAAAACATCCCACAGAATGTCAAATATTCCTTCAAATGGGGAGACAGATTTCATCAGGATGGATGCTTAAGTGGGAATAAATCTTAGTACACGGACTGTTTTCAGCAATAGTTGTTAATTAAGTAGTAAAGTACTAATAAAAGCTTTAGTCAGGTTGTATTTAAATAGGACTATAATAATATGTAATTACTAAAAAAAGTGCAAAAACATTCAGCAATAGACTGCATTTAATTTTCATGCACTATGCAAATCCCTTTAAGACCAGAAAGGATTCCAACGGCCACTGCCCAGTGGCCATGCTGCAGGCAGGCTGCAAGACATGCTCTAGGCCACAGAGGAGGGGCTCTTGTTGGAAAGCACACCTTCTCTAACAGGAGCTACACAAGTTAAAAGAAAAAAAAAGATATTTAAAACACTGAAAAAGACAAGCCACAAGCACCAAGGATTTCCACTGTAAAGGGACTGAAATGAAAATATATATTTTTTTGATTCATATTCTTAACGAAAGAACAAATTAATACACAGTAGCAGTGATGCCAGCAGCTCTTTTGCATAGTCATAATGAAAAGCCCCCAAGGAAACAAGGAAGAGCTTGTCAGGAAGCCCGTGCGCTGAACAGGCAGTGGGTGACACAGCAGAAACCTGTTCCCAGCACAACTCTGCAAAGGGCAAAGCATTCAAGGTGAGAGTGAACTTGGTAGCGGAGGCACCAAAACGTTTTGCTAAGGCTAGATATGGCTAGGTAGGCAGAAGTCTGTGTGTAAGCAAAAAGTGCAGTAAGGAAAAGAAAGTCAGCACAGTCAGGATTAATTACAACCACAAGAAATTGCTAATACTTAAAACTGAAAACTATGTTAATGAAGATAAAGGGGTCAGGGGAATAAAAAGTGTAAGGATGAAGTTGAAATGCAGTCCCACAAAACTGCAATCATAGCAGAAACGAAATAAAATCTACTGGAGTGAAAAATGTTGATAATGTACTTACATTATTATCTTTAGAAGATAACAACCCATGACACCAAGTACAGAGACATTTTGATTTTCTAACAGCTCCTCTTTCTGCTGACAGGAGTTCTCTACTTGGGGTATAAATGCAATAACTACCTGACACTATAACGTGTAGCTCACAGTACCTTTATACCACACAGTAAGAGCCGTTGGTGTTTTTAAGACTAATTAACAATAGGCTGCTGTGAACATGGGCCCTGGTTCCAGAAAAGGTGCTGCTTGTTCTTAAATCTAAGCTTAAGTAACATTCATACATCACTATGATGACAGATACTTTATACATGTACACAGTAATTTGAAATTTTATTTTTAATCTGTGTTAAATGAAAGCTTGGCAGGCCACTGCAGCCTAAATTATTTTATGATTTGCAAACCAACAGGGCCTATTTCTGCACCATCAAAACCCTCAGATTTCTTGAGGCCACCGTTTCACATGTTTTTAAGACTACCGTTACGATGGCATCGAGGGGCTCCTTCCAAGTCAAAGGAAACAGGGTCTCTCCTCATGCGATTTATTCAAAATTTGCATTAATGGAAATTAGGTACCAAACTCACACAACTGCTTTGGAGAACTCATCTTCTGTGTCTTCACTGGCAATTTTTCTCTGTGTTCAGGCAAACTCTGTTGATTTAGAATTGTGCCAATCTTTTAAAAACCAAAACTGCCCACTCCTCTGAGCTGAGGCCGCATTTTGAGCATGTGTACAGTGACACAGCTACCAGACAGTCGTGTTTTTCTCATGTGTAACATCTACATGTTTAAAAACATGAAATTAAGAACCTTTTTTTGAAAGTAAGTCCTCAAATCACTTTACAAAACAGAGCTGGACTGAGATATTAGAGGTGAGGAGGCTTGGATTAGTTTTGCCTATGTTCTACCTGCATATGATCTATAAGACATAACATCGCAGATTGTTTCTGTTTTTAATGACAGCAGCAGACCGCGGGTTATATGCATAGAAATAGCTACCTTTTTAAAACAGGAGGAAGGTCTCTTTCATTTGCCAAGAAGAGTGGGACATTTTTTAGATTCAAATCTGACCTGATACACTACAAAAATAGGTCATCTTCAACTGCTATGAAAGGAAATACAACCAACGAAGTACAAAAAGCAAACCCCACATGCTTTCAGTGAGGCTCTCAACCTGCAACTCAATGCTCTAAAATAAGAACATTTCTATTCGGCGAGAATTCCCAGTTTTCACTGTGTAAAATCCGCACTTTGAACATTAAGGAAGATGACATTTATATTATAGGAGGATGATTTGCAGCAGGTTAATGTTCTATCTTGTGAACAGATTACCAGGGAAGAGCCTCCCCGTGTCATAAAAGCAGCTTTTTTCCTTCGGATTCAGAAGGCTGATTTCACCGGGTAACTGAGTCATCCAGGAGACCGCTGAGCAGCAGCGCCAGCCAAGAAATAAAGATTAGGTTGCATCTGCTGCTGCTCAGTTCTGTGCCTCGCTTTTGCCCAAATCCACCTCTAGTCAGTCACCACACTGCCCAGGACTCGCCTGCGCAATGCGCCCAGCAGCTTGTTTTCCAGCTGTGCCGATGCACAAAGCCACGCTGCTGGGGCAGAGCTGGAAGCTCGCTCCCGCTCTCCCAGGCAAATGCCCCAATCCCTCAGCCACAGCCACAGGCTTCCTCTCTCCCTGGCCTACTGACCATCTAACGGCTCTTCGCAGAGCCAAACCTTTTTAATAGGAGGTTCAGAGAAAGCCTTTTGTCACTGGTAAGCGTGCTGTTCGCTGTCTGGGCTGTACCTTTGGATGTTGCAGGAGGTAGATTCATCCACCAAGCAGGTCAGGGTACCACAGCTACAGCTTCCACATTCCATAATCTGGGGAAAAAAATAAAAAAAAATAATAAAAAAAAAAAGCTATGATAATGAAGAGATACTACCTACTGTTCTCCAGTGAGCTTTTCGCAATTTTATTGAGTTTTCCTGCTTGGTTACAGATCCCCTGCTCAGACATCTAACCTGTGCAGATACCTCAGCACCGAACTTGCTGTGGATCGCTTAACCTCAAGGCTCAGGCATTGCAACGCGGGCCAATGTAGGACCTAAATTCCCTGTGTGGATTTAGCTCACAGACTCAGGTCTTCAAGTTTCCAACAGGAAGAGTGATGAATTAGGGATTTTAAACCAGAGGCTATTGCAGCTCAAGAGGAGCGCTGCCCACTCACCTCCACCCAACAGCCCCTTTTAAAAATACTCAAAGCAATTTTAAAACCCCAAGGAATGATGGAGTTTAAATGATCTGTGAGGGTGCAAGACTGAGAGGTTTTCATACACAACCAGTCATTTACCAGACAAATATTAGATGCTCTATTATATTCTTTAATCATATTTATGAGAAATTTTTCCCCAAATTAAACTCCAGCCAATAGAGCTGAACTCAGCCACATCCCAGCAGGTGCAATTTCTTCTCCCTTGTTTACAATATGTGTTAGTTACAATCTAGTATTTATTTTTCTTGTGGGCATACGTGCATTTCTAAACGCATCAGTACCATTGTATTTGAAAGCCAGCTTACAGACAGAAAACAAGGAAGCGTGTTAAGGTGGTGGTATGCCTGCTGTACAAAATGCAGGTTCAATTCTCTGCTCCAGCAAAACCTGCAGTGTGACATCTGAACTGGTTCTAGCCTCAAACTGCAAAGATATTTAGGTATTGTCACTGAAAAACCAGATTGGATCAATGCAGCACCTTACTTCACTACCAGATTCCTCTTCCAACCAAATTCCTGTGCTAAGCTCCAAAAGTGGTCAACTGATTAAGGCAAAAGAGAAACAATAAAAATATATATTTTTAAAAAAAGCTCAGGTACCAGAGGGGAATGGAGCTGTATTTTTGTTCCATACAAACATACCACTCTACATTTGCATGACTATATTTTTCTGAGGTATGAAGTTTCCTCTGAAAAAAAAAAAATCACACAGACTAACCATTCAGCCACACATGAGATAAGCGTGGAGCTAGAAATTTAATAAAATGCAAAATAAAGTGACTGAGAAATTAGTCACTGAACAATTACATTTGCAAATAAATAATGTATATTGTACGAATGGTGTCTACAAATCCCTCCTAGAGGCATACCTCTATCTGGACTGAGACCCATGATAAAGCTTAGGCTGATTTCCACATTAGAAGTGTCAGGATTAGAGCTCGGGATCTCCTGCTGAAAACCTAGACCCTTTAACTTGCACTGGACAACACCTTCAGCAGATACCAGTCATGTAATCTCTATGGAAAATCTACCAAGGATACATAAGAAAAAAAAAAAATGAAAAAAGTCCCCAAAGTCCTTTACTGTAAAGTCAGATACTGCTTGTGGATGGTGGGTGAACCTCAGCGTTCAGCTCCAATATAAGACAGATAGCTGCAAGGCAGTACATATTTCCATCTGGGCACAATTCCAATTTTATATTAATAAACTGGTTCTTTTTTTGTAAACAGAATCAATATCCTGTTAAAAGTGATTCTCAGAAGAGCAGGAGATTAGGAAACATTAGTATTAAATTAATCAAACTTCTGTTTATGAAAGATTGTTAGTTTTCTTCTTGGTTTTCAACATATGTACACATAAGTTTAATGTAATGTTTTCTACTTACCTAAGAACTATGTGCTCATTTGAGATATACAAAAGCTACATGAATTTTCCTTATTAAATGGTGATTCCATGATTTCTAAACGAGTGCAACTTCTATTACCAGGGATTATGAATTTAAAATACGATGCAATTTTTTTTGGTTGAATCACACTTTGGCATTTCTCAAGAATACTGGATATCTCTCTAACCTTAAGGAAAAAAGCATACAGGGAAGCAGAGGTTTCCTAAAACATCTTATTATAGGCATGCCAAGTCCTGATTTTCCTGTCTTTTTCAGGAAACCTCAGAAAATCAAACGACATCAGTTGCATCACTGAAGGCTTTCTAGACCTTGGCTTTATTTTTAATACTGCTGTGGAATTTCTAAGCTCTCTATGTTTTTTCTTTTGCAGGAGAGCAAAACCAGTTCCCAGTCTGGAGAAATGTATCCAAGGCAGAGAGAGGCCTCCCTGGGAAACAGCAACGAAAGCAGGGACAAGGAGGGAGGCCACAAGAATGAAAGGGGGTGAAACTTTGGGGAACAAAATGTCCAAAGAGATCAGTAATGTGGTTTGGCTCGTGACCCTGATGAATATGAAAAACACTCAGAAAATATTATTTGGGCTGAATGTAGATAAGAAGCTTGGACAGAATAGAGGAAAGATTTTGCAGTCTTGCTCAAAATCTAAAGTCATACGAAATCATCTCCTAGGAAGATAAAAAATGTCTGCTGAATAGAAATGAGTTTATAAAACAGGCTTACCATGCAAGTCTCAATTTAACTATAGCATTCATTACCAAACACGCTTTAAAATACATCACACCCAGGGAAAGTTACTTTTAGAAGAAATTACTTACTCCATCCAGCCTGTCATTGCAAACCTGAAAACTTTGCTTCCTTGCTGATTGAGCTATTTTAACTCTTGTACTGAAGAACCCAGCTCTTTTAGTATGACCTATGATGGAAGTTACACTTGAGAGGAATACACCTGAAAATACCAACTGCATAAATCAAAGGCTGAATATCTCCAGAACTACTTGCAAGACTCAAGTGCAGTTTTATTTACCGAGTCTTTTCCCTTTTGTGTTTGCAATTCACAGACTGTGACTTTTTATGAGGTCTACTGGAATCCTCGTGTGAGAGCTCACAGCGATGCCTTTGAAGCAAGGAGCAAACATTTTTAACCGTGAGTGCGCTAGATGAGCTGTGAACTTCACATCTACTGCCCCGCAGCTGAGATCACCGCTAACGGTCCTGAGCTGGATCCCACAAGCTGGTGAGTGGGAAGGAGATATGACAGTTCATTCAATTACTCATTCTTCCCAACATACACTTGGTCTTTTATTACAACATACATAATTCACATGGGGGAAGGAAAGTAAAGCTATTAACAGCCTTCAACATTTCTCCCCTTCCAGTAACGCGTTTCAACAATGTCAAGTCATCCCTCTTTCTGTTACCTTTAAGAGATACCACGGGTGTTCAGACCACCAAAACTGCATTACGTGTCTGCACAGCTGGGCACACGGATCTCTGAGCTTTACTTTGCAGCTCCCAGCTTACACACACGAACAGGAACATCCACAGATTAAAACCTAAGGACTACAGATGCTCAACTGTACTTGCACATTTTGCAAGCGCGCAAGTCGAGGCAATCTGCTCCGGAAAAGGGAAATACAAGCTACAGACTGTCTGCTGCGTGCACGGCAAACGAAACCACACATCATGGACAAGTTTCCCTTCTACTGTGCTCTATCTTTCATAAGAGTTTTAAAACAAACACAAAATATTTGGGGTTTAATGCACCCTAAATATGCCTTTGGGATGCTCTGTGGACAACTGCAAAATTTCACTACAATATACTTGATATTTTTGAAATATTGACCTCCATTAAAATATCATCATTTCCTGTTGTTACCTCTGTCAGCAGGAATTGCCAAAGGGTACTTGTACAAAAAAAATATCTCCTCCGTGTCACTGAGTAAGGCCGCAGTACAGCTCTTAGACCAGTGGCCAGATACACACAGCGTTTGTTCCTACAGTTAAAACGTTGATATAAATGACACAGTAAAATCTCTGAATAGGTGGAGAACTTGCTGCTAAAAAATAAAAAGACAGGATGCCTGGTTATTCTTATGCACTGAAGAAAATAGCGGGCTATAAATATAGCCCAAGCTCCCACTAAGCAGTCTTGTTTTATAGGCATATGCAGAGTCAACACGGTAGCATGTTTTATGTATGAGACTACGTACAACATATAACCACACGGGCTCAGCAGCGAAGACCGGATTTTGCACATCTTGAGACTAAAAAACAAACATGTCTTCCGCACTCTGAGCTAAGAGCAGCTTTGCTTAAGCAGTTAAATGTTCTTGTTGCAGGGCCAGCCGCTAGAACGAGGTATGAGCTCACGGAGCAAGCCTGTCTATTACAGAGGTTTTATCACAGAAAGTAATAAGAGGTTACACAAGGTTACTCTGGTTCCATTTAGGAGCGGTACTCAGCCTGATTATTTGCTTTATGCTGTAAGTCAACAAATCATTACACAGGAAACCCAACAAAGCCTCTCACAAAAACATGCTCGGGTATTGCACGGCAGCAGCTCAGCAAGCTACAGCTCTGCTACAGAAATCCTCCTGGCTTTGCAGCCCTACCAAGGTAGGGCACAGCACTGCAACTCTGTTTTCGGGTGATAATGTCTCTGCCAGACTCGAAACGTTCGTGCCAGTAGTCTGTCTAGATGGGGGAGAACAGGAGATAAATAGGGAAGAGAACTAAAACACAATTTGGCAGGATAAGACTTTGCAGGGGGGAGGGAAAGCAAAGAACTTGGAAGTGCTAATGCAAGGTGCCAGCAGAACTGGCACTTGTGGAAACATCCTATAGAGTATGCAGTATAATATGGCCCTAGGTGGTGGAAGTCCACACTGTTCTTTTCCATCCTCCCTGCTGCTCAGGACGGCTACACGCTGGGCTTGGTCCGTTTGGAGAAAAAGGCTGGTTCCTCTCACGGCATTGCTGAAGTCCACAGGCACATCTGAAACAAAAGGGGTGGCAGTGCGAAGAGAAAGGCAAGTGAAAAGAGGACAGCCTCGTGTTAGGACACCTGAACATCGCATCTAGGAAAGTGATTTCGTCCCCATCTCTGCTTTACTTCCTCACAGCTGGAAAATCTTTTGAATCAGACTGTTCCGCAGTTTCAGAGCTTCTGACTGGAGGTCCTTGGGTACGGCGGTTCTGCATGCTGCCTACCTGCCGTGGAAGCTGTTCCCTGATCATAACACGTACCATTTGGTGGCTGAAAGCTGTAACTTAGGCCCCGATGTCCCTATGTAGGCAACCAGCGTTAGTACCAACTGTCACTAACCTTGCTTGTTTCAGCTTATTACCTGTAGAAGGCGAATAGCACTCACACATTTCTCAGACCATTTTGAAAAAAATGATTACAAGACAAATATGTTAGAGCAGAAAGCCTCTGAAGGAATTCGTCAGCTTGTCTACGTGGCTGAGTCTGAATGTTGTACCAAGCCACTGGAAAAAAAAAAAACATAAAAGAACAACATACCAAGCTGCTGGCCATTTAATGTACAGGAAGTTCATTCACAAATGTCAGTCTTGAAATTGCGACTCTTCTAGCAAGTTTGGCAATATTTTTTTCAACATTTTCTAGAATCATTCAGGTTGGAAAAGACCTCTAAGATCATCTAGTCCAACCTTCAGCCTAGTACTGACAAGTCCATCACTACGCCGTGCTGCAGGTTCTACGTCTCCACGTTTCCTGAAGCCCTCCGGGGACAGTGACTCAGCCACCTCCCTGGGCAGCCTGTCCCAACACCCCACAGCCCTTTCAGTAACGACATTGCTCCTAATATCCAGCCTAAAATGTGCATAAAAGATCTACGGAAGGGATACCACACTCAACATTCAACTCAGCTGACATACAACCCTACAGTAAACTGGAAAGCAGCAACCAAAGCTTCAGCTTTTTCATGGGGCAGACACGAACTCAGACTCATGCATCTACTGAGCACTGCAGAACAGGCTGCGGAATATTTAACCGAGCAGATCTTCCCTATGACACCACCTTTCTTAACGGAGCTTATGTTACTATCCCCCTCACTCAGGTACATGTGGAGCAAGAGCTAGACATGAGTTCTTGCTGATACAGAAAAGGAATTAACCACGAAGCAATGCTGAAAACTCCCAAAATAACTTACTCTTTTTGAACTCTAAGTACCTCGGAAAACACACACGCTACCGGATAAGCGTGCATTTATTACTCAAAGCCCTGGCTTCCTTGCTTCAGTCTCCACACACGGTTGTTGCCAGCATCTGCAGGAACAGTTTTCACTACCGCTGAGGAGGAGGAGGAGGCATAACGCAGAACGGAAAAGTATGTGTACTGCTTATGTACATCCAAAGGCGGCCGTGAATGCATGCATTCATGTGCAAGAATCACTGTAACAAATCCTATAACCACAAGAAAAAACTCAGCTTTTTTTTTTTTTTTTTTTTAAGCCTCCTTAGTCCTCACGTACTATAACCTTTCTTCTTTCCCTTTCTGACATGCCCTGAAGTTTCCTGTATTCAGATCTCGTGGTCTTTTCGGCAGCACTTAGACCGAACCCGAAGCCTCATGGCACAGCCAGTTGCCCATCACTGGATCTACTGGGAGGCACAAATATTCAGACACGTACACTGAGAAGAATCTGAGCTGTTTACAGCACTTATGAGATCACAAATGGAGCTCAGTTGACAGATTTACTTACTTTTTCTTCAGAATTTGAGAGGTGGGGTAGATGAGAATGACACCACAGCAGACAGTTTCCATGAGAGCAACTACAGTATTCTCAACATTTTTATACAATTAAAGGCAAAAGTACATCCTGTAAAAATTGCTCACCCAACTTCTTACTGATCTGTGAGAAACGGTACCAGATTTTTACCAGTCTGTATCATCTGCCCAAGAGCACTGATGTACCCAAGCATATCAACGCTCAATACGCTGCTACAGGTGTGAGTGAACCCAGCAGGAGGCTGAGATCACATCAATTTCTCAAACTAGGTCTCTCTATTTTAAAACTGCTACATGATCCAGGCTAAGACTTCTGTTATTTTCACTGCAAGTACAATGCAGAAGCTTAAATACAATACTTGGTTATTCCTCCTCTCACAAACTGCTCAAACAAAATCCTTCTGGTGGGATTTTTTTTTAACACAGATATTTGCTAGTTTTTTAGTTAAGCTGCAAGAAAGATTGACGGAAATATACATGGCATTAAATATTGTAAAGAACGTTATTCCGAACCAGATCCCTAAATTGCACGTTATATAGCATGATCTACTAAAATAAACAGAGCTGCAGTAATTTACATTTGTGGAGAATCTTGCTTATTATATACTTATACCGAAATATTTTTTCTCCTGTGGGCATGACACAAATATCGAATCTAGGATGTTTTCATTTCAAAGGTCCTCCAGTGTGCACTACCCTGTAGAAGGTACTGAACCCTAGGAAAAACGAAACAGCCAGAAGAAATAACGTTGCTAATTTCAGAATGTGCAGCTGATTTTTATCATATTTCAATAATGCTTCTGATCTTCCATCACAAAGTATCACCAGTTCTCCAAAAGGCTAAATAACCAACTTCAGTTGCTATGATCTGCCCCGAAGACTCTTGCTTTAGCAAATAATACTTGTTTCTGTAATATTTTAATGTCAGTTTCTGCTGCATTAGATGATCATTTATCCAAGTTTTATTTTCCAAGTGCTGTGCTCTCGTCATTTTACAAACTTTTCGGAAAAAGAAAATCCTGAAGAAAACAATGACAACAAAGAGGATGATGAAGGTGAAGATCTAAGAAAATCTCCTTGGCAAATTTTTTACCTGCCCTAAGTGTGTTTTCTTTTCTATGTGTACTCATCTCTTGCAATGACAGTTTTGTAATAAGAACTTTCATAACAGATTGGGCTACTGCCTTGCCTTCTAACAGGATGGAGAACTCAAGGTGTAAGTACAAATCATACTCCCACAGCCCGTGCCCCATAAAGGAACACACTCCATGTATTGCTGTTTAAGGACATTGTTCCCAACCTTTGAAAATGAACAGGTTTGCTCTGCATCGAAGTGGCACGGGGCAGCCAGGGATGTCCAGCATCACCCATGCCAGAGCGGAGGCAGATGGCACCTTCACCCAGCTCCTGGCTGAACGGCTCGGCACTGCAGAGGGATTCAGCACTCATCCTTACCCAGGTTTCCTCCAAAAATGAGAGAGGGAGAACTGGAGAAAAAGAATTTAGAGCTGATGGTTTGTTTTAATTTGAATCCATCCTCCTTGTTAAGACAATGCCATGCATCCTCAATCACTACTTAATTAAGAACTAAGGACACTAGACTGGCAATACCACCGCACACGGCCTCTGCCACCAGCTCTTCTCTGTTCATCTTCCTGTGGATCCTCAGTGGCCTTGATCATGAAATGGGAAGAGAAGGAAAATGTATCTATTAATTCCTGAAGAAATCAGTCATTTAACCGATGGGAAAAAAGAAAATAAAGAGCGGTGTATTATCAAATTTGTCTTGCAACTATGAGATAAGATCTTTGCTAATCCTTTAACTGACAGTACATTCAAGAGCCAGTATGCTTTCCTGACATATTAACCCTTCCTTGTGCTTTCTATTCCAATAATCTAAGATCCTTTATCTGCCAAATAGAAAAGAATAACAAATAATACGAGATGATAAAATATAAACATGTAAAGCTTTCAGCAACACATATCTAAGGCTTTGTACGCAGGCATCTGTTTTATTAGATTATTAGCTCAGCTCTGCAGAGAGAAGGACCTGGGGGTGTGGATAAACACCCACCTTGCAAATAGCTGTGCTGATGGAAGGCTTTCTCCCAGACACTGGTCGACACCTCAGCTGTGCAGGTTGCTGCCCCTTCACTGCAGCTCCCAGCTGCTCGCTTCCAATGGCACCAAAACCTCTTCAGCCAAACAGACCAGATTAGCGTACTCAGAAAAATTTAGGCTAATGAAAGTTGGAAATGTGTCCCCTGCCCTTCCCCCTCCGACCCACTCCTCCTCTCCCTCATGCAAGGAGCAGCACTTAACTGACCCCCTTAGGCATCACAGGATGCTAAGCAGACAAATAATGACTTTTTATTGAACAAGGCAAAAACTGGGGAAGGGGAAAAGCAGAGGAAGGCCCTCTCCAGCTGGGGTCTTGCTGTATGCTGGAGTAAAGCCAGCAGGAAGCCATGGCTTCAGAGCTTCAACATATAAATGGCAGAGAGGAGAAGGGCTAATTTATCTCACTTGAGAAATATTATGCTTCCTCTCCAATGGATAAAACACACAAGTAATGGCCCAGAAAAGAGTAAACTAACTATATTGCAAGACAGTTTTAAACCATCCCGGGTCTTCCTCTCTGTTAGGTTCATGATCTCCTATCCTTTTCCTTCTCACGACAAGAAAATCTTTCACTGTGCAACAATTTAGAAAGACAATTCAGATTGTTTTACTTTACATTTTCCAACCCTAAAACACCAGAATGAATAATTACAAGCATGTTCACCCTTGCTTTTAGTTTTAAAGCCCTCTAGGGCAAGCTGTTTAATTCTTGCCTTCGAGGCTGAAAACTATTTTTCCTTCTTGAGACGCAATTCAGAGAATGGCATGGTTTTGATCAAGAAAGATTTGAAATACAGAATAAAAAGAATTCGTCATTATGGGCAGATGCTGGGAATCTCTTCCCCCCACCTCTTCTCTCTGTCTTTAAGGAAGACAAATCACTAAAAGTTTAGACATATAAAAAATAACAGCAGCATCAATTTTGAGGCAATGTATATTTCAGCAGACAGCACATCAGTCAGTTTGGTTTATAGAACCTGAGAAATGATGTTTTAACTTTTACTATTGCTTCTGTCAGTGCAGGAAAGATGTGGTTTTTCTGCTTTGGAGCACAACAGATAATATTGTCATGTTCAAAATTACACTTATTGCTCATGCATATCACAATTACAATATTTGTCCTGCATTTATGTTTCATTGTTTGCTTGGTTAAAAAAAAAAAAAAAAAATCCAGTGTGAGAGCGCACGCATGCTAGTGTACGTGAGAGCATTTTTTTTTGAATGCACTGTCTTATTTGAGGAAACAAAACAAAACAAAAAGGTAGAGCTGCTGCTTATTTTAGGGAAACTCATTCAAAAGCACTATAATATTACCTTAAAAGCTAATTACACCTTAGCTATGGCAACTGCATTTCTGCAACACAATGGCAACAAGCTCAGACGAAAACCTTCAGAGCTCTTCAATTTCCTCCTGCCCACTGCAGATACCAAGCTCACCAAGCGACATTGTTCTTTAGTCAGAAAAACTAACTAAAGTTTTAATGCATTCTGGGGAAGTTTTCTGAGGATGAATTTAATCCATTCCCTAAAGCTGCCCCGTGCAGACCCGTCCAAGGCCAGCTTTTTTCGTGCCACGCTCCCTGCACGTGCTCCTCATTGCTGAGAGCCCCACGGCACGCGGGCAGGTAGCACGAGGTGGCACAGGAGGTGTGAGTCCTGCCAGCATTCAGTAGGGCAAAATGTGGAATCGTTTCCTTCAGCAGCACACAGACACACCCCAGTTAAACTCACGTTTAAATGCACAAGTGTCTCTTTTTTTAAGACCAGAAAATGAGGTTATTCCGGACAGCTCAGGTATCTTGTGTCTGCAGACGAAGCTGATGCTTCCGTGGGGTTTGCACTACCAATTACCTCGCCCAAGTAATGAGGTATAATCCCCCCTGAGAAAGCCTGCTTCATCTGCGATACACTCCCCACAGAAATGCAGCAATCTAGCCGCCTAAATTCAGATTCATGAGATTTATTTTTTTTTAATGGTCTTTGAAAAGCTACAGGAATGAAAACTACATGGGAGCCCCTTCTGCTGTTTTTCTCTCTGGGACAAATACTATACAACCAGCGAAGAATGTTTTAACACCAAGAAAAGTAACAATATTTTACAATCAGTGCTCTTATAAAGCTATGTGTACTAAAAACATTCAGCCAATCTCTGTAGAAAACAATGAAGATAAATGACTGTTGAGAATTAATTTGGGGCTGCCACTAGAAGATTCCTCAGTTTCTCACTTATTACAGATAGTGAAATTTATGATTTACTCTGGCTTTTGTTCACTGCCACTGTAATGATAATAAATTTTTAAAAAGGCTTGGCAGTAATGTAAATGGTTTCCCATCAACATGATTAGTGCCAGTCCACGGACCTGTATCTGCTTTCACTTGAGCTCACGTAAATCAGAAGTTAACCGCTTTAACCACTTAAACATGAATTGCACTGATACAAGTTTAAGAATGAAGGAATCGGCCCCAGCCATTGATTCTGCGTGCCCTTTGCTAATGAAAGCAGCTCTGCTGTTGTTTATGCCCCAACTGAACGCTATCACAATCATTTGGCTACAATGAATAGCTCTTGCAGATGGCTGACTGCTAAAAAGGAGAAAAAAAGAGGTGTATAATGGCCCCAGTAAACGGCTTTGATAACAACACATTAACTTCATAAACTCGCGTCCTGCAGTAATACAAGCAAACATTCAGCAGACCACAAACAACAAAGGAAAATGTGGATGACTTCATCAGCCATTAAGTCTGCTGTGCCTTGATCTAACAGCATGACTGAAAATTAAAATCAAGGAAATTTGTCAACAAGCATTTCCTCAGCTCAGAATAATCTTCAATTGTTGCGGGTTTTCTCTGCGCCCGTTTGGGAGTGTCAAAGAGACCACGAACGGGGAGAATACTGAGCAGACTGTTTCTATATTTTACCAAACCCAAATCAATAAAAACAGTCCTTCGAGGCAAAAGCTGTGCGCTTTACTTTATGCTAGACTGGAACTGATACGTGCCATCACACTCTAGGGTGGAAGGAAAATAAGGAGTTTCACCTCGTTCTCCTGCCCCCAGAACTTCCGGGTTTGGACAAAAGAGCAGGGCAAGGCCCCGAGGATCTCATTCACAGTGGTCCCGAAAAGGAGAGAAATTCAGCGAGCCTCTCTGTGCTGTTCGGTGGTGGGCATCACGTGGAGAACCAAGAACAGATTGGATGAATATGCGTTATGCAGAAGTAGGATTAAGGAGTGCACAACAGTTTGAGGATGTCCTTTATGAAGCAGAATGACACGATCCCATACCATTTACAGGGTGGCTTCTCCAACTGCCCCCATACTTTCACACCCACTCCCTTTCCCTTCCCTAAAATGTTAAAGAGCTGGGGAAGAGGCCTAGTGCACAGAAACTGTGTATGGTTACACACCCATTTTTCCCTAGATTTGTGAAAAAAATCTGAGCTCTGGAATATGCAGAAAGAAACTGCACATGCAAAAACTTCAAGGCTTATTTTATTACTCTAGCCAGTAAGCATTTCTCAGTCATACACAAGACAACATTTGACTTTTCTGATCTGGAGTTTTCTCATATAAATGCAGTGCTAGTTTTCAATACTAGTAAGGGTAATTCCTATACTGCTTTACTGGCTTACGTTTTGCTTTGTCAACAAATTTGATCATTTTTCTATAATTTATCTGTGTTGAAATGTTATTTTCAAAACTTCTGATTTTAATCTTACGAACTGAAAAGTGTTCTAAATTCTTTATTCTAGTTCCATCCGTACAAATCTACTCTCTGGCAGGTGTTCAAGGCAGGAAGTGTTTCTGTAAAACTGCAAGTGCAAAAATGTCTCATAAAACGAGTTGCAAACAGAGAATTGAGGAAACACTTAAGAAAACACAACTGAACAAAGCCGTAACATGGATTATAGGGGATTTTATTTTATTTTTTTACGTACCAGTATTTGAAAACTCTCTCCTTCTGGGTCAAACACTGGTTTTTCAGAGCCCTCTCATGAGTTGTCTAACAAGGAAGCATCTTTGTATTTCCAATTTTCTGGCTTTAGAGAATCTCAGTTTAACACAAATTTTAAGGATTAAAAATAGATATCTATCTACAAACAGAGAAGAAAAGGAAAAAAAAAATACGTAAAGTAACTCAAAGCAGTCTACCCATGGCTGGTAATACCCACTATGAAGAGATGGAAAAAGATGCAAAGAAATGGAGTCCACCTTCCTAAACTCACATCCAAAGTCAGTAAGAGTCAGGAACAGAACTTTATTTTTACCTCCTTGTCTAAGCACCACGGTACAGTTCTTAGAAATATAAAATATATATATATTCACAGTGACCATGGCTCCCTCAGAAAGAGGGTAAGAGAGAACGGTCTCTCTGAGGTAAATACTCGTTTGCAGGGATCGCTGCCTGTCTCACCAACACCCTGGTGAGCACCCTGTCTGCACTCATAATTAGGGCAAGCCCCTCTGTAACTGCATGAGGTCATGTTTTTCTTTCAAGCAGCAGTATATTACCAGGCTTGTTATCACTCTTCTCCACAGATTCCCTCAAAAATGAGATTATCTCCAGGGCATCCTTTGCTATTCCATCATTTTCGGTATCACCATAGCAGAAAAAAAAGGCCAAAAAAAAACCCCAACCAAACAGCATTTAGGGTTTGACAAACAAAGATGCTTATGTATTAGGAAGGGAAAAAAGAGTGAAAGAAGCAGATCATCCTGGAACTGCCAATTTTCTGTATCCTTTGAGGATTAGATCCAAGCTTATAATTTCAGTGAGCAATTATCTAAATAGAAATGCTCTAATTGCACGAGGATTGTGTTTTCTCTGGAGTGTTATTTCTTTCAAGTATCCTGCTGTTTATTTATATTCGGCTAAATAAAAGGTATGCTGAGCTACCCAGCGATTTACACTGCAGTAGGGATGCTGCCATTGGTACACAGGAGATTGCTGGTATAGCACCGAAAACCCTGCAGGCTGTTCTAACGTACTTGAACTAAGCCCACCCCGGTCTCTGTCTTATAAACTCAGTTTAATAAAGAAAACAACACAATTCTTCCAGGATGACTGTCAATGAGATGCTTTGTTGCCTCTGGAATCACCACCAGCTCAAGCAGAAGTAGGGAAAAATCACACACCGGGCACAACCACCCAAGGAAATCCGCTTACCCCGCTCAGGACCCCACATGTCTGGAAGCAGCAGGTGGGACGGGGACAGAGGTGAGCACGGCCACGTGCACGGCTCCTGCTGCAGCCACAGGAGTTTCGCTGACCGTACCAGCATGGCTCAGCACTGCTACAAGCTGCGGTACGCTGGGAGGGAGAACAGCACTGAGACAAAGAGCCAAGGCACAGAAGACGTAACACTTGTTAAAGTTTCTTACCTAATATGAACAGAGAGGTTATAAGGGTTGGCCTCTGCGGTTATGCACCATTGCACGAGAAAAGTTCTGTCTTAAAGGTTAATAAGGCCGTGAGATGAGAGCACTTGGAGGGGAATGCAGAAACTCCTTCACGGAACTTGGGCTGATTGTCCAAAAAGGGCCCCTTTGTCCAGAAATTAAGGAAAATGTCAGAGGGAAAAGCAGCAAGGAAGACCTCAAAGATGTTAAATCTCCCTGAAAATCAAAACAGATCACACTAGTGTGGAAAGTCTTAGTTGTAACACCATTACGTGGCATTTACTGCTCAAACCGTCAGGCAACAGAGGGTTCCAATTGCAAATACTGTTACCAAAACCTAATTAATATCTTAATTTGTGTTTGTTTATGTTTATATACAGTAATGGAGATACAGGAAAAGGGGAAAAGGACACATCTAAGAGTTTAGAAAAGGATAAAATTCATGAGAACGCATACAAATTAGGCACTCAAGGTAGTAAATATCAAGTCATGAATAATTTCCTAGGAAAGTCACTGCTTTAAATCCTCATCAAGAGTAACAGCTTCATGTTAGCAGTAAAGAAACAACAAATAAAACGTTCATCCTCTTCTTAGTGTGCCACCATTAACAGAGAATTTGACAGCAGTAGTGAAGAGGATCTTCATCTGCTTTAATTTTATTTCTCTGTAAAATAAATTGTATAAATCCAGTTTAACTGCTTTCAAACAGGATGGCAACTTTCGGATTCAATGGTCAGTTCTCACTTCAAACCAAAAGGATGACAAATAGGAGTTTGTGTACAGGTCTAACGCTCGTATTAATCTTTACCATGGAAAACATACACAGAGCACTCGATGAGCCACAGGCATCTGTGACACAGGTCCCAGGAATAAAAAAATCCCAAAATATGTTAACTAGCAACTAAAACCATAACAGCCAACAAATTCCAATCCCTGACAAGGACTGAAAAACATACATTTCTAAAACACACCTACTTAAAGCTGATTTTCTATGCTGTCATGAACACTAGCAGCAGAGAAACTGTATCTACTCACCTGTCCTTTAACAATGAGCAAGGTTACTGGGAGGAAAATAAACATGATAATTTCTTGTCCAAAGCTGTCACTCAAATTGATGGAGCAATTGGATTTTGCCACAGCTGAAGTAAAGGAGGCATACACTTGTTAATTTTATCGCTCTTCTCTACTTATCCAACTGAAGCAAAAACCTGCAGAGCTTGGGACATCCACCATCAGAGCAGATAAATCCTACTGACACAAATGCAAAACATGAATTAGTGGCAAACGAAGGGTCCAAAGAAAGACCAGGTTCAGAACTACTCTTGAGGGAAAAAGCCTGCTTAACCAACTAGAAGTTTTTCTGGAGCAGTGTTTTTTGATCCTATCAGCCCATGCTGCACTTCAATCACGTAGGAAATATTGTCCCAAAATATTACAAAAATTCACATAGAGCTTGCTAGGGCTGGTGCATTTTAATGACTAGGCATTTGGGACAAGAGGGACAAACACATCTGTGTTGCCTTCTCCTTCAAGTTTACTCCTCGAGAGCAACAAGCTCTTCATGCAGAAGCAGAAATCCACAATATGGATTAGACATTTTTTTTTCTCCCTAAGAGGGTTTAGAGATAGGAAAACTGGTTAGAGAATGCCGAATGATCAAAACCAAGACTTAAAAAGCGTCCTGGTCAGTAGAGAGCTCAGGAAGCCCAGGCCAGTCACCTATTTCATGCCCCATTTCAAGTGAAAGGGCAGCAGCATGCCAGAGAAGAACTCAGTGTTTAGACCACCACACGGAGATTTGGGGGCTGTCTTTTCTAAGTCCTGCCTGTTCACCTCTGGTTTTGCCTCTTGTTACACAGGAGGTCCAAAATGGTGTTCAAAAACGAAGATTTTATGGCATTTTAATGACCTTAGGATGCCCAGTGCTTTGAAGAAAAACAGATTCTGTACATGCTCCGAGGTCCATGCATGCCTTTCTTCTGGTCCTCATGCTTTACTGTTTATACACAGGTACAATGATGTTCAGCGGTGCCAGGAATGGCTTTCTGAAACATGTAAACTCATATCTTGCTCTGCCTTCCATGAAATGATGTTTTCTCAGCTAGTTCGCAAAATGCAATTGCACAATTGTTCTTGCCAATTACAACAATCATTCCGATTTCCAGAACCCAAGTCTACTCAGGAAAACCAGATTTGTCTCAGCACTCCATCATGATTTACTTTTTTTCTGAATTAACGTCTCTAGCTCTATTTTCTATACATAGACCAACACGGGTCAGTATTTCAGCAATTGTTTCCCTGCCCATCTTCTTCCAGACTGTCAATTTGCTGCTGCTGCTGCCCTTTGTCAGATTGCTTTGATGGGTCACTCTTTGAGAGCCTTTGAAGGAAAAGTGGCAGATCAAAGCAGGGACTGACCACCTCCAAAAATTACTGGGTTCTGCGTCACCACCAGGTTCGTTAGTACCTTCCTGGTAGAACTTCACCCAGAGTTTAATCTGATGGGCTGGTTAATACAATCCAACAGATGTGCACAAAACCAGTCTACTCTGGTAGCGTCCAAGAAACAGACAAGCTTGAGCACCACCATAAGCAACTATTCACCATTTTTGTAAATATTCTGCTGATGGACAAATACTTTAACCGTGCTCAGTGCACTAAGTACCTTAGATCAAGGACACAGGGGCACAAACTGTTTTTACACACTGGCTTCATTGTCAGCCATGACCTCTCATTCACAGCAGGCAGAACGCATGCGTGCAAAAGCAAGCCATGTATTCCTATTTTATTGTCACATTTTGTGCTCTAGAACAATACCTGCTTTTCATACAGTTCAAATAAAAGTTTGAAGCCACCACTGGCTCCACAGCGTCCTTCTCTGACATGAATGAAGGGTATTACCTCATCACTCTTCTCCTGTCTTAAACCAGCCTCTAAATGCAGATGTTTAATCGCAAATGCAGATGTAGCTAGACTAAGTTGGCTTTTACGGTGCCAGACACAAGTAATGCACCATGTCTCCAAAATTCACCCATTTGGAACTGTTTGCAAAGTTTATGAAAAGAGATACTGAAATTAAACATGCAGAAATTATTGAAAGGCTACGGTACATTTACACACTGAGTACCACAAAGCCAAGAAGACAGCATCAAATGGGTTTGCATTAGACAAAGGAAAAAAAAAAACTTCAGGAAAAACAGAACAATGGCGTAATTTAACATATTTGTACTTGGGTCAGATCCAACCGAATGCTTTGGAAAGGATTCTGCTCAAAGTGAAAGGTGAGGGGAGGATGGGAAATCAGGAAGGAGGCGGGTGCTTGTCACTAAAAAATAACAATTTGGGAAAATGTTGGAGTAAACACTCCAACTATTTGCAAAAATACTACAGCAGTATCTTCGTTCCCTCAATTGTTATTAAGTAGAAGGCAAACAAATGTTTATTTGCAGAAACAGAGTTTGGAGCTCTGCCAGGAACGGTCACATCTAACACGCATTATTTATGACTGTATAAAGTGCAAGAATATTAGTCATTTAATGAATAACTCGGATGTTTGCTACAAGACATGAAGTTATCAGAACTCGTTAAAGGTAAAGAAGGTTAAAAATGGGGATTTCTTCACCCAGGAAGCCACCATAAACTCAGCACAGTCTCCACCTCAGGTCTGCAATACCGAATCTGACAACAGAATTACACATTTATCCCACCTAACCTCCTCCCAACCACCGTCCTTCTCTCCAAAAGGAGTCTTTTACCCAACTACTGATGGAGGTTTTGAGACAGAGCAGCAGTATGTACTTTTTCCTGTATTTGTACCTGTTATTTTTCATTTGTCATTGCTTCTGATATAAAAACATGCATATTAAAGAAGGAAAAAAACAAACAAACAAAAAAAACTATTGAGCTCTCTGAGAAGGAGAAATTCTCTTTGGATCTGTATTCAAATAAGGAAATGAAATGGGGAACTCACAAACAGTAGCTTTTTTGTTGTTCTGAAGATACCTGAAATTTCATGGCAATATGGAGCTATTTATAAATGGAACCTACTTATAAAAAGTGTTCTGTACCTCTAATGCCGAATTTTGTGAAGCAGCATGGGTTACAGGGTTTGTTGCTCACTTTTTAAGTTGCGGGTTTGCATTGGTTTTTGTCATTTGAAAGCAGCGCCCCATTTTCCCCAAGAACAGCCGTTTTGGCCATCAGGCTTCGCTACCCGTTACAATAAACCAGCCGTGCCTGGCAAACTACTTGCTCCCTCTCTTCCAGCACAGTACATCTGGCATCACGTCTCACACACGTTGTGCAAAGATTTCTCTCAAGCATAATGATGGCTCTTAAAACTCAAACTTTGCCACACAATGACAAGGTCTTCACATTACCAGAATTGCATTCCCTCCTCCGCCGCCCCCGTCCAGCTCCTCGTCAGTCTCCAGCATGACTCAACCCGGTTGAAAAGCAGTAGGTTTACAAGTCATTTCCTTTCTTCCAAGCAAGATACATCAGATGGAGGAAATAAATAAAATGTTTTTTAAAAGTTATTTTTGGTGCCTTGTCTCTGGTGAATTGCAGGGTCTAACTAGGAGTTTTTCTGCATTAGTCTTGGCTTAACCCGAGTGATATTGCCATTTTGCAGCCCACTCTGATGGCAGCGGAACAATGCCCAGTGGCACATCAACATTTCCTTGTAACTCCTCAAGCTGACAAACGTATTTTGGAGCTATTCTTGTTGTTACAGTGGCTGCCTTATCTCCAAGATCACGGTCAGGGCAACAACTGCTTTTGCAAATGCATTTTTTCTCAGGTCGTGTGCTGAGGGCCATCTTTTACCTGCCAAAACACCAGCCTTGTGCTAGACTCCGAGGTTTTTAACACATTTTTATCAATTTCTCTTCCAAATAGTAGCCAGTTTACTGGCTAATCATGAGATGTTTGTGTGAACGTTCCTCTTCCTCTTCTTCTCGCTGGTCTCTTGTTAATACGGTGAGCTGTGTAAGAGTTATACAAAACAAATGGGGAAAGAAGAAAATGACTGTCATGCATCATCCTGAGGAAAATGAAGTTAAAGGACCTTGTTTTCAGTAGTCATGAGGGATTGAAACCAGAAGGAGAAATTTATCTGGATGTTGCAGAGACTGATACATCATTATGATTGCAGCTTTTTTTTTTTTTTTCCAAAATAAAATTCCACCGTGTTAAATTTTGAGGATCAATTATGCCAAATTTTGCGTATTGCCTGCTAGCTGCTACTTGCCCTTCCTTGGAGCTGAATCTCTTGAATTGATAGCTGTCAGCACAGAGCCCTGCCGGAAAAACATCACCAAATCGATAAAAATAGCTGCAAAAGAATCAAGTGGGGCAGGTATGAGAAAAAGAGCGATGAGGACTAATGGAGGAGAGATGTTTCATTGAACTGAAAGGGGCCAGGTACTAGCTGAAATTTCAGCAATATAAATAGGACATTATGTAGCTGAACTAAAAATAGGAGTTTTATTTTTACTTAATGTTCCTCACTGCTGGCTGCTGACCTAGGGAAAGAGGACTCAGAATGGAGAATTAAACAATTCCCCACAACCATGCAAACTAAAACTACTAGCCAGGCTCCACTGTCTATTTGTAAACCAAAAAGAACAAAAGAACACTTTTTAAAAACAATTTCAAAAGTTATCTAATGGAAAGAACTCTCGAACGTTGCTGTGAAAATAATGTAATAGAATACAATTTCTGCAGAAAATCAGCTGCAATTTCGAATTCCATCTACATACTTGCTTATAACAGACAATCTCTAGTGTATCTGATCTGATTCCTTCACGCCCTTTCTTTGTAACTGCTGTCCTGTGCTGTAAGCAGTCTCTGCCCAACAGGAATAATTTGTTATCATTCCAGTACGAGGCTTCAAGTCAAGATCAAGGAGTGTCAGTTTTCAGGAAAATGCTACATGAACCTGCCACCTGCCAACTGTCCCAGGGCAGCACCTTGTGTTCTTCCCCTTCCTAAGGACCAATTGTACATTTAAATTGAGAATCCTGAGTTAGCTATGGTAAAACACTAAATAGCCAGCTGCTAAGGTAGCTTTCATATTTTGTTCCATTAAAAAAATATATTAAAAAAATAAGACTAGCAAATGCGTAAAACACCAAATTTGGGTTCCATTTCAAGCCCATAAATCTCATCTTCAGGAGGAGAAAGACTTGAAACCACGGTTTTGGTTCTGCTTACAGAGATAAGGGGAAGCTGTAGAATAAAAACAGATCTGAATCTGAACTTCAGTTCACAGATGTTTAAGTCCATGTCTTTGTTTTAGATCCATCACTCGCTAAAATCTAGGAGTCTTGATAGACTTGAGGTTTCCCCAGGCTATTTTTATCTGTATCTGCTAGATGCTGTCTCTCTGTAATATACCACAGACCCCAAGGGGCTATGTAGAAGCATTTATTCACCACCACTTTGATAGGAAGCTGAAAAGAAGATGATGATAACGTGATTTAACTTTGGACAGTGAGCTATAATTACTTACAAGAGTTTATGGCAACATCAAAAATAAGTTGCATTACTTGTCATTCCTGATCAAGTCGAAATGCTGGTATTTTTTATAATAAATTGTTATTGTTGTTTAAGGAAAAATACCGAAATGGTTAAATTTGCCATTTCCTTTCTTTCACTGTTGTATTTGTTTTTATATATTTATACATACACATATCCTTAAATATGCTTACACGCACAACCCATCTTCAAATGTAGCTTTGGACCACTACTACTAATTTCAACAAACCTACACTGCTGCCTTTAATTTTTCCTCTTCTCCCTTCCTAATAACTCACATAAAACAAGAACTGCTGTGCAGTCTCTGGAACCCTCTTGGCTACAAACAGACGGCAACACAACAACCAAGGAAAGGACACAGCAGGGACCAAGGTTTATATGACCTACGCTTGCCAGGCACGACTTACATCACTAAGCACCATTTTTGGTGTTAGGGCTTAAGGAAACTTCAGCTGAAGAGCACAGCAATATGCTAAAACTGCCCCCTGTTGATCTACAGCCACAACCAATGCCAGCCCCACCAAGCCATAAATAAAAGTCCCCATAAAGACCCTGTCAAGTTCTTCCCCAGATACTCAACCCACGACAACTGAGATTTTTTCATAGCCGAGGCTCCCTGTCTGCTGTTCTGCTTAAAGTCAGAATTCTCACTTCACTTGTAGGTACGGCCTCTCTTGTTTCCCAGTATAACGTGCAATGCACAACTCCTGTATGCAGTATCTTTTAAGATGTGGTAAGATCTAAAAAGCAGACGCAGCATTAGAACACCTCCAGTGAGTACTGGCCATGTAAGTGTTTCCACTTGAGGCATGACTTCCTGCAATAATACGCAACTTCCCAACGAGATTTAGCTCAACTACATCATTTTCGCCCTCACCTTGAACACAGCCCCAAGCACAGAAACCCTTGAATACAAGCCCAGCACTGAAAAATTCAAGGAAGAATGCTTTGCTCTTGGTAGAGCTAGGAGATGATTGAAGAGTTTCCATTTTGAATACCAAGAAGCTCCAGAGGAGAGTTTGAGGTTTCTTTCTGTTGTTGGCCACCCTGCAAAACAGAACCCACAGCAACACAGCAGCATCACGGTAAGGGCAAAGTTAAAATATAGGAACCCCCTTATCACGAAAATGTCTTGGATCTGAAAACCCGTTCTCCAAGGGCGCTTTCTGCTAGCTGTGTGAGAGTGAACAGCAGCCAGGTTCAGGACCGTTTGCTGTTGCATACCACACACTTGTATACTCACCTAAATGAAGACACTGTGGACCAATTACAGAAAATCTGTGATTCCATTTGGAATTCCTTATCTGGGTATTTGATTTTTGATTTGTTTTCCGCTGAGGTTTTTTGGAAGCACTAATGGGGTGTAGTTTAAATTAAATTGGGACCATCAGCATCCCAAAGACAACTATTCAGTAGCACGCATTTAACACTGATTGAATGTGATCACATGGGCTGCTTGGAACCACAGCTGCCTAACACCTCTTACACCTGAAGTACTATAAATGTTCATTACTAGCAATGTGAGAATATGAAGCAAACCAAAATACAGAAAAATAGCCTACACGGATATTTAGCTGTGAAAGCTGCAGAAAAATGAAAGAATTAAAAGGTAGAATTTTCAATTCCCACAGACAGCTCCATCGGATTACTTCATGAATCACACTTAAAGTCTCCAGTGCTATTCGATGAAACTTTGTAGTATTGCAGCACACAAAGCAAGTGACAAACAGCTAGGCCACAATGCTATCCAAAATGAATCACCAATAAAATAAACTGCAACACTGCCAGCTGTCTTTGAGAACGACCTTACAATCCTGGCTGCTTTTGGAGCCGGGTGTGTCAGCCAGTTCAAGCATCTAGCTGAACTTTGGAGAAGAGGAGCACCTGCACCAGACACCTCGGTGCTCTTTCCAAAATACCTGTTATAGTGCTAACTACAAATCTGGGGGTTGGGAGGGAGCGAGGTGTAGTCTTCTAAAGCTACCAAACCAACCGGCGAGGATTATTTACATGATTGGTGTGGTTCCCAGGGCTGTGCCACGGCCCTGTGAAACACCGAGGACAACAAAGACCAACCAGATCTGCTTATTTCAACCGTGCTGTTCTGGGAGCAGCATAATTAAAAAAAAAAAAAAAAAAAAAAAAAAAAGTGGGTGATAATAAGGTGGGATTGTGCAAGAAAACTTGGCATCAACAGTGATGTCCCCGATACCATCCTCTGAGTACTTGGGTGACCCCGTGGTCAGCAAACCTTAATGTAAGGACTGGATGGTTTATCTAGGTTCCCGTAACATAACTTAGTCACACGCATCTCTATTCTTTAAGACATTTGACAATTTTTCCCAAGCCAAAACAAATCATCAGATTCTAGATGGCTGAGTACTGCTCTGGGGATAAGTTTTGTAAAGCCATCGGTGAGATCTTTTACAGATAACGAATCCCCCAAAAGATCTTTCTGCATGCTTACCTTTTGTTTGGAAAAAACAAAACAAAACAAAAAAACACAAACAGGTCCCATTGGCTGACATAACTGCTCCATATCGAAGTCCCCAGCCTCTGAAATGTCACCAACAGACCAAAAGAATAAAGCATGACAGTTCCCAAGAACCATTTTTAGGCTAAAAATAATGTGATTTTAGTAATCGCTTGAAAGTTTTTCTTAGTAGACCTTACTTTCCACAAGCAGGCTCTGCTGCTTAGCAAGCATGGCTACCACGGAGCGCCATTAGACCAAACGCCTCTTTATCCTGAGTGACACAAACACCTCCAGCAAAGAAGACGTTTCCTCCTACTTGTATTAGGCAAAGTAGAATTCACATTAGTGAATTACAAGTGCAAGTTTCTATAAAATAAGCCAAAGTTGTCATGGGACAATTAAGATTTGCCATGATATTTCACTCCAGTGAATGTTAATAACACTGAATGTGTAACGTAAATCTACAGTCCTAAAATCCATTACTTTGTCCAAGCAGAGAATCCCTTTGCTTAAGCACAAGTGTTAATAATTAATTTTCAATTAAATTGTCAGATTCTGAAATACTTTTCACGTTGTTTACATCATTTTAGGTATTCCATACCGTGCTTTCATTTATATCAGAGAGATTTTACCTTAGATGTCATGCATTCCTTTAAAACATGGGCAGTGCCAGCACTAAGAACCCCCTGACTGTTTAAGTCACTATTCATGTGTAAAGCTTTAGCAAAGTGTATAAATAACATTAGAAATACTCTTTACAATGATTCAGAATATGCGTAATTCCAACTTTTCAACTGCATACTTCAGCTTTATAGTTACTCATATTAATCATTCCTGTGCGGTGTGTATCAAGACTACATTTCTTACAGGATTCTGAGTGCACCCTCATTTTCAGGAAGTTATGCCTAGCTATAAAATTCACTATCGACTTATCACTGTTTGTGAGCAATTACCCTAACTGCTTGAATAGCCAGCGTATCAGTTGAGAAAATGACAAGGGCCAGAACACTCGCAGGACTACAGTCCTCACCCAAACTGTAAAAATGGTCAGCTCAACTCAACCTAGGTTCTCCTGCAACATCTAGAAACTACAGATAGGCTTTATCTGCAACAAATGGCTCTGCCATAATTACCTGAGGGTGTTACCAACCAGACTGAAAAAGGGAAAAGACAAACACTATGGTCATAATATATTAATACT
This sequence comes from Anser cygnoides, assembly GCF_040182565.1. Lineage (NCBI taxonomy): Eukaryota > Metazoa > Chordata > Aves > Anseriformes > Anatidae > Anser > Anser cygnoides. The sequence continues at coordinate 5,373,304 of NC_089884.1, read as the reverse complement.
CAGATAATGCTGCAGCTTAACAGTAAAACCAGGTTCAAATCCTGTTGTATATACAGGATATTTGTATATCCTGTCCTTTATACAAGAACCATGCAGACACGGCACATTTTGGCCCTTCAATTCAAACATCTAAAAGTCCAAAAAACTAGCCAAAAAGGATGGAGGTCATACATGGGATGAGGTGTAAAACAGTATAAATAATCACATACATGAAAGCCAATATTACAGCTTACCAACTTAATTACTGAATTAACTACAGGAAAGCACAGATCAAAGTTAAATTGGATAAACAGGGATGTACCGAATTCTTATCTCCGTATCAGCATGGAGCTCACGGACACACATGCAGTAGGTGCTGCTTATGCTCTGGTATTGTTTGTGGGGCAAAGCAAGCTTTGCTGCACCAGGGCACTCGCTGCAGATGGTGCCCTAAGTTAATTTACAGCAAGCTGGCCGCTGAGCACTCACTGGAATATAACTCTCGTTAATTTCCCCTGACAGACAACTAATGTTTTAAACTATTCCCCATAGAATTGATCACCAGTACAGTGCTCTTTGCAGGCAGAGTTTAACGCCAGAGCAGGAACTAGCCCTGCTGTATGTGCATTGTGCCGGTGCTGGTCAGCAGACTTTCCTTCTACTGAAAGAAAAGGAAAAGATGTCAGCATTTGATTTCCCGGCAAGACAAAGTCCACCCAGCTTGAGGAAGAGATACACCAGTGAAATAGCATACTCTAAGAACTTCTTTACCACCCTGCTGCTAATGTCCTCTTTTATGGCTTCACACTAGGTTCTTTTCTGGAGGAGTTGGAAACAAACGTGAGCAATAGAGCAGCAGATTTTTACCGCTGGTAGCACAGTTACCCGGTGTCTCTGGTAGAGCTGAAAGGATTTTACTGGGCAGTGCTATCACTCTCTTGCTCTGTACTCCTCCCATCCTTGAATTCTGCAGACTTGTGTTGGCTCTTGGATCTGAAAACCTCACTGCTCTGGCCAGGTCTGTATCGTAGCTGCTGTTTGCCCTCTGCTTTTATTCCCCCTTCTTCATTTTCCTACATGAAACGCCCAAGAACTTCTCACATGATGCAACAGAAAGCCCCATCAAATTTCTTTTCTTCTCAAAGTTACTCTTTCAGAAAGAACAACGGGGAGAAAACATCTCTATGGCATAACAGACATCACAACAAGTTGGCTTCAAAGTCCTTATAAATAAGGTTTATTTCACCCAACATGTCCCCTAATCACTACTCAGTTCACTTCAGGAAGCAAACAAAAACTACCATATTTACCATTTAACCCTTACCCTCTTTCCCCAGCAGATAAATTGTAAATATTATTACACTAGTACTTCTCAGCCTCATGTTCAACTTTGCAATATAAACCCCCTCAAAAAAAAAAAAAGGTAGAAAACCACAGGAGTGTGGGATGGTCTCAAATCACACTATTCATACAGAATTAGCAAAGAAAACCAGAAAGATGAATGTGATCGTACTTTCATTACACAAAGCTTATCTGTAAAATATATTTATTGTTAAGCATAGTTTAAAGCATCAATATAATTGTGCAAGAAACTTGGGCTTTCATTTGTTAAGCACACTAATCTTTGGAAATATGATTGTGACTAATGAGCTATGTTATGTGGTTTAGATTATTATTTTATTGCTATTTAGTGGAAGATCTGGACTCACAGAAGCTGATGAAAGAAGAAAAAAGAAAGCTTCAGTGCTTTTGCACTCAGATACCAGCTTCTCAACCTAATCTTTAGGACAATTCTCTATTTATTTATAGATTACAGGCAACACCAAATCCTATTTAATAGCTTGCCTGAAGCAGATTTTTGTCATCACAAATGGAAGAAGGATCAAAGATTCAGTGTTCCCAGTTTGGGAGCTTCACCATAAAGTCTTCAAGAGTATTCTTAAAACACCAACAAAAAGACTGCACCACTTCCAACCACTCGAGTGTTTAATTCACATAATGCATCATTTACTTATTCTAACAACACAGAGAGCACATCAAAACACGCAGCAGTAGTTGTTTCAGTTTTTCTTGGAATTCTCTCTCTCTCTCACCTTCTACAAGGACACACTTGTGGTCAAGTTTTTACCAATTTAACCAGATCCATCCAGGTATTGAAAAATAAGTAAAATCCTTCTAAGTAATCTTTCAAAATAGAACACAAAATATAGCTTTGTTCCAAAAAAAAATAGATGCATGAATAACTTTGTGCATCAACAATGGTTCTTATAACAAACTGTAGAATTCATTGGAGAATAGGCACTCTTTCTTCAAAAGCGTTCAAGACACTTATATTTAGCTCAATAAAACTGATTTTTAATAGCTTTTTTTTTTTTGCTAGGCAAAACAGAAGAGTCATTTAAAAATAAGTAGACACACAGAAAAGCAGCTCCATCACTGCAATGGCTGAGGTTGGAAGGGGCATCTGAAGATCACCTAGTCCAACCCTCCTGCCAAGCAGGATCACCTACAGCACACTGCACATAACTTAACTTCCCCCTAAGAACCAGCGTATGTGGAAGAACAATGTAGCTTGTATTTTTGGCAGTGCTCCTCTTCAACATTACTCAGCATAAACTGATTACGCTCAGCATAAAATCAAGGCGATGCTCTGTAAACCCCTGAAAAATGTCCATTCTGAGTTTCTAAAGACTTCTTAATGTTCTCAACAGAAGATGGTCACTTCATGATTTTGGTTCCAATAAAAATACCAGAACTCCAATTACTGCTTGATAGGCCACTTCCAATTTTAAGCCATGTCGCTTTAAAATGTATTTTTAATAATTCATTTAAGCAGCGTTATCACAACATTACAAGGAGCGAATGAAAAGTCATTCAGTGTTCTGCAGGAAAAATATGAAAGGAACTGCTAAACATGAAGGAATAAATGCAACTCAACACAAGGCTGGGAATATAGCAGCTCTGAATGCATAATACTCTACACACACTGATTCATCGTTACTTAACAGTCATAACAAAACTATGCCAGAACAAAGAATTGCCACAATAATTTTCTTTTCAAGGTCAAAAATTAACTTATGGGTGATCATTTATTATTTTCATTTTTTTTCCACATTCAGTTTGACTTTGTAGGAATAAGTATGTTTTAAGTACATTTATTTTTCCATCATGTCACAAACAATAGGTTCAACAGTGGTGATCTGAAAGAAATATTCTGTCAACTTTTATGCGAGTGTCACTATCAAGATGCAGCTGTCCAGCTACAGTACAGCTCACTTCTCAGAGTTTTTATTAGCATTAATTATTCTCCGTCGCGTCTCCTGGTTCTTGACCCTGTTTGCTTCATACTGGAAGAAAGATAAGGTAAATAATAGATCAGCTATTATCATTAAACAGATAAGTCAAATTTAAAAATGTAGACTTATTACTCAGGAACAGAAACAGTATATTTGATATATTAGAAATGCAGTTCATGTTGATATCTCTATATTCGTTCATTTTTGCTTCAAAATTAACATTTATTTGATTAAAATACTTGTTTCTAAGTTTGAGTTTATTAAGCTAAATAGTATTAGAACATTCTAATAAAGAAGATTCAGTTAATCTTATCAGTTAATCTTACGGAGGAAGTTAATTACATATCCATCTTAAGTATGACAGCTACACTTCTCATATGAACTAGGAAAAAAGTTGCATTGGTGCTGTTCTAAAGCACTGGTCAGGCTCTTTTGCTTTTAAAAGATATGAACTAATGCAAGTGTGTCTGCATTCTGAAAAAAGAATTTGTTGTCAGACTATTTTTTTAACCTATTTTTTCACTAACCCCTTTTTTTTTTTAAAGTAGAATGAGAACAATGGATCTTCAGAAATTTCAATTGTACCTATTCTATGCTTGTGAACAACCTTTCAGGTTCTTTATAGTAATACCATACTAATGTGTATTTTAAGAAGGCAGACAAACATAGCCTTCAAGAAGTCTTTTTAATATAACGGCTTCAATGGAAGGAAAAAACATAAGGTCACAAGGAAAGAAACCTTGTTTTCCAAATCTGTGCTACAGTTTTTACAGGGTGAAAAATGGAATTTGACACAAGTATAGATGAAATTAATTCCCACAGACCAATCGAGGGAGGAGCAGCAAGAGAGGGGCCCAAACTGCTCTGGCTAGAAGGAACCTGTGAAGTGTCAGTTTCTATTTGCAGTATTTGCTTGGTTAAAATTGAGTATTTGGTTATTTTTGTATCTCCCAAAATAGTCCATGCCATTTGTTAAAGCCAGATACCCACCCAAACCGCACAACATGTAATGATGCATCTGAGACCCACCCAAGCTGCACTACGTGTTAATGATGTATCTGACACTTCCACCCGGTTTCAGGAAATACAAGAAGTGATTATTGCACAAAGTTTTGTGCAAGAAGCAATCATTCTGAGCTGTAGTCTGCAACTATTTCAAGATTTTTAATCTGACAAGAAAAACACTGAAATAGTAAAACCTGTAAGGAAATCTCATCAGCACATATATTTACATCTTCACAGGGAAATACTGACTGTAACAGCATCCTCTGTGATCCCAGTTGTTACTTCCTGTGTCAAATCTTGCCAAAAGTAGCAAGCAAAGGCAGAGATGCATGTTCCGTTGATCTCAACATCATTTTGGGCCTTGTTCATGCAATTTTTTTTTAGGTAAATTTGTCAGGTAAAAGTATAATTGAGGTTTCAAGAGCTCACTCCAGAATGTGCTTACATATCGAATCAAGGCCTATTTATTGCTTTGTACTACTTAGTAAAACACAATAATTTCTATTGCACGGACTTTAGAATTTCTTGTATTAAATATTTAATTTTTATTAACTTGTTTATTTCTTACCTCTTTCTTTAGGCACTTCCGCATCTCACGGTCAATATCATTGCAATGGCCAAAAAATTTCAAAATGTTGTGCTAATAAGTTAGGGAGAAGAAAAAAAAATACAATTCAAAGGTTTCTTCCTCTGAAGCACTAAGCTTCTTAAAAGTCACTTGGATTTTGCAATATATCCTGGCTGTCTTTTCCACTTCTCTTTTCCTGAAAAATGATGCTTTGTAACTTTTTTACTGAGTAGCTAGATGTTAGGTACTTCTAAACATCATTTGAAGCATCCCTATCTTGCTGAAAGTTTAAGGTACTCACCATGTTGTATTATCAGACTGAAATATGATACCTACACTGGAGCCATTAAGTCTAAATGTAGAGCATACATTTTATTGATCTAGGAATCAGTCTTACAATTAGCACTGGCTTCGTTAACATACAAAAACTTGGCGTTCTGAACTCATTTGTGATTTATAAAGACATAGGAAGATTTCCAGGCATCCTGGAGGCAAAGAACTCGGTGCTTCGTTATCCCTGCTATGTGAAGAATGTGTTGTGGGTCCAAAAGATGCAGCCACTAGACTTAAGTGACTGAAACATTAAAACCAGTATAAAAACAGGATGGTTAATGTTTCTCCAAATATCAAAGCTGAAAAGGATACATTTATCATCTTTATGACACAGCTCATCTATACGCCTTGAGCATACTTAAGTGTTACCTAGTTTTCATTAGGGAAACTGATGCACGTTTCTGTAGCTGATGAGAGGCTAGATGGATTTATAGAAACACGCTGAACACTATTAAGAGTTCAAATAGTGGGCAAAGACAGATGTCTGCCAATAGAACATGACTGAATTTAGGAGTGGGTTAATAAAGTTTATGACAGACACTTAACTATGGCAGTGCTATAATTAGCTTGTTTATACCTCTCTGCTTTATAAAGGGCATCAGATGACACTGAAGCAGTTGCATGTGATAAATGGTCACTTTACTTCAAGCTGATCTTGCTTTTAAAACATTTATATTTTAGCCAATGCAGATTTAATATTTTATTCTATTCTCACACTAGTATGTCCATTTTCAAGATGAGCACTCCACATTTCAAGCTAACTCCACTCTTACTAGTGCATACAGTGAGTTGAATCTACATTTATTTAGGCAGACTCCTAAACTGTCAACTCTTTTTGGCTCAGATTATGAGGGGGGGAAAATTGTTTTTCCAAAAATAGTTATTACTCCCATTACAGTGATACGAGTGCAAGACAATATGCATTTCTTTCACCTGCCATCTATAAAAATAAGTCTTTTTAAGGCACGCACTTGGCATAAGAGCAGAGCTGTTAAAAAAAATAATCAAAATAATGACATCGAATAGGAATGCCATTAACCTCTCCCCACTAGATCTAAGACTTGATATAATGGGCAGGTCCTAGATTAGGAATAAAATAAATCAAACTGACTTTTGTGAAAATGCAAATACTGGACATACAATTCAAGATAAGGCTTTTCACCCCTCAGGAACATTAATTTAAATTATATATGAAGGATCTTCATATATAATGAATGCTGAAGGCCATTTCAGCATTTTGACAAAACAGCAGGTAGTCACTGATAACTATAATTAAGATCACACTCTTCAGATTTCAGTGACTTCCATTTCAAAACACTATTTCAGTACATTTCCTTTCAATTTTAAACAAAAACTTATTGCTTCCTTTTAAATGGTTGTGAAAGAAGCCATCTTCACTCTTTCTGTTCTGAGAGCACCAGCACAAATATGTTCTCATAGGCAAAAACAAGACTGACAAAAGCAATTCGTCTTCATGTAAAAAGATGAGCTTCAAACCAAAACAAGAGAATATAATCGTGCATGACTGTATTATTGCTGTTCCTAATACCTTCCTAAGTCAAACTGGCCACAGAATCCTTTGAATCACTTTCAGTTCCAGCTCTCTATTAAACTCAAGGTAGTCTAATAAGCTACATTAAAAATACATGTATATTAACATTCATTTAAAAAAAATAGTCAGCCATTACTTTCAAATAGTAAATGAGTATTTGTAGATTCAGGTCAATACACAGGAAGCCCAACTACGTATGTACCAACAAGCAGGACAAATCTGAGTGTAGTTTCTTTCCTGATTGGCTGTGTTTTCACAATTATGAAAATTCAAGACAACATTTTAAATATATATTGCCTATCAGAGTTTTATTGTCCTCTTAACTGACAGTGGCAGTCACTAGATTTGGCAATCCTTTTGATACCATAGTAGTTAATGTACAAAGAGTCTTCAAGCTTAATTCTAGCTACTAAGCACCTGTACAACATTAATGTTGTTTAAAAAAATTCAACTAAGAAAAGATTAATAAAAAGAAATTCACTACAATCTCTCAAGTTGCCTAAAGCAACATTTTCAGGAAGACTAAAACCATAGAACTCAAGAAAAACAAACCTTACAATTAATATACCTTTTGATTTTAAAGTTTGGAGATGTTCTACCCAAGAACTCTGTATCTTAGGTTTAAAATATCTACGTAGAGCATAGGAACAGAAAGACAATTGTGTAAGAAATGCTGTGTATGAGATGTCATTAGCAGATTCAAGGTTGCTTACATTTCAAAACATTGCAGTAACAAAGATCAACAAAGTGAAATTGCTGAACAAACCCAGTACAGTATACTCATTAAAACTGGATTTTGCAACTAAAACTGTTCTCTGTATTGTCGTCATGTAGAAATCATAAAAAAAAATAGGTACTACTAAAGTTTTTTATACGTTAGTTTAGCTACTTTAAAATCAGATCTTCAAAAATGTTGTTATCCCTCTTTCACCCAAACTTCTTCACTCATTTCATGTATTGTCAGTCTTGTTTTTCTTTCTGTGATGACTTTTGGAAAGATAAATTTGGAGTTCTGATCAAAACAGATAACCACATTATGAAAAATTATAAACATATCTGAAGATGGAGGTGAAAATACTGTAGATTACATGTGATCTTGTAAGCCATTGTATATTGTATTCATATCCAACATTTAAATATACTTTTGTCCACATGGAAAATAAAATTAAACTAACTTTTCATGCACTAATACATAAATATATCTGCACAGAACATGTATTTAGAGTAACTCGGAGAACTGGGTATTATAAATAATAATGCACAATGCTGCAGATAGCTTTCATTGCAGGGGCTGACTCTTCTACATCTGAAGTTTACTACTGATCAAATTTTTAAAAAGGCTGCTAAATGTGGGAGAGGAAGTTTCCGTCTTGAACCAATGAAGGAGCTGTAGTTGCCTCAAGACAATTTGCTACTTTACATCCTAGTAGGTGCCTACTAAGAAGTAAAATATCCATTCACATTTAGCTTTCCAAGCACTGAACGTAAGGCATGCTGCACGCCCTGATCCCCGTCAACACATCTGCTTATAAATAGACTAACGCATCTGGCCTGCGGACAGCTGGAATACAGAAATGCTGCAAGCATACAAAAAGACAGCATTTGAAGTTGCCTTTTTTGAGAGAGAAACACGCATGCACAGAGTACTAAAAGGCACAGAAATTATTTAAATTTTTTAGATAGGTCCATAGTTGTCAAGCACTAGCACAGAAAATTTTATTTTATTTCCTAGTGACATCACAGGCAAAGTTTTACATGCAGTTGTCAGATACCTCTCCAGTGAAAGTATACTAGTTACATTTCCTGGCTGATCTGCCTAAAGGAGGTTTTTCTCTCTATGATCATACAATACTCTCATTAATTTATCTGACACTCGTTTCCCATCCCACCCACTCTTTTCTCTGCTCAGAACTCCTTACCTCCTTGTGACATTTCTTGAGCAGACTGATAATTAGGTTACATTCTTCGGTGTGCAGATGAGGAGACAGGTCTGGATGCATCTTAGGTAGCAATGATGTTAGTAGTTCAAGGCCAAGAATCTGAGAAGATTAAACGATATTAAAATATGTATAAGTATAAAAAAGCATAAATAAGAGTTCAAGTTGACCACTGAAGAAATTGTCACATATTATTATACAAAAAAATAAAAAATGCTGCTTAACATGCAAAGTTCATATTACACAGGTAAGTAAAACCAGCACATGCCTTTTGTTTATCTGCAGAGCCCAAATATTAAAGTTTAACTGACAGTTTATATTCTTTGTGATCAAAGAAGCTGAACGCAGTATTTCAGATGTGGCCTCAAGAACGCCAAGAAGAGGGGAATAGTAACCTCCCTTGATCTGCTAGTTACGCTTCTAATGCAGCCCAATATGCTGTTAGCTTTTATTGCCGCAAGGGTGCACTGCTAAATCATGTTTAACTTCATGTCAGCCAGGACCCCCAGGTCCTCTTCTGCAGGGCTCTACGAGGCAGGAGCAAATTTGAGATTTTTTTTTTAATATATATATTATTTTTAAAAATATTATTTTAAAATTATATCTATTCCATTTTAAAATATATATATTCCCAGAAGTAATTTTCAAGATCTTTTGTTGCAAGGGATGATAATGTGATATAACAATGACTGAAATAATATGACAACTTTGTTGCAGAAGATCACTGTACCAGGGAGGGAAGTAAAACGTCCAGTTTGTACTAGGACAAGTAGACATCTTGACAAAATTCTCCTTGTATTAACCATACTGCCACTGAGTTAAATAGATCTCTTTTGGCTTGTTTATTTAGTGTTTTTTTTCATCCCCCCTCCTCCCAAAGAGAGCAGCTTGCTAGCTGCAAGCATCAGGCAAATACCGCTACACCTTGTACTAAAGCAGTCATTGCTGTTTTAACATTCCAACTAAACAATCTAAACATGAGTAGTCAGAGGTCAGATTTTACAATTGCAAACTTCCAATGCTCAGCTGCAGTGCTGGCAGCTATGATCTACTCTTCTATTCCTAGAATACTCAAGTAATATATTTGGCTTGAGGAGCTATCTACACTAATTTACTCAGTATTTCCCATCATGCGTTCTGCTTAACAAGAATTATATTCCCACAAGCAAACAAAATTTTAAAAATCCAAACAAGTTTACAAGCCTCTGGAGACCCACGAGAATACATTCGGCATCATGTCACACAGACTTCCAGTCATTTATTTCAAGACTCTCCCCCATGCTATCGGGAAGTCTAACATTACACTACGCGCACTCCTAGCACAGAAGCTGGATACCACGCGAGTTGCTTAAGCATTCAATTCAATAAATTAACAAATGAGCCTTTAGAAATATGACAGCAGGAGCATGACTGTAACAGCGAAGTGATTAAGAACCCTGCTGTGTTATTGCCACCAGCTTTTGATTGCACACCACACAAAGTCAATATGCTTTAAATTTATCAGTAGAATTTTTGATAGCACCAAAGTTAGCATTCCCTTGAGAGGGTGACCTGCTCGATGACTGCACATTACTTTAACACGTACGAACCCGGCTGATTATTAGACCTCTTTATCATTCAGCCTCTGACCGCTCTTCCTAAAACTGTCATCTGAGCTGGCTGTCTCGGAAGAAGAAAGCAAGGGTAACGCTCTAGAGAAACAGGCAACATGCACATCACCACATGCCAGAAAGTCAACGGGAGCATTTCAAGGAAAATCATTCTTTCTAAACTAAGATTAGAAATCACTGCCATGTGCACAAAGTTTTCTCAGAAAAGCTATCAATGCCACAAACGGGTAACAATTATCATAGCTGTATTTCATCAGTTAAAAGCCTTCTAATGACACTTGACCCAAATGAATCCCCAATGGCACCTCTTACAGGTCACAAGACCAAGAAGCCACACCAGTTCGCACATAGGTCACTGCCCCTTACTTTATTTTTCATATTATACTCAAATATTAAGATCTTTCCAGTTGTTACCAGATACAGCATGCAGTTCATGTAGGCTACCAGGGATTAAAATAAGACATCTTACAGAGGTCATGGAAGGCTTACCTGGAGCCTTCAAGTACTTTTGAAGTTCACGACTGAACAGTGTTATCAGTGCTAAATATTATATTTATGTTTAGGAGTGTCAGGTGAGCCAGCAATCTACAAATGATCACATAAGGCTAAAATGTTTTTGCCAGAGGGGAATGACTAAAAGAGAAAAAGAGTTTCAAGGGTAACAAAAATATGTATGATAAAGGAGAGTATGAGCTGTTGGTTTCCTTAGTTGCTTTTTAATAATGCTGTAACATAAAATGAAGATAGCAAGTTGCCATCTTACTAAAATTTAAGTCCATATGGACAGAATTTTATATAGGTGATAGCTCGTAAGGACACTAAGTATGAAAAAGTACTAAAAAAGTAAGCAGAAAGATTGGGAAAAAGCCATATAAATCACTCTGAGGAAACTATTAACCGAAATGCTGGATAAAGAATGTCAGCATAAACATGAAATTGCTGTAGAAGAAATATCAGCAGTAAAGTAGAGGAAAAATATTAGGAAAATACAGCAATTATTTTAAGAGGAAAATGGACTGTAGAATGCTAAGCAAACATTAATATCTGAAGCAAATATTTGGAGAGAAGTATTTAGATGAACCTTCTACACAAACACGTGGACATATTTCATTGGGTCGCAAAAAAGTGTTCTGCCCTTCAATGTGTCTTATATGAGATTCTGAATTCTGCAGTTTGTCCTTCCCTGTTAAAAATTACAGTATAAATTTAGCTAAATGATTTGGTTGAACTGTTGTAAGAACTAAGAACTAACTGCAAATTTCTATAAACTATTAGCCTCCGAAGGTGGAAGAGATGGATAAAGATGATTGCTTTTGTCAACTTCCTCAACCAGTTTCTAAATCTACACTATCCTTCAGGGAAAAAAAGAATTAAAAGTGCCGTTCATCTTAAAGCGAGGAAAATAAAGGATGTTCTAGCTTTATGGTTTCCAATATAAAACAGATTTTTAAAGAATCAAAAGCCTTAGCATCTCTGACAACGATACTTAATTTCCAGTGATGACACATTTTGCTTAGAAAAATAACACCTGGAAGATAATCCTCACCCAAGCCATCTTGAGTACTATGTATATCAAATCACTAAAGACTTCCTAACAGGAACCACCATATAAATTATTGAGAATTGACACCCATCCCTAATCTTAAAACCTATCTACACGCTTGTTCAATATGTCAAATATTGATTTTTAATGCACAGAAGGAATGTGCAAGTATTATGGAATTGCAGATACCTAGCCAGTAGTCGGGAACCAAAAGGCTGTCCCAAAAGAAGAGGCCAAGAACACTGCATGCACTTCACTCACATGCCTGTTAAGACAACAAGATCTAGGATGAAGTGCTTGTTGCTCTCCAGTCGCTAGCTTCTCCTCCTGACCTCCTTACAGGAAATACCTAGACATGGGGAGAAGGAAGGGGCTTTGTACATTCCCTCTTCTTTCCCAAATGAAGCGTAAGACTAGCACATCAGGAATCAAGGGAAGAAAAGATTACAGTTTCTTTCTCCTTTTCCCAGAATCTCCCATAATGAAGAACCAATCAGTTCCCTGAAGCAGAAGCAAAAGTAGATGAGGTTGCCTTTTTAAGCTCACTGATTACCTTAATGCTTAATATTTCCATGTTTAGGAGAAAACTATTGAAGTTTCAGTTTAGGTAAACGTTTTCCTCAGATTTTTTCCATATTTCATTAGAATGTGTTAAAAGGCTATTTTTTTAAACCAAATTTTGCAATTTTTTCCATTTAAAAAGTTGCACATGTAAGTCATTTATTTATTTTTTCCAAGTTTCCAAAGACAACAGTAAAGAAAAAAAGAAGCAGAAATTCACATAGCGATCACAAAAAAAGGCTATTTAGAGTAAAACGCAAATCCTTGTTTGTCAACACTGAAGATGAAAACTACAGCTAACTGCATCCTCATCATTACTCACTACGATCCTTAACCCGAAGCACTGAGCTTTCTACAGCACCACAAAACACTTACATTTGCTGCACACACTCAAATAACACCCACAGGGCAGCAGTGTGACCAAGAATATACTGACAGAGGAGGGAAAGGCAAGCAGACCTACAGACTCCCAGAAAACCACTGTATCCCATGGGTAACATTCATTTTGCACTTTATTTCACCGTCCAAGTTGAGTAAGCCCTCACATTTTGGTCCCAAGTTCTCAGTTACACAACATTGTCCCGTTTTACTGGATCATTTGATCACAATTTCTGCATTCCTAGTATTATCAGTCATAGACATTAACTTATGAATGTTTCTGATGATAGCTCAGAGTACTCAGAAGATTCAATGAAGTGAGAAATCACAGTTGATTAACAGGAATTCAAAAACCTGGGGGAACTCTGATCCTTAGACCCTGTCTTCAGCTTTCAGTAACAGTTAACATCTTCTAGATCAGGGTATTCTAGTGTCATTCTATGCTGCTACTCTTACGTTGCCAGTAGGCACGCTGAGAATGACCCTTAGCTCGCCAACATTTCCAATAAATTACATGGTGAATAAACACCTTCACTTTAATAAATAACTTTTGGCTAAATCTTATAAGAAGTAGTCACAATCTCTTAAACTTCAGTCCTCAAAACCACACACTGGTCTTCCAATATCACATATTAGAATGGAGGGGGGTTAATAATTTACATACATATTTCTGAAGACTTGTAAGCAGCAAGGAAACACAAAAAAGGTGTGTGGGGGAATGATGCCACATTACAATTTTCTTTACAGATTCTATTTACTTTCTCTGAGTCTAAAGAATAAGAAAATAGTCTGACAAATAAGATTGAAATTCATTTTAACTTTTTCTTGACCGCCTTCTGCCCACAATTAAACAGCCTTCCCATTAGGATAAATGCTCACCTGTTACTCTTAGCAGTAAATGCCTGTTAAAGTGAGATCGTACCCAATTTCACACTTACCAAAGCAAGTAAAGAAGGCATTAGTCCTAATGAATGAAGCAAGCTGAACGCCAATTTGAATACCAAGTAATTTCCACGGTTTCATTTCTGACTAAAATAATAGATCAACTAAAGCACAGTAGGGCACTTTCATCTCTTATCGATTACCTAAGGATTTATTCATACAACAAACATCACTGTAGCAAAGGGACAACTAATGGTATATTTTTATTACAATATGCAGTAAGTTACACTGTACTATACATCACTACATCACCAGAGATTATTGATGTGATCTCCTATTCCTGCTGCCTTCCCACTATGAAGGATCACATTTTATTCTTAGATACTCAAAAGCTACTGATCGCGATCAGCTTGGCTGTCCTGTATACATAAACCCCACGTTCTCCCTATCCAAATTCAAGAGTCCTTATAAAAAGAGACCAAGTAGAGAGTTACAGATCACGTTCCTTGGCAGACTAATTGCAGCACTATCTTGGTACTACAGCTCCAACTGTGCAAATGCATATTTTCTTACAAGAAGAGCATTCATCCATAGTTTTCAGGCGTTTAGGTAAACTGGATTGCAAGATTGTGCTATTAACAGACCTATTACATTAGATCTCAGAAGGAAAATAAGACTATTCGGACAAGAATGACAAGACCCAGGGAGTATAAAATTAAAGTATGCCAAAAGATGAGGCGCTGTTGACAAATTCCTGTTTTGTGCAAGCTGCTCTTGTACTTCAGTTGCCTCCACCAGACCAGGCTTCACTTCATTGCTATTTCATTCTCTTCCCAATCAGGCAGGTAAGATGACCAAAATTTAATAGCTAGCAGAATTTCCTTGCCTACTGTACAAGCATTTTCCCACTTGTGAGAGAAACATGTGAAGAGGACCACGCTCCCATCAGAGCGCAACGCCTCATCCCTTGAGCACCAGGAGCTGCTCAAGGAAGCTGCACAGCAGTTGGCAGAAGGCAAACGCTGCTAGCGTTACACACCTCCGCCATAAGGAGAAAGGCGCTGCTGCCCCTAATTACCAGGGCTTACGCAGAAGAGGCCCAGAGACACCCCACACTGCTTTCAGCCCGTAGCTCTCAACATTCCCAGGAGTCCTTAAAATACTGCGGGGGCACGGGAGGAAAAGCTCAGGGAGCTGTAACGGGCAGTCCCTTGTTCCCTGACAGAACAACGGGGCTACCGGGAGCCCTCCTCGAGCCGGGACTGAGGGCGTGAGGCGAGCAGGGGCACCCAGAGGCCGGCCCCAGCACAGGCCAGGACCAGGACAGGGCTCCTCAGGCCGAGCTGCGCAAAGACACTTCCCCACAGGCCCCTCTCTCCTATAAAGGAGCCTCCCCTCAGAGCCTCTCCCCTCAGAGCCACCCCCGCACTTACTCCGCTCCCCAGGGCCGAGCCCCCCAACACCGCCCCACAGCGCCGCCCCCGCCTCGGTCCCGGCCGGAAGCCGCCTCAGTGCTCCCGGCGGGAAGGGGCCGCGCGGAGCGGGGCTTCCTGCTATTGGCCCTCCCGAGCGCGGCGCGGCGTCTGATTGGGCGCTTCGAAAGGCGGGCGGCGGTTGGCGGGGCGCGAGGCGGGCGCGCTACTAGTGCTGCTGCTGCTGCTGCGGCTGCCGCCGCCGCCGCCGCCAGTGGTGCTGCGGTGGGCGGCATTGCGCGCCCCCCTTGCGCCCGCTGCCTGAGGCGCAGCGGGTGAGCCGTGGCGCCGGGCTTCTGCCCCCTGCCCTCTGCCCTGACAGGAGCAGGGCCGGCCGGCGCTGCTCAGAGCCCTCAGCAACCCCCCTCCCCGCCCCCCTCACGGGTGAAATATTTAATATTTCCTTTAATCTTTCAAATTTTCAGGTGTTTTTCGTCATGGATGAGGTCGTCGCCGAGTACATCCGCAGGACCGTGCTGAAAATCCCCCGCGATGAAATCATGGGCGTGCTGCGGAAATGGGGCTTTCTGTCCGAGACCCAGCTGGGCGCTATAAACTTCCGTCAGACCAAAGACAGCATTTCTCAGGAGGTTGTGCAGCTCTGTGAGGTAATCCTGCTCCTCGGGGCTGCCCGTCAGCGACCGGCAGGGCACGTGTTGGAACGCCAGTGGTTAAAATGGATTTTATTTGGCCATAACCTAGCATTAAGTAATAGGTTGTAGGCTGGGAAATGTCAAGCCAAGCTAGTAACAGCCTTAGTTTTGCACGGTTGGTAGGAGTGCAGGGTTGGCCCTCACTGAACATGAAAGTACGTGTTTGGAGCCCTGAGGTGCACGAGGTAGTTAAAGATCAGGGTGTCAGCTCATTAAAAAATGAGGATGTTTCTAAACTATAAAATGAAGGCGTTAATTGAGATGTCTACTCTATATATAATGCTAATGAAAATCTCTTTAATACAGGTAGTAACAGCACTAGTTTCTGTCTGCTGGAGCCTCCTGTATAGCATCTTTAGTGCTGTAGGAATGATCAAACATGCTATAATCACATTCTTATGTTGCTGTGTAAGCATATACTCGCCATTAGCTCATATAAATATAAAATTTTGAGGATTTCCGCAGTTTTATATATTCAATGGTTCTGTCTAGAGCTCTCTGGGGCTATATATAACTGGGCTGACACTTGAGTGTTCTAAATTTCCATGCTTCTCCTTGTGAATTACGTAGACAGATTTGTGGGGTTTCTTGTGGTTTTGTTTGTTGTTTGTTTTTGTTTTGTTTTCACTCCCATTTTAATGTCACTTGCTTGTTTTTTGGGGAGGATTTTCATAAGTTCAATTTTTTGAAAAATTTCCTTGTCTAGCACTACTTCCATTCTGCGCACTGCAAGCAGAAAAGTTTTCTGATCTGCTACTTCTGTACTCTGACTCTGGTGTAACAGGACTATATATAGTATCATAACCCAGATGTGACAGATACAGTTAATATTGATACATCTTAAATTCTGTAGCTTTTGTGTAGTTCTCTTTGAATTTCATACTGAGATTATTTGCCACAAAAGGATTAAATTAATTACTAAGTTATTCTTAGGATCAGAATTTTAAAACTGTATGTTTTTGAAATACTTGTCTATAACAAGTAGCGTCATAGTTTCTTATATCTTTTTATGCTGTAAACGTTAAATGAAGAACTAAGCATGTTAAAATTCCCAACAGTGAAATACTTGTCAACTTTGCATACCGTCATTAATACCCCTTAATTTTACTTTCTAATTGCTTGTACATCAGACTAGAAGGATGATGTTCTTGCTATTGCTGCAGAAGAAACACTTAACCCTGCCAAAATAGCTTTCATTAGTGATATCTCAAAACCGTATTGTATGTATTGGGACCACCTTTGGTGTCTTAGAGGAGAGCGTGGATGCTGTGGACCTGAGTGCAATGTGATTTAAACTACCTGTCCTGAGATTTTTCACGTCAAATAGCGCAATAGAGCATTCTGGAAATGCAGGTCAGGCACCATGCTCTGTCATTTTTCATTCCAGGAAAATTCTGCAGACGTAAAGCAAGCAGCCATTCTGGACATAATTTGTAAGTAAAAATGAATGAAAATAACTTCCTTTTTCCTTTTATTGAATAACTTGCTAACTCCTTTAATTACATGGCAAGTGCCTTAATAAGGCATGGATGCATTTGTTGGAAAAAGATGACGTTTTAGATTAATCCTATTGAATCTGACCTTTTTTTTTTAATTTCCAAAGTTCTAAATCAACAAAAGCATGTTTGTTTCTCCTAAATTCTAAATAGATGTCAACTGCAGTAAGTCACACCCAGAACACAACTATAAACGTAGAGACTTCTCCAGTTTGCGCTGAACCCTAAAATAAGTAACATTTTGCTCCAATAGGGCATGACATGGCCAAAAACTGTCAGCAAATACTCCGTGTGAAAACTTCACTCCAATACTAATTTCTATCTTGAGTAGAAGAATCATTGGCTTATATAACACTCTGCACTTCTCAGTTTTAGTTTAGACTGATATTTGGTTGTTTTAGGTCAAGTGCTTCTTTAAAACATTAAATATCCTTTATTAGTTGCTTAACTAAATTACAAGAGATCTTCCTATCTCTTTTAATTAAAAAAGTATTTGGCTTTTAGGTTTGCTATTGATGGTAGTTAAGAATGCTGAATAAATTATATTGACTTATCAGAAGTAATGACCTGGTCATAAAAGCAGAAAATGATTTGTTCTTTTAATTACTTTTTGATGATAGATGATGTTATTGAGCAATTGCTGTTTTTCCTAGACAACAACATCTATCCCAACAAAAGAGTGTGGAGTGTTTACCAGATGAAAAAAACAGGTAAGTACCTTTCCTTGCTATTACTGTCCTTAGCAGCTTACTGCAGTGCTGCCTCATACCATATCTTTTAAATACAGATATAGTCTGTTACGGATTTATCTTTAATATTTTTCAAATACTTTTAATTTTAATCTTTCTAGCAATTATTGGAAAGTAATTACTAATCAAATAGTAACATATATAACTCTACATATATATCAACAATGAGGCTCATTTAATACACAGATCTTCTAAAAAGGCTGTGCAACATCAGCATTTTTCTCCTTAATATTGTTTCAGCAAAACTGTGAAAATATCTCTTAACTAGTTCTTATAAACAGAATTCTGTGATATCTTTTTTTTTATAAACAGAATTTATTTTCTTGTTTAACAGGGGAAGAAACAGACTTGTTTGACTTTACAAATTTCAAAAAAAAGTTTAAAAGACGACTTCAGTCAGCTTTGAAAAATGTAAGAAAAAAATCCATTCTAAATTTGTTGCACAGGTTGGGTGTTAGTGGATTGTTTCCATAAGATTAGTGAGATACTTTTTTTTTCTTACAATCTGCATCAAAATGAAACGGAATTATTCATTTGGGAATAGTAAGAATGATAAGAAGTGCATGAGAAATAGGAAAAACTTATTGCATATTTGTTTTATTAAATTTACAGTTATGCTGGAGTGAAATAAAATATGAGTTTGCCTTAAAATATGGCATCAAAAATAGTTTCTGATTTTAAAGTGACATTTTGTGATGGTCGTGAGAACTTAGCTGTGACATTTTATATTACAATGGCTGAAAGATCTCCGTCAATAGCAAGAAGCAGTTTCGAGACTACAAAAATGAGCATGATAAGAAAAATCTTGAAAGGAGGTGCTATAATCTTACTGTTTTTACTGAGCAATTTGTAGAAGACTTTCCTTTAGCTTAATTGCTTTGTTAAAGCCAGGGAGCAGAAGAATGCCTCTGAATAATTAATCACTTCTTGACACACAGTATTCCCACTGGCAAACAGTAGAGGGCAACAAATACAACTCAGACTAACAAATAATCATATTTAGTTCATAAAGCTCAAATAAGATTTGCAGTATCTTCATTTAAAGAAAGGGGGGAAAAAAAGCCTACTTTACAAAAAACTTTGAGAGGTGATACTGGTCCACATGTTCAGTTTCCAACCTGCTTGTACAAAGAGCTTGACTGTGTGCCTCTGTCAAAGCAATTTTTTTTTGTAAAGGAAGCGTTCCCACTGTTGTCTCCCAGACTGAGTCAACGTAGAAAGCAGCTGAAAGTAACAGTAACTGAGGTGCAGTTCTACAAGAACAGGAAAAGGAATACTCTGCAAAATTTGACTGTGCATTCTTGAACAGTGGTAAATAATATGTTCAGGTCTAAAATAGCTAAGCTGATCAAAAGTTTAGTTTCTCAAATATCAGACATTTGAAATACTGCTACTTGTCCTCCATTTAAATAGACACGTTTTTGTTGTGTTGCTCTTTTCCCAAACGAGAGAATCGGGATTTTTGTAATAAGTTATTTCAGTTCCCATTGATATACATTTTCTTCTGAAGGCGGAAAATAAGTCATACTACAGTTTGAAAGGTGACTTTTTTTCTTTTTGTGAGATTATCATTTTCCTGTGGAAATTTGATTTAAATACAGTCCTTACCACACTAGTGGGATTTGTTTCTTATTCAAGCAGTGGTATAGTATGTTGTGTTGGGTCTTGTGATTGCAGACTTAATGATTTAATTTTTCTGGACACCTGAATGTGCATTTTGCATTTCAAGCAAAACTTTTTCTATTCAGGTCACCATCAGCTTTCGCGAATATGAGGATAATGCAATCTGGATTAGAATTGCCTGGGGAACACCATATACAAAACCAAACCAGTACAAAACCAGCTACGTTGTATACCATTCACAGACTCCCTACGTCTTCATTTCTGTCTCTGTGCTTAAGAGCAACTTACCTCTGCTATGTCAGGTAGAGAACAAAACTGTGTAGACCCTGACTCCACTGCAGTCTTGTGGGTCTATAATTCTGTTAGCTTCTAAAAGGAAGGATAAAGATTGGTCACTTAATGAAATCTTTTAATTTGCATGAGATTTTTTTCCCCGTTCGGTCTTGAATTAAAAAAAATAGGGTGGGGGGACACGACTCTATCTATGTGACCTTTAGAATGTGCATCATGAATAAACTCAGTTTGTGATTTTTGCTGATCTTAAATTATTCTATTTTAATCAAATGTTAGGCAATATTCAGTTA
Organism: Anser cygnoides; assembly: GCF_040182565.1. NCBI lineage: Eukaryota > Metazoa > Chordata > Aves > Anseriformes > Anatidae > Anser > Anser cygnoides. The sequence continues at coordinate 5,353,083 of NC_089884.1, read as the reverse complement.
AATTATCTTACAGAAGTTGAAGTTAAATCAACATAGTTAACAGTTCTTGAAGTTAAACAATGTCAAGAATTAAATGCATGAGCTCATCAGGCGATGTTACTAACTTTTTCCATAAAATCGTGATGATCAGTGTTTGTATTCTTCTTTATCTGTTTAGCAGATGCCCATAGTAGTGATTTCATTATTTTATTAATCTGCTTTATTTATGTATTTTTATCTGATGAGGCTGATTATTTGGTTAATTTCCTGAATGCTTTGTAGATTAGCCTAACCTTTGTAAGCATCTATGCAACATCTTTCAGACATGAGTCCTGCTAGCTAAAGAGCAGTTGCTCCCATTGAAACAAAAACATCTCAAAATGTCTAGAAATACTATCTTTTTCTATACTATAAACACAGTGATGGTTAAAGCTGATGTTAAAACAATTTCAATTTTTATTTAAAGGCACTGGTTGTTGCTTCCAATTACCATGACATCCGTGAAATGGAGCTTCGAAGTCATTGTTTAAACTCCCTTAAAGATATCGTGTTTAAGAGATATAGCCAGGTGAGCCGCTTCACAAGTACATCCTAAGATGAGTCTTGCTTTTTGTTTCAGGCCTAGTTCTCACCCCCTAGCAGGGGAAAAATTCACCTCTTCCAAGAGATCATCAAGTTACAATAATATTGAACTACTGAGGTGGACAGCTTTTCATTAAGGTAACATTACAGTGGTGATGTAATTACTTGGTATCCCACTTACTCTTTATTATTCCTGATGGTTAAACTTAGTCTATGTGCCTGACCAATTCAATCCTAGGACTTTTTAGCATTGTTTCATTAGGCTTCTTAGAGTAATGATTTGGAAGCTGTTAGAATGGACGCTTACTCTGCTCACCCATGTAAGGCTTGTAATTAGGGAAATGTTCACAAATATCGTAGGATGGGGGTTGTTTACTCAAAAAAAGCTAGGCTTTTTACTCTTGTAGTCAAAAATTGGAATACTCACTTTCAGAACAAGAAATGAAAAGAAATCTGGAAAGATCTTTTCAGCTAAGGCCTCTAAAAGCAGAAGTGAACTAAATTATTTATTTTTTTCCTTTTTCATTTTTCCCCAGAACTTCCAGACCCACTATCCAAAACAAGAAAAGAATGTAGCCACGGAAAATGGTATGTGTATTTGAAATCAAATAGAAGTTTGAATGTCATTACTTGTAAGGTTTGTACTTTAAAATATCTGGCTTATGAAATGAGATTCATAATAGGGAATGTGCTTGTGTTACATTGACATATTATCCATCCCTGGATAATATGGGTATCACTAGGAGAGGTAAATATTTCCCCCGTGACTGTCATTGGACACATGTTTATGAAAGCAAGAATATGCAATCAGCAGTATCTCCTTTCCTATTAGCTTGTGTATTCTCATTCCTCACCAAGAAAGAAAACGTGATGCAAACAACTACCTTATGAAACAGATACTGATGAATTCTTTAAAATTATTTCCAATTTTTTGTTTGAGCATTCACCTGATCTGAAAAGTAATATTTATATCAGCTGGAATGGTTGTCTTTTTTTGGTTTGTGTTTCTGATTATATTTTTTTCCTCTTTGCTTCCCTGCTTTTTCCCTTGCAGTGGATGTAAGGATAATTCAAGAAGACAAAAGTGAGAAAGAAAGAATACAGAGAGTGAATCGGGAAGTTTTTGGTGATGGTCCCCAACCCAAACTCGAATTTGCACAATATAAGGTAGTGAAGTCAATAAATTTTGCTTTATTTTTCTGTAATTTTAATATAGTTATAGCTACATTAAGCTGCAAATAATAAATACGGTATTTATTCAAACTTCAAGGAAGACATTTTAAAATAAGTCAGTTAAAACTAGCATTGGAAACAGATTTGCACTGAGACTTGGTCAGAACACTAGATCATGTTTCAGTCTTTCAACCTTGTTAATTATGCATTTTGACTTGGTTTTGAAATAAAACTAGACTTAAACCTGCTATGTTTTGAGGCATGAGAAATGATGGTTACTCGAAGTACATTTAAAGCTCACATTACATATTACACCATCATTTAACTTCAGGGATAATGCTGATTTTATCTGATAAACAGATACATTGGAAACTCTGAGAGATTCTTAATGACTTGCTGTGTTATTGAACTGGCTGTCACTTCCACCAGAGAACTGTTTGCCACAGGGTGGCACCCTCTGATTTTATTAACAAAATATTTCTCCAACTAGAATCATGTTACCATTAAGAAATAATTAAAAAAAAAAAAGTGATTCTTCTACCTCGTTGTTAACCTGTTCAAACTCATTTGGTAATCTCAGAGATAACAGTAGTTTCATAAACACTTAGTATGCTGAAACTTGCAGAACGTCTTTGTGACCTCGTTGGCTACTAATCACTTTTGTACTTGACTCAAAAAGTTTGAAGATAAAAATTAAATACGTCTATTGTAACTGAGTTGAAATGTTACTTACAGCTGTAACTACTCACGGTGATGTACAAGCTATTTGGTATACAGCTGTACAGTTTTTGCCTCTGTGTCATGTCATACAGACAATGCAATTTCTTGTCCAATATAAATGATTCTATGATTCCCCAAATATTACACTGTTTGGATAATAAGTGCATAAAATGCATGCATTTCTTATACTGCCTGGAAATTTTGTGTTAACAGCTTGAGACAATGTTTAAAAGTGATCCTAAAATGGATGTTTTGGAGAAAAGAGAGCCATTCAGATGTCTGGTCAAGTTTTCTAGCCCAGATCTTTTAGAATCACTGAAATCCTTGGTGCCAGCAGGTAAGTGTTCCAACTCTGTAAAATGCAGGAAAAATCCACGGAAATATTTTAATCATTTTACTTGCTTCTTGCACCTTGTATAAGAGAGTCTGCATGGTTTAGAAATGCATAGAAATTTGGTACAATAAAAATGTTACCACTATAAAACTTCACATCTAAACACATACCTATTTATTCTTAACAGTTTGCATGTAGATACTCAAGCTGTGTTTTCAATTATGTGACAATTATGAAAGGTAAATATTGGCTGAGTCAAGCTATAATTATCTGTTTCTCTCTACAGGTATGGCTGATGCCCCTCTTTCGCCACTACTCACGTGCATACCACAAAAAGCTAGGAATTATTTTAAAATTAGAGAGAGGAAGGGTGTCCTTCCAGGAAGCTTTGTACGCCCTTAATTTAAACAGAATTTTTTTCATATCGAAATACACAATTTGTTTGTTACTGATATTAATCTAAATAATAATAAACTTTAAGATTTTAAAATCCTAACTTATTCTTTGATATTCTCTTAAAAGCTTTTTGTTTCTGGCTTCAGGCTAGCCCTTAAAAAATAAAAAGCCGGTATTTGTGAAGTTTAAATCATGATTATTTTAAATTTAAATGTGATGAGTGCTCTTACCTGTATTTGCTATTAGAAGCTAAAGCCTAATACAGATATAGTAAGACGTGTGTAGCTGTTCAGTTTACTGTTACGGGTATAGATGGCTACGGTAGTGTAGGTGGCCTTCTTATTTCTGCTGCAGTGCAGCGATGAAACAGAACACGTGCACCATTTTAAATACGTGAATAATCCCATTCGAATAAGTGGAACTACCAGTCTGCTTCTGGCCAGGCATGTTTTTGTCTTGGTAAATGAAAATTTTGTTTAAAGATGATTGCAGGGCGTGGGCTAGAAGAGACTCTGGGAATGAAGAAGTCAGTAAGAAGTTTCCATCCAGCTTTACTGTATTTTAATTCAAATTCAGTGTTTTTACTCACCAAGGGCAATAGCCAACAATAAATACTTAATTTAAAAAATTATAGCTATTGGTATTAATCTTATGAAGTATTATCTTAGAGGAATACAGTGAAATTGGCAATAATTTTCTTTTGAGATATTCTGTGTTTTGGAGTGTGTTTTTCATTGAAGACTTGATCCTTCTGCAATCTTTGCACGCTGCCACTTTTTTGAGCATGTAAGGATTGCAGAACGGAGATGGCAACATTCAGTGATGCAACCAATGGCTTTACAGTGGAGTTCTTTAGCTCTGGTAAACAGTAATTTGTTACATATAGATATTTTTATGTAACTTGCTGTATTATTTCTAATATAAGATAAAGCTTTGGTCTGAAGATTCAGTTACAGTGAATGTATATTTGTTTCTTAATTCTGTTACCTGGAAGCTTGTTGTGCGGGTCCTTTGTGTACATGGATTTCCAATTCACTTCAGATATGTTGATATGAAGAGACAGTCTCTCAAAAAACCTTCATGGCAGAGCGTAACTGTTTTCAAAGGTTGCATGGAAATGTTTTTTTCATTTCAAACTGTAAATAAATGTGTAAACTAAGTCCTCTCCTAGAAGTTTGTTTGGCATGGCTTACTGAAACATGACATAGCAGATACCAGATTTCTGATTTTGCCATCTCTATATAGTGTGTAAGAAGTTAGGGCTATCCACTAGTGACAGATTTTTTTTAGCACTTCCACCTGTGATTTCAATGTCATCTTGACCAAATATTTAGTGCAGCATTAGGTGTCTGAAACAAGTCCAGGTTTTGTGTGACACAGAAGCCTTCATCCATTAAGCGTTGGCTCTCAGTGTCTCACGCTTACCTCCTCGAACTCCATTCCAGGAGTCGGACCTATTAAGCTTCTGCTGTGTATTTCAGGCTGTGCAGTGTTCCTCCTGCCATGCCCTCTCCCAAATAAATTAAAGCCTGAGATAACGATTTACCACAAGGTTTCACGGTTCTCTAAAGCACTTTAAGTACCTCGCCTGCAGTTTGCTTCTGGAAAAGCCAACCTGCGCTGCTTTTTGGGACAATGTAAAAGTTGGTCTCTCATTTTCAGACAACGTTCCTGTCGCCAGGGCTGTTACACCGACCTTCCAGGCAAGCAGCCAATTATTTATTAATTACAGGAACTTTCTCTGCAACGAAGAGGCCGGCAGAGCAGAGAAACAGCGTCGCGGGGGGACTGCCAGCTAGCACACGAACAGCCGGGTACCGTTTTCCCTTTCAGCCGCAAACGGGTGTCAAGGACGGGACCTTTGCGACTCCCCCTGCGGGGCGTGACGTAACGGCAGCGGGGCGTGACGTAACGACAGCGGGCGTGACGTCACACCGGTGAGGGGGGGGGCAGTGACGTCGGGGCGGGGCGGCGCCGCGCGGCGGAAGCGCTGGCCGAGCACCTGACGCCAAGATGGCGGCTGCGCGGCGGGGCGCGGGGCCGGGGCAGCCGCTGCCGCCGGCCGGCGGCGGGGAGGCGGCTCCCGCCCCGGAGCTGGTGCGGCCGTCGGTGACGGAGCTGTGCCAGGTGCGCACCAACATCCTGTGCACCGTGCCCGGCTGCGGCAAGGTGCTGCCCAACAGCCCGGCGCTCAGCATGCACCTCAGCAAGGCGCACCGCCTGCAGGTACCGCCCGCCCGAGGGACGGGGGGGAAGCAGGGAGCGGGGCCGCGGGCTCCTCACGGCGGGGGGGCTCGGCCCGGCCTGGCGGCGCGCGGCCCTGCGCTGACGGGAGGGAGGGGAAGGGGAAGGGAGGCCCCGGGTCCTGCCGCCGCCCCCCCCTCCTTTAAATCCCCCCCCTCGTGGAAAAAGCGTGTGCAGGGCTCTGGGTGAGCGCGTGTGTGAGCGGTGGTGTGGAGGGCGCCGCTGAATAACCGCTGCTGTGCCGGCGTTGGGCACGGCTGCGGTAACGTGAAGTTCTTGGGCGCTCATGCTTATATTTCACTTTCTCAGTGCCTTTCTGCAGCAAGGCAGGGTCCCACCTGTGATCTGCCACATACCGCGTCTCCCACCCGGGTCAGTCAGCGTCACCATCCAAACGCTGAGGGTTACGGTTAAGCTGATTGTATTTATTTTTTTAATGCCTCAATAACGGCAGCATCACAATCCAAGTGCTGAGTGTAAGAGTTGGGCTGATTTCATTTTTATTTAATTTTTAATGCCTCAGGAACGACAACATCACAATCCAAACGCTGAGTGTTCGAATTGGGCTGAAAGCGGTGGCGTCCCCGTCCCTGGGGGTGTTCAAGGAAAAGAAAGGCCGGACGTGGTGCTTTGGGACACAGTTTTGTGGGTGACATTGACAGTAGGATGATGGCTGGAGCAGATGATCTTGGAGGGCTTTTCCAACCTTAGTGATTCTATGACTTATTTTTGTAATGCCTGAATAACAGCAACACCATAATCCGAACACCGAGTGTTACAGTTGGGCTGATGTTAATTAATTTATTTTTTTCATGTCTGAATAACAGCAACAAAACCCCGTGGATGCCATTTGGGAGGAACGCCCTCGTTGCTGTTGTACTGCTGAGAACATGTAGTATGGCTGGGGGGAGGAGGGCGGGGGGGGGGCCCAGCTGAGCCTGCGTGTTTTTGAGTGTGGGCATTTCGTAACGATGCCCTTATTTTTCTCCAAATGACAATGCGGGATGTGTGAGGATGAATGCTGTTCCCGGACAACTTCAGGAGTAGCATTCCCAGCTGCTTTCTGAAAATGCAGCTACAGCCTGTAAACAACAAACATTTGTTTAGTAAAATGGCGAATTAGCGACAACAATGTGTTTCAGCTCATGATGAACAAAAGGAAATAGTCTCAAGGATTCTTGCAGTCTCCTCTCTGCAGTCGCTCTATTTCCATATTCACGCTAGATTTCCTCGTTAATGTTTGCTGTCAATTTTACTATTTCAGTTTCCACTTGAAAGTAGTGGGGGAAAAAAAAAGAGTAGAAATGTGATATTCACTAACAACTTCTGTCTTATTTATTCATTGTATCTTGCATGTATCTACGAGCAGAGGCACAAAGGAAGCTTAAAGCGGTTGTTCAGGTTCAGCAGACATCCTTTACGTTTTGAGCTTGTGCTCCGAGCATATGCAGCAGACACCAAGTACAGTTTAGGAAAGACCTGATTGCCAAGACTAAAAGAACTTAGTAGCTTGTATTTGTTAGTGATACACGAGGTATTAGTGAAAATAGGGCTTAGCAAATGAGCTAGTAAAGAAGTGCTGGGGAAGAAGAGGATGTCATAGTGCTGAAGAGAAGGGAGGTTGACATGGTTAATTGTCATTAATACAGTTAGTATCGATAAGATCTTATAATAACAAAAGCGATGAGGTATTGTAACTGCAGAAGGCTGTATTTGCATAAGAAAGTGAGATGATCCTGTAAAAACAGGGTCTTGTGTGGTGATACAAAGTCATAGTCCTGTGAACTGGTAACAGAATTGACCGGTCCTGGTTTGTAACAGAAGTAACTCAGGTGGGAAACACTCACACAAATTACCTGGTCGCAGGCATAGGAGCCTTTAGGGTAGTGCTGCTGTGAGAAGGATGAGCCTGAAATATTTCAGAATGATATCTTCCGTCTCTGCTGCCGGGCAGAAATCTGATTCAAATAAGCTAAAATAAACCCCAAAGAGGAGTAGAAAAGGGCAGCTAAGGATGATGAATGGCAAGGGTGTCTGACAAAGGGAAATTAGAAGAACTTGTCTTGTTTGGCCTAACAAAGAAGATATGATGAAGTGTTGATTTCTAGCTGCTTGTTTTCTGGCTCCTTAGCTTAACTAGACCAATGAACAAATGAGGACAATGGCTAGAAACTGGCATTTAATATATTAGGCTTGAAAAGTTTTTGAATACTTCTGTCATTTGTCTATATTATTGTAGGGAGAGAAGGGGAAGACTTCTGTGTGTTTTAAAAATGCAGCTAGAGGAATTGATGTAAAGGAGAGGGTTCAGTGGATTGCAGTGATAGCAAGGAGACTGTAGCCAGTGGTGGACAGGAAAGGGCAGCTCGCGCTTTGGGTCAGTTACCCAAATGCAGATATTACACTACCACGCTAGGTTTTTATAGTAAGGCTAAATGCCCTTCTCTTTACTGAAGAAATACATCGCTTGTGTATACATAGCTTTTAAACACTTGGCTTTATTCTCTGTGTTAGTACTTGGGTAGTTTTTAAAAATCTGACACTGGTTTACCTCTTAAGTGCCTGAACATATTACCTTGTTATTTATTAGATTGTAACATGAAATATAACACGCTTCTAAGCAACTCAAATTGCTGCTTACTAAGCTCGGTGATTTCATCTGCAGTGGGAGAGACCAAATGTAGTTTTGAATTAAAGGTAAACCTTTTATTCCTCCTGCATACTTGGGTTCGTCGCATCTGGTAAAATTGCTTCTGGGTAAATTTGGGGTCAACAAGTGTAATTGCACGCAGTGGGGCTGGAACAACTAAATTTCACAGAAGTTTTTCTGCAGAGATAAAAACCTGCCTGTTTATGAATGGCTTGTCCATGGGAAAAGCTGCTGTGCGTACAGAAAGGTGCTTAAAATGTTAAAACATCGCATAGAAACTCCATTTTTAGAGAGTTAGCCTGGTGGTGGGTTTTTGCGTGTATGTGAACTGGCAGCTGACCATTTTTGATCAAGAGACTCTAAACTTTCCCTTTTTGAGTACAAGACATCATTAATCCAAATGAACTTGTGGCGGTGTCAGCAAGTAGCAGCGTTGAGCATGTGGAAATGTAAGTGATATTTCAGGTATATTTTACATAGAGTATCTTAGATTGAGAGGAGAGAGGTTAGAGTTAAAAAAGCATCTTTGAAGTGTCCCACTAATCTGCTTTGTGGTATTCCTGAAGTGCAGCTGAAGTAAAAGAGGTTTTCTTCAAAAAACAAGGTTCCAGTAGCTCAGAACCCAGAGCTGTTGGGTTATGGCTGTAGCTGAGTAAGGAGAGCGGGTTAAACAGTGAGCCCCTCTGCTCTGGCAGCTGTTGTGAGTACTCCGTGTTTACTTCACCTGATCGTACTGCTGCATGTTGCGGATTCCTTGCGGATGGTCTAACCTGTGTAAGCAGGAGCAGCTGGAGATCTGCCCAGAGAACGTAGCTAGGGAGTCGGTGGTACAAAACCAACGTTTCAACACTTCCCGTGCGTACTCCGATTGTTATCGCGCTGAGGAAAAGCAGACACAGAGCTCAATTAGGGCATGCTCCAATAACTCGCACCTGAGTAATGATCTTGGAGATGCATCATGGCCTGCTGGCTTGCTTTAACTGGCTCTGGGGACTTGGTCGGCCTCTACTCAGCCTCACGATGGAAGGAGACTCAGCTACTCTGAGCACCAGTTTTTTGCTAACAGTTTGCTTTTTTTTTTTTTTTTTTTTTGCTAGGACACTTGTTTGATGCTTCCACTGAGACCCCTTCAGTTAGGTTATGTCTAGAGGGATGTGTCTTGTCTGGTTTCCATGGCTGTGTCCTCAATAGGAATGGTTCTTTGTTGTTGAGCAATCCAGATGATCCCATCAGTGTGTCTTTTTTATATGTATTTCTGAGGTCCTTTTTGAGTCAGTTATGTTCTTCTGTTGTATGCATACAATAAAGTCAGTGAGGTAAATTATATATATTTTTGGAATGCACAGGTATATCAGTCGCCTCATATTTGGGGGTTCAGGGTTAGCATACCAGTTGTTAGTTTCATAGAATAAGTGAGTTTTGGTTTATGATCTGAATTAAGTGACAGTCTGTACTTGTATTCTTCATTTTATTGCAGGTCAACTCTATAAACAGTGCCAGCAAAATTCTAGTGTCAGAAAATTGTGTTATACAATATATGACTTATTTTAACAGAGCTTCAAGTAGACTCTGCTACTAACAAATAAAACCACATTGAATTGGCAGTGTAGTGTAGTGCATGTAGGGAAAGCTTTTTGGCTCAAATAACACAAAAGATGGGTATAACTTGCAACCTCAAGCAAATATCTTGGTAGAATAGTACGGTGCCAGTGCTCTGTAGAGCTTGTTGTGATTTCATTTGGTAATTCTGATGTATTTCTGATAAATTTGCAAGGTAGCATTCACACGGGGAAAATTCTATTATATCTTTCCGCTGCATAAACTAATTGAGCCAAAGTTGATGTATATTCTGAATGGTGCCTTTAATGTGCAGACCTGTGGAATTGTTGTCAATTTCCCAATTTATTCTTTTTCAGGATGGAAAATTTAATGCACCAATAAGGAAGGGGTTGAAAACTCCACAGAAATTCTACTGCTGTCCTATCGAAGGCTGCCCTAGAGGACCAAACAGACCATTTTCCCAATTTTCTCTTGTGAAACAGGTAATCCTTTTTCCTAAAGTATTATTCTTATATCGATTCGATACTGACCATCTCGTCTCCAGAGAGTGTACACTTTTGCATTTGGATATGAGCAAAGCCACCCAGTATATATAAGTGTATGCAGAAACTCTACATGGATAGAGTTCTACGTGACTTGTTTCATTGTGAGTGATTAAAAACCCACTCTTCTCTGGTCACCTGTGGTAGCCTGGCTCCTAGGAGATGGATATCTAGCACTTGGTGCCATAAATGAAAAGTTCTGATGTTTGCTCTGAAGTTGACTTGTTTGACTGGAAACTCTTTGCTCAGTTGTAGATCCTCAGGAGTGTCTCCATGTTGCAACATGTACTTGCTACACTCGTTGGCAAGATTCATCTTTAGTTCATTAATGTCAATAAGAAAATTCCTATGGCATTAGGGCGCATACATTTTTATCTGCATTTTGAAGTGGTGAAAGCTGCTGATAAAGAGCTAATATGATCAGGCACCTCCCAGGAGATCATTCTCACAGCTTAGAGAGCTGAAAATAGTATGAATTTTGTGTATACACAAAATACATGCAAATAAAAACTTGTTAATTGTTACATTCCACTAGTCGCCTGTACTCCAGCTTGGGCAATGAAACTTCTCTATTCAATCTCAAGTTTTCTTAACTCGAAGGTAGTATATATTGTAAGATGCACATAGTACAAGCAGATTTACAAACTTTAATGGTTTCCATTGAATTCTTTAAGCTTGTAACTCTTCCTAATGAGACTTCAAAAGATTCTAATTCTACTCTTCAGTACTATTTAACAAATAAAGAAAAAATGTAAATATTAATGTTTCCTCTAAATCATCTTTAACTTAGCTGAAGGCTAATGTTTACTTTTCATTGTGTATTGTAGCACTTTATGAAGATGCACGCTGAAAAGAAGCACAAATGTGATAAATGTAGTAACTCCTATGGTACAGAATGGTATTTGAAACGGCACATAGAGGACTGTGGCAAGACTTTCCGGTGTACTTGCGGGTGCCCGTATGCCAGCAGGCCAGCATTATTGTCTCATATTTACAGAACTGGCCACGAAATTCCTGCGGAGCACAGGTAAAAGAGAATCAATTAAAATAATGCTATTTGTGTTCATCTCCGAGTCCTCGGTGTCCCACGTACTGGCTTTTTGTCTCCTTTCTGTTGATTACTTTTGAGATCGGCTCACATTGTTTTAACTCTCCAGCAGTTCCTTTGTTTTGTTGCTTTTAGCAGTTTCTGTTTTGTTTCAGGCAGTGATGGTTGTCTAATCAATAAGATCAATTTTCAGTTTTCCTTGTATATAAAACAGTGAGTTACTGCTAACACTTGTTGGAAGTGCTTTTACAGTTCTGTGAAAGTAGAGATGATTTGGAAATGTTTACAGCTGGTAACTGGTGTGCAATGCAGTTGAGTTTTTCCTGAGTAGTCTAGTCACCTTCGTAAGTTTTAGTGGATTCTTCTCTTAAAAAAAAAAAAAAAAAAAAAACACAACTATATATACATTTTTGATTCATAGTTGTCTTCAGGTGTGTATATATATTTCATAAAGGACAATCTGTTTCCTGAGGCCTAGCCTGTCTTCCTTGGAGACTGAACTGCTGCAAAATTTTCTGTGAAGGAGTGCTAATTGTATCCTGTTTCCATGAGAGACCTTTACCTGTGTGCTAATTTTATAAACTCTGTTTCATCGATACTCAGTCTGAGTTCACATCAAAATAACAGAGTAAACATCTTCAAATCAGAGTGCTTAACATACAAAGGGGAAAAAAAGCTTCTAAACCTCAACCTCCATTTAGAACATAGGTCTTCATAAAAAATGTAATTTCTTTTTTTTATAAATGGGAGAGTAAGGAATGAAATTTTACAAAACTGAAGTGCATGGAGATTTTTTGGTATGTTGATCAGGATTGGTTGTCCTGTCATCTCCAGCCTCCTCTGGGACTTGAGTTTGTTTTCAATGCAGTGACTCAAAACATGGAAGGCAGATGTTTTATGCTTGAAGAGAATATAAATTATTGATCTCATATTCACAGGGATCCTCCTAGTAAGAAAAGGAAAATGGAAACCTCCGTACATAATCAGCAGTTGGCAGAGAAAGCAAATAAAGCACTCATCGATACACATAATAGTAATCCTGGCACTCAGGAATTGGAGTCATCTGAAGTGAAACTAGTGGCCTCTTTTGAAGGTTCCTGCAATTCTAACTTCACGAAGCAAGTACAGCCAAAATGTACACCGAAGATGCTTTTGCCAAAGCCCAAGGTGGCTTTGGTTAAACTTCCAGTGATGCAGCTCACTCACTTGCCTGTGTATGTGTCTGCAACAGATTCTTCTGTCAAACCTGTTGTAGTGGCTGTTGATAATCAAGGTTCAGTTTTAAGTACCGTTCATTTATTGCCTCAGTCTGTAGGGATTCTGATTCCAGCACTGGAGGCAGAAACGCTTGTATTTAAAGACACTATGCCTGTCTCAAAAGTAACAAATTCTGGTGATAACGAACCAGTAAGTACTGGTGTGCAAGTTGACTTGGACAAGGTTGCACCAAATAGCCCAGGTCAAGAACCAGGGAATGTTTGTCATAAGAGTAACATTTCTTCAATAAATGTACAGACTGACTTATCTTATATTTCACAGAACTTTGTGCCGGCTGCAGCCTGGACTCCTGATTCTTCTGTGTCTTCTTGCTCTCAGACAGATCTGTCATTTAGTTCACAGGTTTCACTACCCATCAGTGTACAAACGCAGACGCTGCTGCCTGCTTCCAAACTGACTTCATCCATAGCTGCTCAGACTGATGATTTCAGTCAGGCTTGTTTCCCTACAAGTGGCATTTCTAGAGAGACTCAAACCAGTAGAACACAGGACTCCGTTGATGGAAGGGTGCAAATGGACCAGGCTGTAATGTGCGGTGACATCTTTGACAATGTTCATCCATCATATAATGTTTCTACTCAGATTGAGCTTCCAGAAAACAACTTAATGGCTGCAAATATAGATCAAGCCTTGCTGCAGAGGAGTAATTGTAAGAGCCTCAATCAAGATACAGTGAAGTCTGAATCCCTTATCGGCTTTAATACCCAGACTAATATACTTCCACCTCAAAATACGATGGATAATCAAACGCAGACAATGGACTTGCTAAGTGATCTGGAAAATATCTTTTCAGGAAACATGTCTGGCCAGACCCTGGATAATCGTGGCCTTTTGTCCGAGACTAGCTCTAATGCTGACACACATCTGCCATCTGGTCCATCACAGAGCACAGGAATAGACTTTGACATTGAAGAGTTCTTTTCAGCATCCAATATCCAAACTCAGACTGAAGAGAGCGAGCTTGGTACCCTAAACTCTGAGCCAGTTTTGGAGTCGCTGGACATTGAAACTCAGACTGATTTCTTATTTTCAGATAGTGCCACTCAATCGTATAGCTGCAGAGGAAATTCTAACTTCTTAGGTTTGGAGATGTTTGATACGCAGACACAGACAGACTTGAATTTCTTCTTGGACAGTAATACCCACCTGCCTTTAGGAAGCATTCTGAAGCAGTCTAGTTTCTCCATGAGTACTGACTCATCGGATACAGAAACCCAGACAGAAGTATATCCTGCCTCTAAAAACATACCTAATCAGAGCATAGAAAGCAAAGTCCAGCTCAGTAGTGCTGAAACACAGACTATGGACAGCTGCTTTGAGAATCTGGGGAATTTATTCCTTACCAGCAACGAGACACAGACAGCAATGGATGACTTTCTTCTGGCTGACTTAGCCTGGAATACAATGGAGTCCCAGTTCAGTTCGGTAGAAACACAGACCTGTGAAGAGCTGTGCTCCTTGTTTCAGAGCTCTGACAAGCCCAGCCATTGAGTACTGTGTCACAAAACTGTTTTGTGTGGTTTGAAATTAAATTATTGGGGTGGGAGAGAGAGAGATTGACCAAGTCACCCATTTTGCATTGTTGAATGTAGTTACTGCGTGCAGATGGCCTAAGAGACTTTTCATCATGAAGGTACTTTACTGAGTATGTAACTTCAACATACACTATGTGTGCATAAAGAGGGGTGGGGGAGGGCATAACATTAATGTAAGTTTGAACCTTAAACAAAAGTTTGTGGTGCCTATGTTTTTTGCTCAGACTTCTTTACAAAGTCGATACTGCTTCGTTAAAACGGAAGAACTTTCCAAGGTGTCCCATATATATCTATTTCTGGCTTATATATAGGGTTCCGTTGTGCTGGACCAAAACCTGACCTGTCCAATTCAGATGCTTCCCTGAACTTACGGGGGAGGATTCTCTTAGTGTAAGCTACTTCTGTTTACTTTTTTTTAGTAGCTTGTATTTTAAATCTGGCATGAACATAATAAGCTGTATTGTCGTCTTTTACTTCATGCCTTCACAGTTCTTTCTCCTGTATAAGTTTTCCAAACGCCTGTCTGACAGGCTTAGATACACATAGACTCTTGAATTATTGAACATTGAAGTTTTTTAAAAGAAAAAATGTAGAGAGCCGTAGGTTTTTTTCCCCAGGTGGCACTGATGCCATTTGAATGGTAGGAAAATAACTTAGAATACATAATTACAGAGAAAAATATGTTGTCCTTTTAGCTAGTGTAATAAACGGGACTTAAAATAATTTTAGAGTCTTCAGGAGAGATCTGCTTAAATTATTTCTGAGTGTTAGATGCAAATGTTATAATGCTTGTGCCTCAAAAACTGGAATAATTTGTTTTTGCTGAAGTTCCCCTAGCCTCTACCAAGATACGAGATGGGAAATGTTATAATGGTTTATATTTCCACTACCTTAACAAAAACCATTAAAGGTGAGAAATTAAATTCTCTAAGATACTCCTGCACCTACTCTCCTGGTTTTGGAATTTGGACTTCTGCTTCCAGAAACAAAGCAGACTGAGCTGTATACAACCGAGCTGCAAGATCAGCTCACCAAAACCCTTTGGGAAGAGGAGGTGTGTTTTGCTTTTGCACATGGATCTGCAGCTGGTGGTGCCTGCAGCTTTTGGAGGGTTTGCTGAGTGTAACCAAAAACTCAGACTGATTTGTCAAGGAGAAACATGTGACCCCTCGATTTTATGTTTATTCTACCCCTGGTACCATTCTTGCAGTAGATGCATTTACATGAAAAATGTAAGCCAGTTGTGAATGTATGCTGGAATTCGGCCTTAACTGATTTTTGTCTCCTTAAAATACCTGCAAAATGTAGGCCTCTGGTTTTGTCCTGGGCAGGTTTTAGTTTCTGTTAACCTTAATGAAAAGCAAAACATTTTTGTGTCAAATTCCTGGGCCTGTAATAGATTTTACTCCTCTATTATGAGAGGAGAGTTACTGGCTGTGTATTTACTAGGCAGCCCACCAGTAGATGTTCGTCCAAGCCTTAGTTTTTGAAGGCTCACTACACTTTGTGTGCAGCTCCAAATCCTCAGCTCAAGGATGTGGGAGTTTGGTTACTCATCCAGTGCAGCTAGCTTGTTTTGTTGAAAATGAGCAATACCTTCCCATTTTATTCTCTCTTCCCACTACTCTTTAAATTGCCATAGTTAAGTCAACACACTAATGTATCTCAACTGATGCTGGAGATCATCTCTTCAACCTTGAAACTTCCATTTTCCTCCTGGGGAGAGAGGAGGAAAAAAAAAAAGGCCTGAAACCACGGATGCATTGCCTTTTTAGTTTTTCAGCATTTCTAGGTGGGTGTTCAGACACTTCCAGGCACTAGCTGAAGAAACTGCATAAATAAATACTGTACTTCCAAGGGAAAGTACAAGAATTTTGCTTTGGGGAAAGTCCCACCAGTTTTCAGGAGGTCTACAGTTCTAATCTTGAGGGTGGGATATACTGGAAAAGGAAGACATAGCTTTTAATTCTTTATTTTATAAGGTATGACTGATTTGTGTTTACATACCTACTTTGAAATTGAGAAATAAGGTAAATGACAAAACTGAGTTAATTTATTGCATTGCAGTGTTTGTCTAGTCACGTTACGTCTTTGGGCTTCAGAAGTGTTTTTCCTTTTCCGTTCTTCCCCCTGGCTGGAATAGCAGAGAGCGCTTCTGCATGCGGAGGCTTCTCCATTGTCAGTGTGCGAGTTGTCCAGACTGACATGAGCTGCTATAAATCTGATTCCTAGATTACTGAGATAAAGGGAATTGAGAGTTGGGGAAAACTATTTTCCCCAGCTGTAGAAGGCAGAAGTGAGAAACTGTTACCTCTGAATATAGAAAGCTGGTCTGTTTCTGCAAGAGGAGGACTCCAGTGATGAGGAACAGAATTACGGAAGGCTTTGAGTTCCAGCCTTCTGAGAGACCAGCTGGCATTTCAAGGACTTTGAAGCTAATTTACAAATCCAAATGAGAATCACCATGTTGTTAAGGTGTAAGCCAAACCTTTCAACATCAGTGATTCTCAGAAAATAAAGGGGGTGTGGGGGGGGGGGGGGGGGGGGGGTTTTTTGTGGACAGTCTTACAGTATGACTGTTACTCATTTATTGTGTTTTGTAATTAAAATTATTTATAAGTTTGTGTTTTGTTAGAACATGCAAATACCATTTCCTTTCCTCATCAGTTTAAAAGTTTGAACTTTAATTAGATGAACACAATACTACAACATGAAGTTACTTATTGAAAGTATTAAAAAATCATTAAATGTACCCACATTGTCTTTTGTCAGTGAGCTGCTTCCCTAAATTAATGTATTTTTTTCAGAAGTTTGGTTCCCCGTAAAAGAAACAAGTTTGGATCCTACACTGGTGGCATATGTCCCTTATTTTGGATACGTTAATTATTTCTGTGTAAATGTAAAGACTAAAACAGACTGTTCATAGTTCCTGAATCCCACAGGATACCTATTGAAACCTGATCTGAAAAATTGTTGATCAATACTACTTACTCTTAAAAATTAAACAGATGCTTTTAAATGGTTAATTTTCTATTTTGGCCATTGTTTTCAAAATAAATTTCAATCAGAACTATTTCTTGGTAGTACTGAAATGATACTTATCTCCCTTTTTCTGCAGTTTGTCTCTGATTTGATTTTCGAGGCACTGTCTCTATTGTAAGTATTGATCAGTAGCGACTTACTATTTTGCTAATTCTCTTTTGTATCCTCTACTGCCACTTGAACCGCTATACAAAAAGTAACATCAGATTCTCCACAGCCTCTTAGCACAAATTTTTATCTGGAAGTGATACTAATATTACTTGTGCTTATTCTTTGCATTTCCTGCTTAATTACGTTATGCTGCAATTACTGGATCTCAATCTGGATGTCTGTGTAATACTACTCTAAAACGGAATTAGTCAGTAGTTTGGTAGTTTGGCTTGAGCTTTTCTTTAGTGCTTAAGGAGAAAGTTAGCCTGAGATTTACCGTTGTGTATCAACTGCTGCTTCAGCAAGTTCAGTCTTTTGTCTCTGGGAAGGATAGTTGGTGCTCCAGAAAACAAGTGAAAATGCCGGTAGAGCCTGACAAATTACTAGTGGTAATACTGTTTCCAAAGACTTCACGGGACTTCTGGATCATCAGGTTGTCAGAAAAAAACTTTAATCTTGCATTCAGTTTACTATAATTTCAGCCTCACTGAGACTACAGCAATCTGTTAAGAATTGGTCAGGAAAGGTGTATTCGCTAGCTGTGCTGTCTAATGGATCCAACTTGTTCCAAGCAATTTCAAAATAAACGTATCAGTGTCTTACACTTTTTCAGATAGCTGAAGATATTCATAAGTCACAGATACATTTTAGCAGAACTTAGTTTTGTGCTGTTTAAGAATAATACAATTGTGTACACGTGTAGGCAAAATTGAGTGGTTCTGCTTGAAACTTTCCGCTTCTGAGAGAACACTGACTTATAAAAGTTAAATACATTCCACTTTCAAGGCATATGAAAAATCAGAAATGAAACATAAGCAAATTTGGGACATGCATTCTGTGAGAAGCACAAAGCAGCCAAAAAATAAGTCCTGTCTTGTAGCCTTCCATATTTGTTTGTTTGTCACTTGATGCTAAAAGCTTGTATGAGAATAGATAAGTTTCTTCTACTTTAGGAGTTAGGTTTATGTCTATTTCCCCTAATACTCTTGTAAATACTTGCTTCTGCTTTGAGCAGGGAGCGAATCCTTCCCCTAGCTCTTCCTGTCAGCTTAAAAGACATTGCTAGTTTAAAGTCAGTTTATTAACGACACGTGTTCTTAGCTATGCAAAGCTGTTTGTGTCTAGAAACTTCTCACTTCCAAATGACATGAAATCTTAAAATATAATAATAATAATACATGCAGCTGTTTAACTTAAAAAGCTGTAAAGACAGCCTTTGGAGACCTTGTCTTGTTAACCATTTCAGCACCTGTAACTTACGTGTGTAATTAATACTCCTTTCAAAATTTTATTCCAAGGCACGCTCTCAGTCATGTTTTCTGTTGAAAACAAAAGGCTAAATTTCCCTGTTAGCCATATGTACCCTGAGAGTGTAGAGGCAATGGAACAAAGAAAGGTGACGGCCTTCCACTGTTTTAAATCTTTATCCTGGTAACACACTCACATGGTTAGATGTAAATTGATCTTTGTGAGGCTTGGAAAAGAGATGTAAGCGTTGACAGGATTGTGATCTTAGAGATCTTGAGTTTTTTTGTTTGTTTTTAAATAACTTTTCAAATATGGGATAAGTAAGACTAATAAAATACACAGTGAATCAACATAAGGTGCTCAACTTGCAAAATAGTATCTGTTACTGAAATGACAATTCATAGGTGAACCAAACTTACTTGCCTTTATCGTGTAGGTTGTGTAGCTTCCTTTAAGCTATTTTTGAAATGTTTTGTGGTTTTTTTTTTAAACATGACCTTAATGTACAACTTACTCTTCCAAATACATTCACACCAAAATGTTTTTAATGCTGTGGGCCTTGTAAGCATTTTCATTCATGTTTGTTTTAAGGTGCTGCTATACTTGAGTTCCTAATAGAATAGATCTACTGTAAACAGACCTCCCTTAATGATTTTGTATGAACACTATGAGGATAGGGTTGCTCAGTGGTAGCAAGCTGCTTCAATGCATGGTGCAAACCTGCATCTTCTGTTCCTTTTGTTACTGTCTTTTTTGTTTGTTTTTACGGTTGATGCGAATCAAAATGAGTGCTAGAAGGATTTGCGGCTTCGAGCATGATTGCATTTTCTTGTTTAAATTGCCATTGCTATGCAATGAAGAGCATCAAGGAACTACGTCGTTCAACTCTGCATTGCCTTGCAGTCAGGGTGATGTTATGTTTGTCTCGTGTGCGACTATTCTGCTTCACCGAAAATGTAATCGGACAGCCTGAAACAGTGGCAATTCCCGAAGGAGCTGCTGATCTCTAGTTGAACAACAGAAGTCCTTTACTTCTGATTCTTTTTCATATACTGGCTTTTCAGGAGTATCTTCAACATAACTAGCGATGGAATATAATAGATGGCTTGTGATGATGTAGACCGTGCAGCATCCATTTTACAATAAGTAATGCTTTACATGCATGCTTCAAGCACTCGCATGCAGAGCTAGACTGATAATATTCTATTTTACAGATATTTGCAAGTGCATCTATGATAAAGTAAAGCTAGATATGAAAGATAGCCTTTATTTCCAGCTTACAGATCTCAAGAACTGATTATGATCTAATTTAAACTTGTAACTATTTGGAATGGATGAGTAATACGTCTCACGGGTGAGCCTTTCCCAAAGCATGTGTGAGTTAATACGTCTGGAAAATGACCTTAAAATGTGTTTTCTCATCACTGGTGGGATTTTGATCTAGTGGACAAATTTAGTTTTCAAAGGATGTTCATGTATGATTCTTGCTA
The DNA here is from genome assembly GCF_040182565.1 of Anser cygnoides. Classification (NCBI taxonomy): domain Eukaryota; kingdom Metazoa; phylum Chordata; class Aves; order Anseriformes; family Anatidae; genus Anser; species Anser cygnoides. Next base: position 5,333,112 of record NC_089884.1, on the reverse strand, counting down.
TGTAAGCCAATAAACTTGCAACGAGCAGAGAAAAGCAAGTTTTCGTTTCTTATACCTGTTTTACAAGTGACAATCCCAAAGAAGGAATGTTGTCCTAACAATTGTGAAACATTTAAGTATATTAATGCATGCAGAGGAAATCCTGTGCCAAAATACTGTTTCATATTTCCCGATGTTGGAAACTGAAGTGTTACACAAATCTACTAGTAAGTTATTCACAAGTATTGAAACATTTTGTTCACAAATGAAGCACTTATTTAGTCCTGTAAATTATACATATTTTGGAATAAAGTTAACTTCAACCAATTTTTGCCTTCTGTTTTAATGGCTGTGATCTCCTCTAGAGGCCTGGGCAGGGCATACAGTGCCTGTCAGGAAGTACCACCCATTCCTCCTTAACATCTTACCTTTTGAAAGCTGGTTATCTTTTGGTTTGATAAAGGTTTTGTAACTTACAGCGATCTTACAGTGTCAGTCCTTGATCTCCAAAGGCTGCAAAAAAGTTGAGTTTTGTTATGTACTCCTACTTACCAATGAATCCTAGGAAGGTTAAACTTAAAACACAAATGTAATCAGAATAACAAGGTGCTGCATTTTATGAACCTGGAACACCCATTAGAGAGGTTCTCTTCTTTAACTGAGCCTGTGCATAGACTTCTGCGCTGACTTGGATGTCTGTAGCTGGGGCTGGGTTCTTTTGACCAGCAGCATCCAGGCTGGCAGCAGTAGTGGTGCTCCACCTCAAACTTCTCAGCAATGAATGCAAAATTTAAATTATCTTGCATGCACAATGGAATACTTTTAGTTGCAGCTCACTGATGTGCCTTTCTTCTACAGCAGACTGTCAGGACAGAAGGATTACTTCGAGTTCTTCACTCTCTACTCCTGTAATTTTCAAGATCTCTCGAGTCCTAAGCAGAAATTAACGGCTTTGTGACTAATAGCTTTCAAAGTACCCTGCTAGAAAATCACAATCTTCTCTAATAGCCCATATTATTTTGCAATACGTTGTACGTAATTGAGAAAATAGTATTAAAAATACTATTAAAAATTAATACTATTATGCTAGCATAGATGATACTTGTCCCCTTCTGTATAGTCCCCATGCTTAATAATAATGATCCCACCATTCTCTGTTGGAGAATATAAAATGTTTTAATTTTTACTTGTGTATTTTGTCAACTTCCATATTAATTCAGACTTCCATATTAATTCAGAGTAGGTGAACGACCAGATGCTCTGTGACTGAAAGTTCATCTGTGCTACTCCAGCAGCTATAGTCACGACTGAAACGCTCTCTGTGGTGTACCAGGCTGCTGTTTTCAGTGCCATCAGACACTGAGGTAAGTGTGTGAGGCAGCATTCAGCACCAGTGGTAGCAAAATATAGAAGGTATTTCCAGGGGGCAGTATGTGGTAAGTATCTAGAAAGTAAATTCCCGTTCAGAGCATTTAAAGTTATCTTTGAAAGGGTCAATGTATTTGGAACTGACTACCCTTGCAGGAATAACAGGCTATTCCTGCTGTAGGAATTACATTCTGCTTAGTTTGGGTTGAGTTATTTCAGGCTTGTTATTCAGATAGAGCAGATTTCGCCTGTGGACAAAAGTCAGCTACTTTGAACAGACTGTCCTCAGAAACTTGCAAAGATGGCTAGGCAGTCTAAAAGGCAGGACAAATTCTGACTCTTGATTAAGAACAGATAGAGAAGAAGCCGATAGCTGTTCAGAGATCAGCCCCACGTGTTTTTGAACTACTTTCTTGTTTGGTGTTGCTGAGAACTTACTGTTATTTCTGTTGGCAGTAAAAGCATCCCCGGATCAGTTTGTGTTTAGATTCTGAATTTCCTTCACTTAAAGAAATTGCTTGTTGGCAAGCTGATTGATTGCATTCTGTCAAAACAATTGAATTTAAGAGAGGCAGATTTTCTTTCTGGCTCCAGGATTTGACAAAGTGTTCTCTGGAGTCAGTCCGTTGGAAGTCTGGACCTAAGACAAAAATACAGAAGCATTGATTTAGCTTTCAGGTGTTCTCTCATTGTATTTTTACAGTTGTTACCAATTCCCTTTCGCTTGTTTTGTTTTGGCACCTTGAATGCAGGAAACACTCCCAGTTGATCTAGCACTTAAGTTTATTTCCTTTCCCTGAGCAGGAATGGTTTTATTCTTGAGAGAATCTGCATGTAAACAAGAGGCTGCTGTTTCCTGGGGTAGAAGAACCCAGTGTCTTCAAGGTCACATAACTTAATTGTGTTTATCATGACTTAAGTGTTGTGAATTTGTATCTTTCTGTTCCAATTTTTTACTTAGCAGCCTTGCTGGGTGACTTTTGTTACACCCCTTTCTTGGCAAATCCTTCTGTTTGTCCTGAGAAGTGTGAGCAGAACAAAATTGGCCAGTATCCCTTTCTTCTTTAAAGCCATTTGTTAAGGGAGCACAATGGAAAGGTTTGCTATGGTAGGCTAGAAATGTTCCCCTCCTGGAAATATCATTTCTTGCAGGAGATTTGCTGGCGATTAAATTGCAATTAGTTTTTAATTGAATCTCCTGTAAACTTGGTTGACTGGGCCAAGTCTCCATGAGCTACTACAACCATATTGTAAGTAACAATTTTGCTTACTGGTATTTGGGGGAGTGGGGACTTGTTTTGTACCTGATGGCAATGAAAGGAGCATCTCTGCCCGAGCCTTTTACCTGTGAAACAAAGTACAGAAGTTCTGTATTAGTTACTAGTGGAAATATAATTTTTAGGTTCAACTTTGAACTTATTTTTCTATAAAGAATGGGTTAGCTGTCTGCAGTGGCTGCAACTTGTGAGCACTATAATGAACGTTTGGCTTTACTCACTGTTAACTGATAATGCAGTTCATTTTGCAGTTTGCTTGCTGAAGCAGCAATATTTTCTGTTCTCTGAGTGGGAGAGACTCTTTCCCTTCCTCACCGTTATTAATGTTATTAATTTCATAGATGCATATACATTTGAATTTTCTATGTAGTGAAAAACAGAGGACTTGAAACAAGCGGACTCAAGTTACTTATCTTGGAACTGTTTGTGAAGGATCCTTCCAGTGGAGAGCTTGTATTTTATATTTAAATATGAAGCACAGGACTGGAAAAGACACTGCCAAAAGAGAAGTGAGAGGGAAGGGGGCAAAGAAGTGAAGAATATGGTTTGTTAGAGGATGTCTCTGTTCTGTCAGAATGAGTAATTGTAGCACTATGATTGAATAACAGGTAAGACAAAAGTTACTACTACTACTACAAAAAAAGTATGTTTCCTGGAAATTAACAACTAAGATCTTGACTGCAAAAAATCATTGGTGGAGATTTTCAGTTACCTAGAGTTTTGAAAGAGATGAAAGATGCATATAGATCTTAGTAGCAGCTATAAGGATAATTCTTCTGCATCAAAATATGAATGGAAATTAATATTCCCACTTACCCTATTTCCCTATTTTAAAATCACTGACTGCTCTGTTTCTTTAATATCACAAAAGCATCACATTGAAACAAAAAGTTATTGATACATTCTTCCCTAAGGTATGTATAAATTGACTTTGCAACATAAAAGCAACATAAAATAATGTATGATATAGGCACTTTATGAAATCTAAGTAATTTATTAAGTAGAGGTAATACAAAGCATTGATACTTACTGTCCTGTATGAATGTGTGTAGAGTGAATTTCTCCTGATGTCTCATTTTCCATATCTTAAGCTGATGTATCGTTGTGCATACTTATCAAAGATCTATTACATGACTGCTATAAATGTAACTACGCTAAAACTTTTGAGGGAAATACTGTAGTGGGGAGATAGTAAATTTTTGTAGCTATTTGTAGGGCAAAAACAGTTGAAATAGATCATTGACAAGAATGCTGAGAAACTGTACCACTGCATTGTCAAGATTTGAACAGAGTGATGTCTTGTTCACTTTTTGAACAATAATCACATTATATGTTTGTCCAAAGCAACACCTTTAGAATTTTCCCTCTTGATTCACAACAAAATAGCAAACAGGTACAAAAAAATACTGCCATTTCAGATTGAAATACTTATCTTTTCTTCTTCAAGAAGAGCGAAGGAATGCAGAAGACACCTTGAGAGCAACTTTGTGCTATTTCTGGTAGAAGTGCTTATTTTGTTAGCCATTCAGTAGGTGGCACTCCCCTCCCACACAGAGGTGCTGTAGCTTGAAAAATCAGGTTTACTGCCCCCCAAATGGTGGCCCTGTTCTAACCTCCAGTGCAAGGGCTCTGCACCTCGAGCTGATACGCCGCTGTACATGCTTAAAGAATTGTTACGCACCTGCTATACAAATTACTGTTCTGAAAGGTTTCTAGATTTCCCTAAGCAATTCCCAGAAGAATAATGTTATGAGACAAAGCGAACAGCTTGGAATTGTTACTTAACTAGCGCTTAACTCCTGTGTTCTTCTCTGGAGGTCATGTCACTTCAGTACTGGGGGAAGAGAGAAAACCACATCATCCTTCTCTTTTTTAAAAGAATAAACACACAATAGTTTATTTAGGTACACAGAATATTTGTCATCTTTTTTTCTTTTCTTCCTCTGAAACTACACGTCTGGAAGGTGATTATTCTCTAGCTGTGATGTTCAGATACTTGAACACAATTAACAAGTTGAGGCCAGAAAACTGCTAAAAACTTTACATTTATGCATGTGCTTAATTAGTAAAGATATAAATCTGAAAAGGTACGGAATTCCTCAATCTAAAGCTCTGTTTTAAACTATATCCTATTGGGGGTCTTGCACTGATATTATCTTTCCCTACTCCAAATCTTAATCAAAGCATCAGAAGAGGGGAAGGGTAAGTTGCAGTGAATCTGTCCTGAATGGGAAGGAACATGCTCTTTGTGGGGAAAAAGCTGCTACAATTGAATTGCAGTTACTGATGTCTCTACGGAAAGACTGCTGATTTTTAATTTGCTTTTTGTTTAACACAAAAACAAAACAGAACTTGATCTGGAAGCCCTACTTAGTATGATGAGACGAAACAAGAATACAAAAATACACATCTATTAAACAGAAACAAGCAAAGAAAACAGGATTAAAAAATAAATCTACTTTAAACAAGACCAAACATTGTAAATGACTGTCAGTCTCACCACTGTCTGCTTTCCAGATCATTTCTGTTTCTTCCAGGTGCCAAATTAGCAAGGAATGTACGCAAATGTTTGTCTGTGAAGCTCAGTAGGATTTAGCACTGTTTTAAGGGTATTATTCAAGGCCTTGCAGAGTAGAATGTTCTTATAGTTAGACATTGTTTCAGTGATCAGCAGTATCAAATACATAATTATCACAGTAGGCTACAGTAGTCATTCAGAGTGAATCTAAATGAAGAGGCTGCACTTCATCCCCAGAATAAGCTGTTAAGACTAATGGATCTATCTTGTGGTCGGGAAGAAACTAAACCTATGTGAAAGTAATTGGCATTCATCAGCTTATGCTATTAATAGCATTTTAAAAAACTACAAATATCCCAGCGGCTCACAAGGAAATTTTATTTTTTCTTCCCCATAAGTTAACAAGGAAAAAAAAAAAAGCGTGAGATTACAATACAGAAGTGTTAGTTCAGTCTAGGTGGCAGTTCAGCTCTTGCAGTGTGACTGGCCTTTAGGGAAGGTAATAGTCCAGAAAGCAGGGGAACCGCCTGCATTTTTGATTTGTTTCCTTCCTTGACCTCAGCATACCTGTTCCTGGCATTGTAGGTTAAAGAGCCTCGGATGTCATGTTTTGTGTATTGTATTCCTTTTGTGTGTGGAACCTGCGTACAGGCGTGATGAATGTTCTTTTTGGAAGCAACAGGATTAGGAATGGTTGCAATACTTCTGTCAGATGTAAGAGCACAGTCCCAGGATAACTGTTCAGGATCTTCCTGCAGGAGGGAGACCTCTGAATGACTTGAGAAAAATGCTGACAGTTCATGAATTTCTCCTTTTTCCTTCATTTTATCATTCATGGTGTCAGTTCCTTTTTTACCCTTTTGCTCTGTTCCTTTAGCGTCATGACTGCAGGAAGCAATCTCAACTGAAGTATCATTGAGTGTGTTCGGAAGGATAATGGCTTGCTTGTTCTTCCAGGAAGGGTCTGAAGTATCCTTGGGAGTGGCATGTTTCACAGGTGGAAGTACTTGTGAAGATTTTGAAGTCAAAGATTCACAGCCATTTGGATCAAGCACATCAAGTGCCTGGGGTTTTATCGCTTTATGCTTTACAGCATCTGGATTTTTCACATCTTCTAGGTTCCACATACAGTATTCTTTTATTGGCAGGTTCTTCTTTTCACCCTGGCACGTTCTGAAAGAGCGTACCTTTTTGTTATGTATTTCTGTTTTACTGCCATATGTTGTAGAACAGTTAGACTTACTAGAATGGATTGAAATCTCTTCTGAAGCAGTATCAGCCTCTATGTTTAACTTGCTTTCTGATCTTGATTGATTTCTTGTAGTCTTGACTTCTTGGCCTGAACATTTGTCAGTAGCTTGCAATATGTCTAAGCAAAGCAGGCAACTGTTGGAAGTTTCACTTGCCTTTGATTTCTTGATTTGTTTTTGCAGCTGAAAGCAAGCAAGTGGATCGGTGGTACCCCAGCCTTGCACCTGGTAATAGAGAAACATGTTAAATCTAAGACAAGCTAGAGCATTGTAAGGAAAATGTAGGAGGAATATCCTTGGCTGATGTAAACGAACACAGCATTTCTGAGTACAAAACAAGGAGCTTAATTCCTAAGCAGGCCTAGTCTGTTGTGTTGCATACACCTGAACTGAAAAAAAAAAAATGAAAAGAACTCCTGAACTGAAAGAAGGAACTGAGAGTTATCATAATCCTTCCGCACAGACTTTCAGTTTAACCATCAGAGAGAAGAGACAAGTGTAACCGCTGACGCATTTATGTGTCACAGGTCAGCACTGGTCACTCCTTCAGCATCTCCGAGAAGCAGATGCCTTTTTTTTCTTCACTCTGCGTGTAAAAACGAGCATAATAAGCCCCAACCCCCTATAAAATAACGTCAAAGATTCACTCTGCCGTAAAACTCACGGCCTCCTCCCAGCCGCAGCCCGGGGCCCGGCTCTCCGGGGCGGCGCCGCGGTCGCTGAGGCGCAGCAGGGCCCGCACCGCCCGCCGCCCCCCGCCGCCACAGCCGCCCGCCGCGCCCCGCGTCCCGCCCGGCCCCGGCCCCGGCCCCGCCATCGCCGCCTGAGGGGACGTCGCCACGGCAACGCCCCGGGCGGGAAAATGGCGCCGGGGCCCTGAGGGGAGGGCCCCGGGGGGATCTGTCTGTGAGGAAACGAGGCGGGGACGGCGGCTGCCCCTCCGCTCCGGGCCTCCCTTCCGAGCTGGGCTTCTCCCGTGGGTGCTGGGGGCGGGTGTGGATGGGAAATACACACCTGTAGGTGGATGTGGGTGTTCGTACCTGAGGCTGAGGTGGCTGGAGATGCCAAGTGGGAATGGGCTCTGAAGCCCTTCAGAGGGCTTGGACGGGCAGCCAAGAACCGCAAATGGGAGAAACGACGGAACCAGGCAGCTTGAAAGGGGGAAAAACCAAAGCAAAGTGCTGAATGCACACTGAGGAAGGAGGGAGTCTATATAAAGTCTAAAAACGTGAATAGGGCAAGAGTTGTGTGCAGGAGGAAAATGGATGTGAAATGGCCAAATAGAGGAAATGAAAGAAAAAGTGATGAAGAAACAAATACAAAATGAGGAGACAAACTGATCTTACAATACCATGAATCTAAATAATCTATTACAATTAATCACTTACAATGAATGCCTGACCAAAAGACCTTTAAATTTGAAAAATATAAAAATTAAAATCAAGGATGTGAGGTGCATGTTTTAATTCCTAAAATCATTAGCAAGCACTACTGAGACCATTTGCAGTTACTAGAAACAGTCCTGTGTTTATTTTATAGGACGGCATTAAGACAGTTGCCAACACTTTTAGCAGAAAATGGGATTTGGGGACATCCCAAAGTGCATTTATTCAGATCTTTTCATGAAATTCTACATTAAAAGTTTTAGGACCAAAAGAGTCCTAGCACTGCTGTTACTCATCCTTGTTGAAAACAAGCAATCTGTTTAAAAAGAGCAGAACTATTTGTATGAGAAAAAATACTTTAAGTGGAATGCTCTTTATCATCTTCTCCGAAAAATGACAGGTTCTTTTTTTTTTTTCTTTGCTTTTTCCATTGCAGTCTTAATTTGGGGCTTTTTATAGCTTACGCACTTTCCTGAAGTCTTAAGCCAGTCACTTAAGTCAACAGAGGTGGTTAATGCTTAACTAATAAAATTGTGTGTGAGCTTCAAGACGTACAGAAGGCAGATTCACAAGGTCGTGAACTGAGGTAAACTCTTAGTATTCTATCTTCTTGTTATTACTATAGGTTTCTTTGCATCTTGATATTTAAAGTAAAAAGCAAAAAAAGCAACCCACAAACCAGCCACAAAGTTACCCTTCAAAGTGCCACAGCTCTGTTGGTCAGAACATGCAGTCCTGTGGAAAACATTCACTGATCTCTGAGACCAAACATCCTGGATACAACGCCGTGAATCACACAGCTCCCATCCTCACAGTTAAAGACTGCACATCCTGGTTAGGAGAAGCTAATATTTGCTATTAAAGATCAATATCATTCAAATTGTTCTTTGACAGGATACTTCAATATTTTATGCCTCGCTCAGGTGTATTACCCAGTTCTAATCTGACATTTCTCTGAGATTTGACTAAGATATTTTCCCAGGGAAAATTAGAGGTCTGAGTTATTCACTAACATGAAATGGTGTAGGGGGGTCTTTTTTTTAAATATATGCATGCAGAACAAATGGATCATTCAAGGCTTATAAACTGTCAATGTAAATATCGGAGCCAGATTCATGTAGTCACATAAAATTATTAAAATCTTTGGTGATATTCTAGTGTAACACCTACGTAGTTCATCAGCATCAGAAGAGCTGCACAGATGTAAATGAGAGTAGAAGCTGACCTTTTGAATTCACGTACTGAGTCACAACTTCATCTCAAAAGCTGATGTAATTGTAATGCACTTCGCCTTTACATCCATTTTATCTCCCTACAATTCTCATTACTAAAAATAAACCTGTTCTGGAAAGTTGGAGCAGACATGTGACAGTGGCCACTTTGGATAAGCCCCAGCACTCAGACACTCCTCCCCTGTTAATGGTTCCATCGTAGTTCTGCTTAATGCTCCCCAGCACCAGCATCCGCTTTCTCCTAGATTACCTGGAGTCAAGACAATAAATAAATGCAACAGAAGAAAGCTCCCAGTTCATTGCCTTCAGTGATTTGAATCAGTTTTGCTCTCCACATTGTTTAAATTGTATTAAAAGAGAGGACCAGGTTCTGTTTGGTTAGCTGGAAATTCTCAGGCATCAGACTGATTTTAAATGCAGTTTGGCACTGTGGAAATGTCAGGGTCACTCAGTGCTACATAGGCAGAACAAGAGGCTGTCTTTAAAATTTTTGATGCCAGCTGGAAGATGCAGTGATTGGTCTACAAAAAGTTAGTAGGACAATGTTATTACGACAAAATTTTATTCTACGGTTGTGCTATTTAAATCTGCCAAAGGAGAGGAGGCTGTAGGAATAAAAACAATGCCTGATTGTCATTTCCTAAGTCAATGGAGACTAGTTTTAATGTAAGACCTTTTCTCTTCTTATGCTATAATAGAGCAACACTGCAGAGCTCAACGATTTACATGACAACTGATCTAGTCCTGCTGGAACCTTCAAAATTGTCTTGTCATAAAAATACTGTTTTCCAGTGAAAAGGTAGAGGGTATTGCTTTAGAAGGGCTAGCTATGTCAGAACTAATTATTTCATTATCAAATTGCTGCTGACGTTAATATTTAGAAAAGAGCCTTGGATAATGTCCTTCATGTAGCTAGCAATGTAAAACAACAAACTTTAAAACTTACATGTTCGTAATTCTGTGAACTAAATAGAGATAGAGAGGAGGTGGTGTACGGGTGCCTACCACTGCATATATTAAGCCATAGTTTTTGCATATGTGGTAGTGCTTGCTCACTTCTAAGAATGTTAGCATTTGTTGTGTACAATTATTTACAGCAGGCAAAGCTGAAAGAATTTCCTGTTAGAAGTGAAGGTGTCTGACGCTTCCCATTACAAACTCTTGCCACACTTTCCACATCACAGCACAAGGCTACGGGCTATTTGAGGGAATTTCTGTGTATGTTTGTTAAATTTCAGTGCCTCAAACTGTTTAATTTACCACATCTTTCTTAAATTCATAGGAAGAGCAAGGCCAGCCTAGTAATAAAGACACCTTCAGAAGTGAAAGATGCGGTACGTGTCCCCACAGCCTCACTGTTTGGAAATGAGCAAAAGCATAAAAAAAGCAGCAGCGCAACCCCTATGGTACATTCAGAACAACATGAGCAGAATGTTTAGATCAAGAAAATTACAGTGAGAAATACTTCTGCTGTGGATCCTGGTATTCCTGGTGAGTTTACATGGTGACAGTGCTCAAGAGAGACAAGGCTGAGGTGCCTGTGTGTGCCAGAGCTTGAGGTCACTGGGGGAAATCACAGGTGAAAATCTGAGCGCCTCCAGGATTAACCGGTAAACTGATGTCTTGATGATTTAGTTACCATTTAATTCCCATTCCCTGTAAAAGGCTTTCTTTAACTCTACTCCACAAGGATATTCTGTGATTTTTTTTACAGTGGGCATTCATTTATACGAAGTCTCCCTCTACTCCTTCTTTTGCAAAAAAAGAAAGAGACAGAAAAAAAAAACGATGAACTGAAATTTCTGAAGTATTCTCATTACATGAATCAGTTTATGTGGCTGTCCATCTGCATCTCATGCTGCTTTGAACTCGCTAGTCCAAAGCTATGTTATATTTTTGTTTTCTTATCACAGGATTTTCTCACTTTTTATGCCAGTCTTTGGTTTACTAACTTTGGGGAATCTACATTTTTAACTCACTCACATGAGCTACACAGCTTACAATCACCAGTGAAGAAAGGAGTTGGTTGTTGTGTTTTTGTTTTTTTTTTTTCCACGAAATATTACCAAGATTGTGGGCTGCAACAAGAGGCTTGAAAAAGCCAAAAAAACAGGAGTATTACACAAGTTTATGATAAGAAGAAGTTAGGCAACTAAAGTTACCAGAAGAGGGGAAGCTGAACGCTGCTAAGGCATCCCTATTGTGTAAAATACAGCAGAAACCAACTTACCCCAGTCTTGTTGCCAGTATATACCACAGACGTGTCCAAAACTGACTGAAAAGCCTTCCTATACGAAATCAGGTTTAAGCCACTTTAGCTTATTAGTTCTGATAGTTTCACAATAGCTTAAAAACACAAAGACTTTACACATTAATGTAACAAATTTCTCACTGTCCAGTGGTTTAAAAGTGAAGTTAACATTAGCAAAAAAAAAAAAAGAATCAAGTGTTTTCATTGCGACAGATAAATTACTAAAAGCATTTTAAAGGATGCAGCCTTAAAGCCTGTTTCAACACTATTTGGGTCAGTTCTTTTTCTCCCCTAAATTAATATGAGCAGATGAAAACCAAGCATGAGTTCGCGTTTTCTTGAAATGCTCATTTTTGTAAGGGAAGCATGGAAAAGCTGCTTAATGAATCCTTCCTGTAGTGTGAGTTAAAGTACATGTAAGACAGTGATAAGATCCTGTGCTAGTGAATTCAGATGTAATTCTTTATGTTACTACTATTTGACTTTTCAAAAGTTGTGATCATCCTATGAATTTAAGAGAATGCCACCACAAATCACTGGGAAGTATAGCATTGTCAAATTCAACACTGCTGGGCATATTTTTTTCATTCCCTCCTTATGAACCATGTGCCATTAAAAAGATTTGGGACTCAGTGGAAATAACATAGGAATTATTTTCTTACTTACTAAGAAAGGAATTAAAGCCAATAGCTTTAATATAAGACAACAGGAAGCTTTTCCCTGTGTCCTGGTGGCTTTTTTTAAACTCTTGGTCCTTACCAGGCTCACTTGTCCCATTGGTAATCCCATCAGCCGTATTTCCACTGCCTAGACTTGCAAAGGAACACCGAGTGCTGCAAATAAAATGACGAAGGTGTAAAAGCTCCTGCTCAGAAGTTAAATGAGAATCAGATGTCAACACAGTTCAGGCTCAGCCTTTGGCAGGATCATTGCTTTTAATGCAATTTACTAATTAAAAATGAGCACCAGATTACGGAAAGACTGGAATGAAGCGGCTTGCTAAACTAGTCTGTTAGCTCCTTGAACTGCCCGCACCAGCTCTGGTTTTCATTACTTCTAATTCATTTGAATATTGCCTGGCAATTATTAAATAACCTTCTGAAAAGAACAAACGCTGTTTGTGTTTTCTTCATCAGCCCTCCGTGTCTAGACCGGAGCTGTTCTTCCTACAGATGGCAATCTGTAGCCGGGCTCTGGCAGGTGTATTTTATTCGGCAGATGCACCCTAATCGCATTATAGCGGATTAGCTGGATTTCTTCCTTTAAATGTACACTGCGGGCTCCAGCTCGCGAGCCAGCCGTTTCTTATCGCCCCCTTCTAATCTGCCAGAGCCTTTTGCCTCTTCCTTTCAGCAGCTATTTCTGTAACGGGTCGGACGGGGAAGAGCGCCGCAATGAACCGTAAGCGGGGAATCCTGCCCGCCTCCTCCTGCTGGGTGAGATCCTCCGGGAAAGACCCAGAACGCAGCGCGGAGGCGGAGGAGGAGGAGGAGGAGGAAGAAGAGGAGGAGGAAGAAGAAGAGGAGGAAGAAGAGGAGGAGGAGGAAGAAGAGGAGGAGGAGGAAGAAGAGGACGAAGAGGAGGAGGAGAGCGAGGGCAGCCGCAGAGCCGTGGCAGCAGCCGGGGCTGCGCTCCGAGCAGGCGATGGGGGCAGGAGGATGACGAGCGGCGGCGCATCCCGCACCCACCGGCGGGCCCCGGGGCCGGCCGCAGCGGGGAGGCCGCCGGGCTGAGGCGGCGAGCAGGGCGCTAGCCCCCCTCGCCATCCGCCCCGATGGATAAAGCCGGCTCCCTGCACAGCGCCGTGCCCGCCCCGCCGCCCCGGCTCTACCTGCCGCGCAACTTCAGCTGCAGCGCCTGCCTCTATGGCAGCCTGGCCGAGCAGTGCAAGGGCGGCTGCAGCCCCGACGGCGATCCTCCTCCTCCTCCTCCTCCTCCTCCGCCGCCGCCGCCCGTGGTGAGGGAAGCGGCGGCCGAGAAGCCCCCGGCGGCGCCCCGGGGCCGGGAGCCGTCGGTGCCCGCCGTGCCGCCCAGCCCCACGCAGCGCCGCCGGGCCAAGTCGCTGCCCACGCCCGGCGACCGCAGCCTGCGGCCGGCGCTGCAGCAGAGCCCGGCGCGCCGCAAGACGGTTCGCTTCGCCGACTCGCTCGGCCTGGAGCTCACCTCCGTGCGCCACTTCTGCCAGGCCGACCTGCCGCGGGTGCCGCCGCCTCCGCGCCCCGCCGACCTCCTCAAGACCAGGAAGCCTCCGGCGCTGGGCGAGCTGGAGCCGGTGCTCTTCGGGCCGCCGCCGCCGCTCCTGGAGCCGCTCTTCCCCCCGCAGCCCGGCGCCAGCCCCGGCTTCGCGGAGCGGGTTCGGCAGCACAAGGTGAGGCTGGAGTGGGTGCGGGCGGAGCCGGCGGGGCTGCGCGGCGCCGTGCGCGTCCTCAACCTGGCCTACGAGAAGGCCGTGTCGGTGCGCTACACGCTCAACCGCTGGGCCAGCTGCGCCGAGGTGCCCGCCGCCTACCAGCCCTCCGGCCCCCCCGGCGGCAGCACCGACCGCTTCGCCTTCCACCTGCCCCTCGGCGCCGCCGTCGCCGCCGACGCCACGCTGGAGTTCGCCGTCCGCTACCGCGTGGCCGGCGCCGAGTACTGGGACAACAACGGCGGCGCCAACTACCGCCTGCGGGGCCGGCCGCCGTCCCCGGCCGCCGTCTGCCCGCCGCAGGACCCCGACAGCACCGCCTGGATCCACTTCATCTGAGGGGGACCCGGCACCCTCCGGCCTCGCCTCGCGGGGCGGCGGCTGCAGCCTGTTTCACCTCACGGGACGGCCCCAGCGGCCTCCGGCTGCAGCTCGCCTCACGGGACGGCCATGGCACCCTCCGGCCTCGCCTCGCCTCACAGAGCCGCCCCAGCACCCTCCAGCCTCGCCTCGCCTCACCTCACCCTTCCCGCCGTCCCAACCGCAGCCCCACCCAGCCCACCTTTCCAGAAGCTTCTTCGTAAGCCGCCAGAAGATATTTTTTTGAATTCCGTTTACAGATAAATTATTTATCTTTTCTATCTTGTTAACGCCGCGTAGGGATAAGCGTTCAGGCTCCAGTCAGGACGAAGGCTGGGTGCGAGGTGTTAAGCCCCACGGCAGCAGGGTGGCCGGCACACCGCGGTGTTTTCCGCCTCGAGCTCGTGACCAAAGCTGCTGCACGGTGAGGGTCTGGAATGAGGGGAGGGAGGCTGTCAATATTTGCAGGACTTATCAGTGAAAATCAGGATCCACTGGTGCAAACAGGTCTTCCCGGGTGCTGTGCCCACAGCACTGGGTTCTGGAAACACAGGCAGCACTGCCCTGGGCACCCATCCTCTTTCCGCAGCCCACCTCGCCGAGCCTGGCTCCGTTGAGGTGCTGGGTCCCTTCCCAGAGCCCCACAGACCCCAGCGTCCACGCAGACGCGGTCACTCGTGTTAATTGCAGGGGACAGATGGTGGTGTTGAACCCCAAAACAGATACCCCCAGGTATGGCTGTATTTCTCATGCTGTAAAAATGGCTGATGGGTTTGTAGCAAAGATTATAAAAGTTTTAAAATTTTGAACCCTGTTTCATATATTCAAGCATATTTAGAAAAATGCTAAGAAAAATAGTGTCACGTATTAATGGTAATACAGCCTACTAACAGGTTTTATAAAGCAAGCAGTTTTGTTTTAAAATCCACGTGATACATTGTAAAGATCTGTCATGCTTGTTTCAGTAGGATTGTTCCCAGAAAGCTGCTCGTGGTCAGGTTGGCAGGATAGTCCTGAAGTTGCACCAAAGAATTAGAGGTGGCAGGAATTGAATCCATAAATTTGGTTTGCATCCCAAGCAACATTTCCAGTTTTATTTCTGTTAACAGTCTAATTGAAGTTGTTATGCTAAGGTATAAGGGCAGGAGCTTGCCTTTTGCAAAACAAAACATTCCAGATTTTTAGAATAATTCCAGAAAGTGGCAGATTTCACAAGGCTAGCTATATGTACTCAGTCAGATTGAGGAAAAGTAATATTTTTGCATAGAAGTAGAGATGTACCAATAAAAAACATTGAAATTGCAGAGTATGTTGACTTCTGCCCTCAAAGATCTATTTTGGATGTTACTAGCAGAGAACAGCATTTTCCTTTTTAAACTTGCTTTTTCAGGAGTTTGGCTGAATACAGGTTGTGCTGGTGCCAAATCTGGGTGCTGGCTTTCCGGGATTTAGGCACGTTTGTGTTTGCAGGTGAGGGACGTCTACAAAGATGACTTCTGAGAGTGGCAGAACAAATGCTGGTGTCATCTTCCTATTATGAAGGGCTGTAGGATCAGGCGTTCAACATTTTGGACCTTTTGTAGATTGTTTAGGAATGAAGTGTAATTCTAACTGTATTCTTTGTGCTCCTCGTGAGGGTTAAATATCCCAAACAGCTTGATTAATGCCAGGTTCTCATGGAACCTTTCAACTTCAGTGGGAATTGAGGGCACTTTTGTCTCCTGAGGGTCTGATTGAGTCAGAATAATTAAACCTGTGAATTCTGGAAAAAATGGTCTGGCAAGTTGATGGGAAAAGAGCATTTCATTTAATTTCTCTATACCGCTTTTTCTGGTTTAATAGAAATCATATCAACTGTAGCCTTCCTGTAGTACTGGTAGCTTGGTTTTAGTTCCCCAACAAGTTTTCTGATCAATGTGATCTTCATAGAAATAGAATATAAAAGAAATATGCTGTCAGCACCTACTGAGTATTTCACATTTTAGAATATTAAGGCCTTGATCTTGTATTGAAGTAACCCTATGTATCACTAGCATGCATCTATAAAGATAGAATTGCAGAACTTGGGTCTTAAACTGTTCATGATTAGTGCATATTAAGTAGTATGTTTGATAAAGAAAGCCCAAGTGTCTTCTAGTTAAACCTAGTTTGTTGTGAGAGCCTTAATACTGGAGAGAAGGAAGCGAACTTGTCTCCATTTGAAAGCACTTTGAAATATGGTGGAAATGCAGCCAAACATCTTATTTATGTGTTAGAGCTTTCCAAAACATTTTTTTGCTTGGCCTTTCTTACCCATATACTAAAGCAGCAACAGTTTTTCTGAAGCATCTTAATGATGTCATATGAGGGAAAAAAAGTAGTTTCTGTGCGCTTTAGGTTAACCAATGCTATAATTTGTTCATGAACGTTTAACCCCTTTGTCCACTATACATCTGAATATTAAACCTTCTGAGGATGTAGCACACCAGAAGAATGTTTTGGAAAGCTGACTCCTGAGCTTTCGAGCAATTAAGCCGATGTTTAGTTCAACACTCAGTTTCGTGGGTAACTTTATGGGCTTGAGCTTGATCACGGATTATCAGTGATACACCTTCAACTCCAGTAGAAGACCTAGTCTTCTGGAAGCACTTAAAAACACCTCCATTTAAAGCCTCGAAAGGTGAGGTTGGCCTGGCCAGCTTTGAGTGGAGGATGCTACTGATGACATCTTTGGAAGAAGTGTGAGGTGTTCTAACAGAAACCTATCAGTGATATATGCTGAAGCTGCACTGCTTTGGTTACACAGTTTCACTTCTATCACATTAATTTCTGCTCAAGATTTCCAAAAACATGTCTAGGTGCACTGACTGCGAGTACTTTTTCCACTGGCAGCATCCATGTATGGTTTCCAGTCCTTTAGTTTTCAGCCTGATGCTATTTAGGTGGGGTTTGCTAGAAGCATTGTGATAAATGGACGTGAAATAAAATAAAAATCCCAAATAGAACTTACAATCTACATAAATGATAACTTTGAGGGGAAAAGCCTGTGCTGAACAGGGTACTTCTCACGTTGGCAGGGCATCAGTCATTTTAACGGAAAGAGGAGCAAGACAACTTTTTTTTTTTTAAACACATTTCTAAAGAACATAGTTCCACAAAGTTAACTTTAGAAGGCAAAGTAAAATATTTGAGTTATGTTTCAGGATAGAAATTCTTCAAGCCAATCATTTTTTCTGGAAAAAATGACAGCTCAGTTGTTTTTATTTGCATGGATAAAGCCCATGCCACCTTCCTTTCCAAGTGATGCTAGAGGGTGTAGGCAAGGCAATAATCCTTAGGTAGCGTACTTCACTTTTAAGTGAATTATTGATAATCACATTCATTATGTCTTTGGAGGTGTAAAAACCTGTCTGTCATTTATTGTGCAAAGTCGTAGCTTTATGAAACGTGCCATCTTATTTTATGTGCAATAGTGATACTTCCTACAGTAAGTCAAATCGTACTGTGTGTCTGATACACATTCACGTTTGCTGTTGCACATTTAAACTGATAGAGTTTTTGCATGTGGTTCCATGCCTCTTATGGCAATATTTGTGAAATCTACCCTAATCAACAGAAGCCCTTGCAGGGATCAAAACAATTAAGTGACTGTAAACTGAATTTCAGCTAGCTAACCGCATTACTATTCATTAGCGTAAAAAATAATTGAAACGTTATACTCATTTTCAGTAAATGTACATTACTTCAGGCTAATTATATTCTCCTTTTACCATTTGCAAATAACTTTTTGTTGTGCGTGTGTGTGCCTCAGTATCGTATTAAATAGCAGAGCAAGTGCACACGGTTTGTTATTGCAGTGTATGTGAGGGGAAGGTGCATCACTTGAACAAACAGCTGTCTGTTCATGCATATGCGTGATCTCTACAGATACGTGAAATGTTTTTCAGTAGCGCCAACAGGCAAACATCTGCTAATTCTGTATTTTAAACATAAAGTAACCGACAGAAATACTCAGAATCTGCTTTTTAACATATTATTAACTATATATTGAAATCTTTATGTGCCTTTCAACATTTCCTAGGAAGAAATCTAATTTGTTCCTTCACGCTCCCACCAAAAGTCCAGCTATGGCGTTCTCATTAAAATGAAATTTATACTAAAAATCTAATAATCAGTTCTAATTCCTGACACTCTTTTCAGCTGTGCCAGAAATCCTGCACCTGTAGCAGCCAGAAGAATTTGATCATATTTTCCCATACTACAGTGAAAGAAGTTACTGTCAGAACCGCGTCTTCCTGGTACACCTCTGAAATTATTTAGCTAGGTAAAAAAACTGTGACTATAGTTAATATAACAAAATATATTTATTGTATATATTCACCACTTACACAGATATTCTAAATATATATTCTACCTGAAACCAGAAATTCTAGTTTTTTATTAAATTTATTTGTGTAGACATGATGGTCTTTACAGCTTTTACTGTTATTTACCTGATGCTGCATAATGCATATAGCTAAAACTTATAGTTGGACTGGATCTCTCGGCACAGTTTGTATCATGGGATTAAAGTGTTCACTATAGAGAATATCTAAAGAAAATGACATCTACCTTCCAATTATATACTGCATGGCCTTTTGGCAAGTCATCTGTAATTCTGTTTCCTGTATGCATTTCATGTGTACGTGTTCTGAATATATGGAAGGATTACCTACTGAAATTAAAAACTTTGTGAGCACCAAAATTAACATTTTAAGAGCATATATACTTTAATATAGGAAGTAAATGTAGTCAATTTTGCTGTAAAGTAAAAAAAAAATATAGCCTTATGTAGAGCGGATCAGGATTTTTTAATGAAAGATGGTGACATTTTTCAAAATGGAGCACGTTCAGGGAAACGTTTGTGTTTCAATAGGAAGGATTTCTGAGCTTTAGCTTATATGAGAGAATTGTCCTAAAATAGTTAGGTGGTAAGAGTACTTCTTTAATCAGTGTAAGGACTTGAATGTAGGTCTTCCACAATCAAAGGGAATTAATATTGGTTGTTCCTGAGGTTCGACTCTTTCTTTATCCACCTTTTGAATATTGCTTTTAAGTTATTTTACAGAGAGGTTTTTTAACCCAGGAGTTTCCTATCTTGCATGGATATTCTCTTCATTCAGCTATTCTGAGTTTTGTTTGAGCTTTCTGTTTTTGAGAAAGGTCTGATTGTATTGTTACGCAACATTAGACAATTATTTTACATTTTACATTTCATTTTTAGGGGGAGGTAGGCAAACAGCTTTCCTTTCAGTTTGTTTCTTTTTTTTTAAAATTAAACAATAGCATGCAGAATAAAACTGTGCTTGAAATAACATATGCACTAGTAATTCCAAAGAATATAGCCAAGAAAAATGTCAAATGTCAGATGTGCTTTTTAAAAACTTAGGTCCGTTGATTTAGTAAGGCAGGAAAAAAGTCCTAGTCTCCAGTGCAAGTGTATTTATACCAGGGATTTCCTTCTATGCAATATTATGGTGCACCTGGTTTTTTAGCGATTGACTTGATTGCTATGGTTGCTGTATCGTTGTGTTGTGTGTAGGATATTCTGTTAAAGTGTCATTAAGGAAACTATGTCTTAAATGGTGTTGTATTTTTAGGCTCTTTTTTTGTGCAATCTGACTTCACTAAATCATAAGCATACTCCGAGTAACAGTAGCAAGACAATATTTCATACAATTATGCAAGTCTCGTGCGTCGTACTTTTCTCTAGTCACCTTCCAGGAGAAAACACTGTGTTAGTGTTGTGAGTTTTAAAATTTTGTATTCCTGTATCTTAGAAATAAACCAAATTGTATTATACTTTTAAACTCAGAAAGCTAATATATATATATGTTTTTAAAGTTGATTAGGACTGGAATCCACGTTGCAGTGCAGGAAAGCTAACAAAAAAATGTGTGACAAAAAAATTAAGGTTCTTGAAGAGGTTTAAACAAACCTAACTCCTCCCGCACAGTGGTAAATTGTTTCTCTTGGTAATGGAGATGCTGTCTGTTCAAGAGCAGGCTCCTTACGTGCAAGCTTTTATTGTTGTTTCTTCGATTTACCTTGACTTTGATGGAAAAAAAAAAATTTGTTTCTTAACTGTAAACTTTACGAGTAAGTTACTATTGGTTGCAGTTTCTTCTGCAATGTTTGTATTTCACTAAGTAATGTTTGTTTCTAATATTTGTAACAATACTGTGATATCACCAAAAGTTCAAAATCAACTTTTTCTAGTAATGCCTTGTAACTTACCTAGCCTTACAGTATTTCAGATTGTTTTCCACCAAAACTGCATCTAGTCACTGGTTGTCACAATTATAAAAAAAATATATATTTATAAACCTGTAGCTTCTTGCTGTCATTAAAGATTAATGATACAAATTGCAAGCATATATAAACATCTTTTTTTTTAACCAACAAACAACTATGTTCTGATTCATCCGTAGGGCACGTAGGAATGCTTTGGGTGATGTGCCTGCACATCCAAAGACAAATATTCAGCTTTCAGGGAGGTTTTCAAGCCTGCATGTCTTCAAGCAGTCTCTGTTGAGAATATTCTCTCTGGAAGCTGTTGTATGCTGAGTTGGGTTGGAAGTCTGGTCTCCTGAAGTGCAATCAGCTCTCAGGAAGATAAGATGGGATTATCAGTTGGCATAAGTATAGGTAGCTATCTTTACAGTCTTGTATCTCGGCGCAGTTTCAAAGATAGCCAGTGTAGCAGTCTGTAGTTCAGACAGGGATGCCTGTACTTCAGTTGCCTGTGGCTTTAATCCTTCCCAGTTTTGCATTGCTATGGTCACCAGCAACAATTGGACCAGTCTGTGCAATTTGGCATTCAGCTGCCAAAAGCCTGTGCTAGGTAGTAAGTGGTGCAGAAACAGCAGTATTTCAGGTGGTGAGAGAGTGGCTCTCATAGAGGGAAGGTGTGAGATACATGAATACAATTGTGATATTTTTTTTTTTTAATAACGGTTTAGATTTTCCACTGCTGAAGGACCGCTTGGTCTAGGAGGAAGGTTTCTAAGCCCCACATATGCTGAGCACTAGCTGTAATAGAGCTGTTTCTTTAATGGGCACATACTTTTTCCTTCAGTGGTGATGCAGAATTGAGACTATCCAGGTATTAGCTAAATGAATCTCAAGGACTCATCCAAATTTGCTTTTTCTGACCTCAGAATGACTGCCTGTTCTTCCTTGCAGCTCTCCATGTGTACAGGTATAGGTAGAAAGGACGAAGGGGCTGGCTATGCTAGCTCTAAAGGCTGCCCCTTTTCAAGACTGTTAGATTCTCTATCAGAAATACTACCTTAGGTCACATAGGCACAGGGATGTGCATGTTACCTCTTTAGACATAGGGGAAAGTCTTCTTTGTTGGCTAACGTGTTTACCAGGCAAACTGATTGAGGAAATGCCTCTCAGACTAACAGAAAGCTGACAAAAATGTTTCGGTTGTAGCTGAGCTGACTTTACTTACCAGCTGTGGCACAACTGGGGGAGGTCAGAACAGGCAGGAGCTGCAAACAATACTTAATTCTCTGTCATTTTCTCTTGATCCAGACCCCTGCAATGAAGAAGGGAGGGGGTGATGGCTGAAGAACAGAAGTACTCATGCAGACTCATCCTCCTATCTCGTGGATTGACTTTCATGGTCAGAGAAAGGTAGAAGTACTGCACCTCCACTAAAATACATCTCTGAGCAAAACACATTCAATAGCATAAATAATTAAACAGTATAAACAAATGACAAATAAAACAGCCTAATAGCAGAGGATGTACGACACTTGTACTGCATTAAAATAGATCAGGTCTGATGTGTCTGAATTATGCCTTGTCAGGAAGAGAGGGGTATCAATATTGTAAGGGTAACTATCCAATACAGATACCACAGATTAAATTCCTCTGCCAAGGGCTGTCTCTCTAGGACTGTGTCTCATACAGTCAGGGGAAAGCAAAGAATTACACTGAGGATGCTCCTAGGCTGCTCTCACAGTTTGGCTCATGCCAACTAGAGCATATCTTGCTAGTAATTTACGCTGATTGGCACTGCCTGCTCAATATTCTTTCCATGTTGCCTTACATCCATAAGGTCAAATTCCCCTGGAATGGCTTTCCCGAAGGTGTTCAGTTTTCCATCAGCCCAGTTTCTTTTCACCACATAAAACAATGTCTCTTCTCCGTAGAAGGGGCATGTATTATGTATTATGTAGGTGAAGTTTGCATTCTCTCTAAGACTGATACAGCTTCATTAATGTTAAAAGCAGTTTTGCCTGTGGCATTGATGGAAGAACGTTTTTCTTTGCCAAAGCTACCAGTCAGACTCTGCTAGGTTATTTGAAAGGCTCCCAATGACTTAGTGGATGGCATCATACTTAGAACTCTGTAAAATTTTAAACTGCACATATAGCCTTCTCCCTGGCCAAATGCCTCATCTTGACAGCCTGACAAGATGCTGCAGGAACGAGGAACTGTGGGAGAAGAAAGGTGGTAAGATGAGGGATACAATATAATGGGGTTCAAGTGAATTCTTGTTACATACAGTTCTGTGAGGAGTGGTTTATGAAGATTTTCGATATTCTTAGTATTTTTTCCGATCATGAAATTGACCTAGGGAATTAAATGGCACTAAAGCTGAGTCACTGCTGTGTCTCTCAGACAAGCAGCTGAGCTAGAAAAACAGGCTGACCTCACTTCCATGTCCTTACCTTTCCACTGTACCATCTCTAACATTTTGAGTGCCACCGTGTGGTGAAATTGTACAATTATTTCTTTTTTAACTTGAAATGATTTAAATCTGTACCTCATCCTTTGACAGCCTGGAACATTCTGCCCACTAGTGAACTTGTGTTATTAGTGAATTAGGCACTATTCTTAGTTTTTCCTTCTCCAAAATAAGTCGTGCATGTGGTGAAACTTCCGTTGTCTCTTGCTGTGTGATGTCTCCCAGCACCACAACAGAAAAACCTCACACTCTCTGTTGAAGAACTGTCATTTTGGATTGATTTATTGGTGCAGCTCTGTTTATTCATATGACCAGTGTGACAAGAAGATGATAGATGTTATGTCATTTAAATGTCCACTTGGCATATTAAAATTCTGTGATGGGAGCCATTACTGCAGAACACAAATTCCCAATCTGCCGGTACAAAGAAAAAGCAAAGAGGTACCTGATCCACAGGACGTCAACTCTCTGGAGACACCAGTTCAGGGGAGAATTAGAAACAGATCTGCCACACTCCTAATCTAATCATCAGAGCTGGTTAGGTAATTGTCTTACTGTTGATTTAATGACAGTGAAGTTGACATTGTCCTTATTTTATGTTCACCACAGTCTGCTGACGAATTAGAATAATATTTTCATACAAACAAATTTCCAATATTTACTATGCTAGATATGATACTAACCTGTTTGATGCAACATCTTTATTACTAAAATTAGCTGATGGCTCACTAGCTGTGTACAATGGTAGTTTGATACATCTGTGTAATGTTGCCTGAACTCATGATGTACAACCTACACAGCCATAGCAGTAGTGGGATGGCACCACTTCAAAACACCAAGTGTTATGATTAATGTGGTTTTGTTCTTTTAGCTTGATACCATTGATTCACTTTTCCCCTCTGATCAGAATAACAATTACATGATTTTCATTTACATTCATGATAGGTCATGATTCATTGGGAAAGGCAGCAATTTGCAGTTTCAGAAAGGCGAAATTTTAGGTAAGCAATCTTTTTAGGACTACTTTTGATAAAAATCTTCAAAACTAAATATGGATTGAATAAAAGTTTGTATTATTCAGTTAGATAATCTGAAGATAAAGAGGTTGGTGTCTGTGAAACAGAAATGAAGCATTGGTAAGGGAAAGTTGTTAATATTATTAACCTCTATGTTATACAGAGACAAGATTATTGATTGGGGAAGAAGTATGGAAATTATGATTTCCACTAAAAGTAATCTGTCTACTGAGTCTATAATGTTTAGTTTCCAGTAGTTATTAGCGTTAAGTCCTCAAGCTCAGGATCAAGATTTAAGAGGTCACAGATAAAGTGGTTATTTTGTAAAAAAAAAAAAAAAAAGTCATCCCTTTATTCATTTTCTATAGGAACGCACTGGTAATCATGTTTATTTTTTCCCCAGTTTATACAGCATTTAGAATTGTGTCATAGTTCACAACTAAAACACATTCACTCTTTCATTTTATTTTGATGAAAGGCATTCATTACAGGTTGACGTTGGCAAACTTGCATTTATGGCGTTGCAGTCTGGCTCCAACCCAGGCACGCTGGTCTGGCTGAAAGTTCCTCCTGATGATGAATGTAGTGAGGTTGTAGGATTATTTGAAAACTGGGAGCACTGCTTGGGTAGTATGCGTCAAACAAGAGACAACACATCACTTTGGCACTATAATTCAGGTAGTTGAATGGATTATAGAAAGATACAAAATAATTTGCTTCAGTGGATATCCCTTAGCCTAAATAGCTGCAGAATACCTAAACACCTAAACACTGAGTATTAAACCACACAGGAAAATGCCTAGGTATCATTGCTCATCTTTTTAGAAGAGCTGGGAGAAGAAACGTTACCAAATTGGAAGTTTCATGCATTCCTACCTGTTTGCCTGTGCTCTAATTTGAAATAAGCTTTCCCTCCAGAAACCATACAGGGAGGCTGCAGCCCTAACCTGACATCAGGGAGTCTAACACAGGCAAGGGTCAAGCTCTTAGCCCTATGGCCCTGACTGTGTGACTGCCCTGAATACTGCATGATACTGTGAATAAGGGATAAGTTTTTAAATCTTTTTACATCTTAAAAAAAAGCCCTACAACTTTATGCACTAGGAATTTTGACAAAGAGATTTTTGTGTAACTTACTGTGTGTTTCAGTTGTTTAGAAGGGCTGTGCTTTTGAAAGTAACTTCCAAAGGAATAGGAATTCTACCTTTGTCACCTTATATGGATGAAACATCTACCTGCTTCCTGTTAGATTGACTGAGAGGTACTTGGTTTTCTCTCCCATTTTGTGCTTAGCTTCTAATAACCATTTTTAAATTGTAGGAAAAAGCTGTAGTCCAAACCTCTGCTGTACTATTATATTTTCCTAAAATACAGGTCCGTATAACTCAAACTTACCTTTAGATGTCACATCACTTTGAGTGCACATTTGTGTATTCATTGAATATTAAGTCTAATGGAATCAGCTGATTTAATTTACTGGTTTGCAAAAGGAAAGTTTGAGTCTCATTCCTTTTATGTCCTCATTACAGCAGCATGCCTACTTGATCCTCACGACGCACATTACTACAGTGTATGTCAAACTATTACTATTACTATCACACATTTTCAAAAAGTATTTATTCTTGTGAAATCACCACAATTGCTAGGCACAAGATGTAGAATTCCTTAATTGCTTGTGACATATGTAGTGTTTACTTAGTCCAGACAAAAAAAAACAAAACAATCCACTCAAGAACCTTGATAAATGGTCAGTGCATGAGTTCTGCATTGTAAGAAAGCACAGTGAAACAGAAAACAAGGACTATACCTTTGGAAAGGCAGAACTAGTTGATTACAGAATTTATTAATCCTTCATGTTTTCCTTCTTTATTTCACTACTCAAAGAAGTAAACAAAAATCATGCAAAGAGGTAGTTGATATAGCTTTTCTTTTGGTATCATCTCTGCAGCTATAATTAGTACAAAATACTAGGAGGTTAGAGAGGCACTTTTGTTGGTTTTTTTACATCCTGAAGTTACATAAATCAGACAATCTAGAATAAAAATCCCTTGCAGGTATGCATATGTTAAACATTTTATCACTGCAATTATTTATGGTCTGCATATGTGAACATCAGTGATATTTTTCAGGCTGCCAAAACTGGATATTCTCTACTTCATTAATTGATGACAAACTACGTTGAAATATTTTATATGGGTTTATTTGATTATTCCAGCTCAGTCCTCGATGGATTTTATGTATTTCTCATAGGCATCTTCATTCATCAGTTCATCAAGTTCAGCAGGGTTTTCCACAGTCATCTTGATAAGCCAACCTGTAGTTAGGAGATTTAAAAGAAAAAACAGTTGCTAATATCCTATAACCAAAGATTCATTCACGTTACTTCCTTAGAAAGATACTCCTACAAGCTCTGTAACAGAATCAACAGGACTTCCTGTGCAGCAAAACAGTGTTTCAATACTTTTAAAAACAAACAGCCTGAAGTGGCCTTTTAAGTCAAATGGGTTATCTAATTTGGTGCTGTCTCTGACACTGGTGTTAAAGAGAGGCTGTACAGGAAGAGTAAAAGACCCTGACCGCCCAGGATCACGACTTGTTACAGGATCAAAAAAAGAGAAATGCAATCAAGGGAAAGAGATTTAAATGAAACCAGTCTATGCCTGAAAAGAACAACTTGAAAATAAATTATCAACAAGACAAGACCACAGTAGTATTTTTTATGCTATAAATTTTATTGTGCTTGAACTACATTCAATATATTCCATTTTCAGCCTCCATACCATTAAACTGGCAGAACTAGGAATCACAGACCTATTTGTGTTAGCAAGCAAGACTGCCAGGATCCAGGTGGTATTGAAAGATAAAAACCATGACATCTTACCATCTTGATAACAAGATTTATTGACGAGCCCTGGATTATCGGCAAGGGCAGCATTAATGTCAGTCACTTCTCCTGTGAGAGGTGAGTAGAGTTCACTAGCAGCTTTCACACTTTCCAGAGCTCCAAACTCATCTGAAACACAGAACACGACTTGATGCTTTTAAGGGGAATACACAAAGCAATTTAGTTTCAGTCATTCTAGTGATGGCCTATCAGTAAAAGGCCTTTATGTTGAGCAAGGAAAACTATCAAAGAGGTTGAAGTTACCAACTTTATGAAATGATCGGCAGTACTAAATTTGACGTTTATACTCCTCAGTTATTGTGGGGGACTTGCATAATACTGGCTAGCTGGCTGTTATAAAAGGAATGGAAATTTCTTACATTTGGCTAATCCTTTGGCTAAAGCCCTACAACATGATACGACACGGAGTTAGAAGGAACTACATCCAACTATTGCAGCAAGACGTCTAAATAAACCACCTATTTACAATTTAGACCTTTTTATGCATAGTTTGGTTACAAAATAGCCACAATTTCAGGAGCCTCCCTTGTTCTTCAAAAACCCCATCAAATGGTACACTTGCACTCACTGGAAAACACTCATTAGTATTCCGAAGTGCCACACTGGAAGCACCCAGCTGCTCTTCCTTTTTTTCCTGTTTCATATGAAAACAGTGCCTGGAGCAACCTTAGCCAGAGTAGCTCTAAACCATAAACAAACAAGGCTGAGGCCGGAGGAACATGGAGCTGTCCGAAAAGCAGATAGGCATCAGCACAGGAACTCAGAGAACAGCATGTTCTGGGAAAACTCGGAGTTAGAGTAACGCCAGAACGGGCAGAAAAGAGAAGTAAATGGAAATGAAATTCCTTCAGATAAATCAAAACTACAAGTTTGTTAATTAAAACCCTAAACAGAAAGAACTTCTGTCAAACATTCACTATTCAATGTGATGTAACAGATTTGGCCTGAACAGCTTGACACAGACCTGTTACACAAGAAGGATGGCAAAAGAAAGGCCTGCTACTTTACCTCGGTAAATTTACACTTTTCTTCAACAGTGTCTGCAGCTCACAGCAATCTTTTTATACACTAGCAAGGCAGTGCTCTGTGCACTGCAGGGATAGGCTTTTCCTTTCTACCTGTTAATGTTCACTCTTAACACTGGAAGAAAACACTCTTTAACACTGAAAACTGCAAAAACTGAATGATTAAGAATGTAACAATTTGTAAGTTGCTAATGACACAACCGATACGCATAAATTATTGTGTATATGCACAGAAAAATTAGAGCTTGCTACCAATTAAATCTGAGTGTTTCACAACAAGTAACTCATGAAACGTGTAACTGCAAAATCACAGATAAGCCAGCCTACACACAAGCAAGTCCAAATCAAAGCCTGTGTTTTAAAAGCAGAGTATAGACAGAATTATTACAAAAATATATCTAAAATAGTTGATTTTTAAGTAAAGGTCTTCACAGTTTTAAAAATAAATACTTTCTGCTATCATGGGTGGTATGCCAATGAGTATTTGAAAACTGTTGTGTCTAGTCATACAAATATCTGAATTTATTTTGCATCCAGAAGATGTGTAACGGTATTAATGAACGTAAAGATTACTTGATAAAATTTGACTTAAGAAAGGGAGAGTAGGATGAGTAGAATGAGTATCATTAGAAACTAGAGCTGAAACTTACCATGTTTACTCAATTTTGTCCCAATTTCAGGAAGACTACAGTAAACAACGTCTCCTAGTGCCTCCTTAAAAGAAAAACAAATGCATCAAGGCACACACTAAGGAAAGTATAGGTAGGAGAGATCTGATACAATAACTCGAGAACCAATGTAGACAGGTCATCTCCCTCTCTAAACACAGATATCATTTAAGTATTGTGTATTTATCACTCTGTCTTTTCAAACATTTCACCTGAAAAAATGTTAGGTGACCCAAATGCCTAATTAATTATCTATTACGGTGTTAACAACCCTCAGGCTGAGTTACAAGGCTTATATACAGATTTCATCATGCAGAACGAGAGAGAACATCTGCTTATCTTCTCAACGCCAGCTAGCGCAACAACGGTTTTAAAGGACAAAGTTGCCAGTGATTTTAGGGAATTAGGCTTTTGGCAGAAGGCACAAAGAATTTTCTTTTAGTGTAATTTGAAAGCAAAAGCAGTGATTTCTCCCCAGGAACAGGGACAACTAGACAGCTGGAAGCATACAGTTTGTCCTTACCAAGTGAATAAGGAGCCTTATCACCATAAGAATCAGCTCAACCGGAACAGGCTTGTACCTCTGCAGTGAGCAATGTACCCTGTCTCACAAAAGCCTAGGGACCTTATAGAGCAGTGGCGTTATTTGCACAAAACATGACCGGAAATGCTGTTTATCCTAAAAAACACTAATTGCACTTCATTGATAGCTTCTCACGCTAGATTTTTTGAAGTTTCACATATAGTAAATCTCTGTCCTGAATTTCCCTGTGACTACTCCAAATCAAGTACATGCACCAAAGCAAAACAAAACAAAAAAAATCCAAAGGGATCCCCCCCACTATTATAAAATGAGAAATATATGCCGTGTTATACTTCTATTCACAATTGTTCTTTAGCCAAAAGAACTGCACCACATTCACGTTCAAGTGGAATTTGACCTAAAAAGTGCATGGTAGCCTCTTAACAGAGTCACTTACTCCTAAGGCCTGTAAGACCTGAAGTAATAAAAGAGCTTTTAAATTCAGCTGAACCAGTAACTTTCTCATCACATTCAGCTCTCTATAAGCTTGATCTAAAGTGATTAAGAATTTATCAGAATGCTGAAACAGCATTCACTTTTCAAATAATGTGATAACTCCGAGTCCAAAAATCTCGTTCTGTGGATACAGCATATGCAATTACACCAATAAAAAAAAACAGTAACTATCCAAAGAGCAAGGGCAAGAGCAGGTATGTGTAAGTAAATATTACACACTTGGGTAGGAAAAGAAAGGGGGGTTATCGATACCTGTGCAAAATTGCTGATTCCTACTGTTCCAATGCCATTTTCAACTGATATCCATTCATGCTTGTCTGTGAATTTGCGGGCTAAAATGAAACAAACTTGATATTTCAGAAATAAGTGGCATGCTGCTTGCTTAAATACAATACACTAAAGGTATTAATCCTTTTGTTTTATTTCCCCCCCAACGTTTTGTTCCCCTCCCAACACACCACCTCCCAGAAAATATTCAAAGCAGCAACTAAAATTTACGGAAGCATTTTATTCTGCTCATGACATGCATAGTGACACAGTAAAGCTCACTGGGGAGGATTATGCCTGAAAGTATTACTAGTTCCTTTGCAATCATCTAGAGAATGATGAACTACAGGAATAAAAGGAATAGTTTAGTTCAAATGTAAAATATAAATCCAAAGCATATACGTGTACTTTGCTCACACTTACGCTTTTCTATGATAGCTTAGGGTCTTTTCAAGCATATTTAGTGCTTATTTCTGCCAACACCTTTATTATTCCTGAGAAGGCCAGTGTGAAAGACGTGTTAGTTTGAAACAGTGTCAGCATTACAGCACCTCATTCAATGCACTTAAGTAGAGCCACCAGCTGAAATGAAGTTGCAACCTTTAAGTTTAACCTTTACATTTTAACCTTGCAAAGTTTAAGTGGCTGATTCCGTTCCATCCCCCGACATTTCCTATACAGTCTATTTCTCCTATTTTACACAGATCAGTGCCAACATTAAATTAAGCACAATTAGTATAGGTCAAATTAGTAAGACCATTCAAACAGATAACTGTTACTTAAAAGAATTTGCTGTTAATACTATTAGAACAACACAGTAGTTTTTCTAAATAATTTTAAATATGCACATTTAAGACCCTGTTAGATCTCTTCACAGCAATCCTATAATTCTGGATATATTTTAGATCTGTTAGATTCAGGGCTGCTCATATTAACTTTTGCTAGAGCCAGTTCTTTATATAAAGACATATGGAAAATCTTCAAAAGTAGTAATTGAAACAGATATTTTTCTTCCTAATATTTCTTCTTATTCTGAGAGTGCTTTCATCCTGCTTCATCCTTTTCCTCATGTCTAGATTTTCCCCAGATATTTTTTCTTTCCTTTCTCTTTAACGTTCACTTATAGCACCTGTCCAATCGCACAGGGGATGTTCCAGAAGTTGAAGAAGATAACTTCTTAAACAGAGCTTCCTGTGAGATTAGTGCCTGAGCGGTGCAGCTGGACCTTCCCTCTGAGTCCAAAATTCTCTTCTTGGGCCTTTCTTCTAGGCTGACCTCCTTGTAACCCCTAAAGAAATTCAGCTTCTACAAAGCCTCGTTTCTTTTCTAAGCCTGTGCATGAAGGAAAGCAGTTTTCTTTAGATCTGCTAAAATCCTTAAACTAAGTCAGTAATGTTTCAAGCTGTTTCAGTTGTAGTGAAAAAATGGTTTGTCTTTTAAGATGGCTCAAGTTTGATATGCGTTCATATTTATGTTGGTAGCACAACGTGCTTTTTTGTAAGTACAGCATAAAAAACTCTGAGTAAAAAGATAAGCAAAGATAAGGGTTTTTCCATGCAATACCACTTTTAAAAAAAAAAGCTACAATTTCAGCTAGCATTATTGGTATCTGCATAAATCTCTCAGGACATGTTCTAATGAACAAGAGAAACTAAATGTCTTTCAAATCAATTTAGGTCAATACATTAAACCCATGGGTAATAGGAATTTCATTGGAAATGAGCAATGAACCATGAGAACAGAGAACAACCCAGAACATCAAGCCCAAGCTGAACATGAATGTTATGTGTGTCATGAAGGAACCAGCCAGTATCTGTTTATGTAGGACAAAAATATTGTATAAGATTAGTGTACAAGGCAAGATTTAAAAAAAAAAAAAAAAAAAAAGACACCCATGATCAATTTGAAACAAAGCAGTAAAGTGTTCTCAACAGCTGGAAGAGCACATACGCTTCTCATAGGACATTTAAAAAAAAAAAAAGTGAAAAATTAAAAATTCTAATCATGTAGCAAAACCCACTGTAAGTAAAGTCCAGGTCAAATCAGAAAGAGTTAATAAGTAATCTCAAAAACTGAACTTTGAGCTTATGCCATCAGCACATCAAATAAATCAAAATAACGGACATGAGATGTCAAAAGCACACCAAATCTCTTCTGTGAGTATTCTTTTTCAGAAGAGGAGCTAAATTTACTCTAGCTTCATTCATTTCAACATGACTTTAGTTTCAGCTTAACTAGCATATTCTAAGTTCAGACCTTCATTTAGTTTATCCTGCCTCTATTAAATATTTCATAAATATATACCTGAAGAGTGAAGGAAAACTCACACCTCCACAAACAGGCATACAAAATTTTTCCTCTCTGCCTAAAACAAAAGCATAATTTATGTTATTTCTTCAGGTTATATCTACAGAAGGCAATGGGTATATTAAACAGCTGGAATAGTGAAAAAAGCTTAGCTCTTGTCCCATCTAGTTTGCAAATAATGACTAATAAATGCTATTTATTTCACTTAGAGCAGACAGTAGTTAAACAGCTAGGTTATAAGGCTATATAGAAGAGAAATTACGGCCCATTCTTAGTGGCAGCCATTGCTTCCACAGCATATTCTCCTGTTCTCCTACTTGTTCTTCATTTCCGTTGCCTAGAGTACCACGGTCTGTGTTCAGACTGCTGTGGCTAACTTCCATTCAGAGGCAGTTTCGACAGCAGCAGATACCGCCCGGGGCAACGAGGTAAATCCACGGGCAAAAGGGCACCAGGCAGCAGGGCAGAAGCCCACCGTAACGCTCCCATAGCCGCACTGCCCAGGCACCAGTGAGGCCAATCCGACCTTCTTCAGCATGCACAGGCCCCGGGCCCTGAAATTTGGCTCAAGTTTCCTGACGGCCTGCACTGGTCTAACCGCAGGGCTGCTGCCGGCCTGCCCTCCCTACCCATGCTTTCTTTGCCCCTTTTTCCTTTTGCTGCTGGCGCTGTTTGGATGCTCGGACAAGCTGCTCCAGCGTAACGCATCAAGGAGCGACCCGTGCCTTCGCCAGGCCCGCTGCCCGCTCTGCAAAGCCTCCAGCTGGGGCCAGGAGGGGACGAGGCCACTGAAGCAGCGTGGCGAGGAGCTCGCCCAGCTCCCTGCCAGCTAAGGGCAGCGAACCAGCTCCTTGTGGGGCGAGGAACTGGAGCAGCACCAGAAACCTGTGCTGCGAGAACCAAGGCAGGGCAGCGGCTGCCCCCCAACTCTTTGTGGAGCAAGGAACTGGAGCAGCACCAGAAACCTGCGCTGACAGAACCATGGCACAGCAGCGGCTGCACCCCGTGGGCTCCAGCCATCTTGCGGGGCCGCAGCGGCCCCCTGGCACACCAGCAGCCCCAGAAGCAGGCTGCCATTCAAACCCCACGCCGTGCCCGGGGCAGACATGTCACCCCAGCCCTCATCCCTCGCTGCAAGCAGGTGCAGCGAGCGAACAGCCCTCCGCACATCCCGCCCGCACCGGGACCCGAGGGCTGCCCCACGCCGGCGGCGCCCCCGCTCCCGAGCCCCGGGGGAAGGGACGACAGGCACCGGGCCGCCCTAAAACCCCCGGAGCCGCTCACCCAGCCCAGCGACCTCTACCACCAGCCCCCTACCCGCAACTCACCGGACAGCGCCAGCGAGCTGGTGGCCAGGCTCCGCGCCGCGGGCGGCCGCAGCGTGAGGCGAGGGCAGCGGGGCGCCAGGGCCGGCCCGAGCCGCCGCACTGCCAGCCACGCCATCTTTGCCGGGCGCCCTGCGCCGGGGCGGTGCCTCACGGCGGCGGGCGGGGCCGCCATTTCTTCACGGCGCGGCGGCCGTGGTCAAGGCACGGAGTTGGTCCGGCGTGGAGAACGGGGCTGCCTCGGGCTCTCAGCCGCGTGTGGCTGGAGGGATGAAGGCAGGGAAGCCCCAGGGACGTGCAGTAAAGCCCCGGTGGCTGCTCCTTCTCTGGGGAGGCAGGGGGTGACCTGGCCGCCATCTGCCAGGGCTGCGTGCTTGACAAAAAGCAAGTGGTTTGAGCCAGCAGTGCAACAAACACTCGGTGTTTATTAAATACAGGTGTCAGGCCTACTGTAAGTACGCGTAGGATACTTTATCTTACGTTTCATACAACTTCTTAATCTAACCCTTTGTTACAACAGCAATCAACAACAGTTTGTGTTGGAGGCTATGGTGTTTCAGTCAGAAGCACGATGACCTAAGTCTAGCCGCTGCAGCTGATAGTTAAAAAGTAAAACAGCTTGCCCACAAACAAAGAAGCTGTTCATTATGGTTATCTGTGAATTGTTGACAGATTACTTCAGTTGATCGTTACTGGCAGGCTTTTCTTCCTTCTTGCATTTAATCCCGAAGAAACTGAAAAGTTTCATTACCATTAGATCCACAATCTCCTCCTCTTCTGAAGCCTGAAATAATGACAAGAAATAAGTTACTAGGCTGGACAGACTAGAATCAAATACAGCCTCTGCTGAAGCTAGAGAAAACTTTAAGAGGAACACTACTTGATGCCAAATAACTCAATTTTCACTTTAAACAGAGCACAAATAACTGCTGAAGCAAAACATCATGCAAACATATTTATCAAAGACAAAAGTCCCAGGTAGCCTGAGGGTTTCTACATTACAGAAGAAACTTTGGCTCTGTCAAAGACGATGGAGATTCTGCTTTCTGGAGCCTGGATTTCACTAGCCGGCTACCATGCAGCTACTGGTATACACATCTGGCCACCCACTATTTCTAGACGAAGTAAATGAGAAAGACCAAATATATCTTGTTTTCTGTTAACAACATTTTTTTCTTCTCCACTGAATTTATATAAAATACAGAGGAATTTTGGACAGTACTGTAGTGCTCGCCTGAATTTCACACCATGCTACCAACAGCTTGAAAAGATCAGGCACTCAGTGGCATTGTCAAAAGGCTCTGTAAAGTACTCATCAAGTCGGTAGAGTTTTGGTACTGATTTCAGTGGAGCTGGGGCAGAAGTCTAAAACCTTCTTACTGGGTTTAGTATGTGAACAGAAGGCTACAGATCTTATACTAAATCGGAACAGAGACTCGCCTGAACAGGAATGGATGGTGTAATTCTGGAAAATCTGAAGTGTGCTTTATGAGTAAATGTTGACTTCTTAAAAGTAGGACTGAGTTTACATGGGTATCATCAGGTGGTGGAATACCTAAATTGTGAGTAAGCACTACACGATAAATGTTAAAGAACAGCAGAAGAGCTTAGATGAACACACCTGGTAGTGCTTCTGCTCCTCACTGAAAGCAACCAGAATCACTGAAATGAAGAGATTCAGCACCACAAACGTCATGAAAATGATGCAGGATCCAATTAAGAAGGAGCCTAAAATTGGATTGTAGTCCAAGATCTGTAGTATTAATAAGGTAAGACATCACATTTTGGTTTTTAAAAAGAGAATACATATAGGCAGTTAACACAGCAGTTGGTCTCCGAAAATCCTTCTGGCTAATAAATTATGTTATATATACATTATATATATAAAAATACATTTTCTCCTTTAGTCACTTGAATTTGATACAATATAGTACAAAGATAATGGAATATTTTATATACATGATATGTGAATATGGGAAGTCATTTTTTTTTTTTTTAAGTTTGCATTTGAATGTAACGGTATGAAAGTTCCATGGGATTTGAAACTTGATAAGTGTGGAGATTGTTTATCCAAATAACTAACAGCTGAAGCTCCATCATGACCTAGCTAGCAAAGCGTAGGTAAAATATGTGTGTTTCTCTGTGTGTTTTTATTTAGCAGTGTCTTTACACAGAAGCCCAGTCAGACTGTCGTGGACACATATCAAATAAGGGTTGTATAGAAATTTAAAAACCTCATTTTGGTGTAAGCTATAACATAGGAATATGTTTTTTGTGATTAACAACTTGAGTGGGATGTAGAGCTGAAAATGTTATGCCCAGTTACTGATCTTCAAAGCTACCCATACCCTGTTGGATTCATGGTCTAAAAACATCCACTATGGACCTCACAGTCAGATGTCTGAGCTTAACCCACAGAGTCATTCAGAGGATACTGTAAGATTTGAAAGAACTTAATGAAAAAGTCAAGAATAATAAAAATAAATGTAACAAAGTTCGCTTATGGTAGGCATTGCCTTTCTTGAGAAGATGATGGGTACGTGTTCAGAACAAATGCAAGGGCATTGCTGACATTTCTTTCTGTAGCTTTCTAAGAAAATTATCTCAAAAGTTTTCCTGTAGTCAATAAGTAACATACCTAGTTAAAATGTAAGCAGCTTGCTCAATGAAATGTTCATTATGAATCTACTGACGTTCAGAATGGGATGTAAGATATATTTCACTCTTTTTCTTAATTTAATGAGTAAATGTGGCTGCTTTAGGAGGCTGTGGCTCTTGCAAAATTAGATACATGTCTAGCACTAACTGAAAGTCCTTCTGTTTGCTGGTTCAAAGCACATTTGATAGCTGAGATGCTAATTGCACAGCGATAAACTTCTCAAAATCAGAGGGGGTACCTCCTCGTAGTTGAAGATTCCCAGCTGAAGACTGACCATGGTCTCTGCTGAATCAAAGAGAGTTTTGTAAGAGTAGAGCTTCCAGCCAAATATCAGGTTTGTCTGCAGAGGAAACAAGGCACATCTTACATCATAATCAGAGTACATGCTGCAAGATCAGCTAATGAATGCTACGATGGTGAGAAATCGGGCAGGATGAAGCTGCCTCAGGTCCTGTTTGTCACAGGACTGCCTTTCACGTTACGTTTTTCCTTGGGTCCAGATGATTTTCACTTAAGCTTTTCAGTGGTTTGGCAATTGAGGTATGCCAAATTTCCCATAGCCCTCTGCCAGAAATTTTACACAAAACATTTCAAATAAAACAGTAAATGTACATACATAGTTGCAGTCCAATAATTCTCTGATCTCATTAGAATTAAAAGAACATTTTGTTTGCATAGTAATTATTATTCCTCAAATAGAGGAAAATATTCAGAAAAATAATTATTTCCCACCTAAAAAGCAGACAAACAGCAAAGGGTACTCTGTGTACCCTCCCCAATTTGAGCTTTATCCAGAAAATGATTTTTCCTGTACTTTGCTCTGTTACTCCTGTTGCACACAGAGAATCTTTTTTTTTTTTTTTGTCCCAGTGTTCCATTTTTGTACTAAAATTCATTTTGCAAAGAAACAGGCAGGTGGATATTGTCACTTCTTTCACTTATACAAAGAATTAGGCTCCAGGCTTCTAACCGAAGATTTAGATATGCAGCTTTATTCAGTTTTACGTTTCAAAGCCACGTCACTGTCACCATTCAGAAATAATTGATTTAACCTGGCAATACCTAGATGCAGACTGCAGACAACAGAACCCACAGTCACACTCACAGCGATGGAATAGGCGAGGAACATGATTGCGATAACAGTGATGAATCCAGAGATGTCCCCCCAAGCCCTCCTTAGAGTCGAAGTGATCATGTTTAGTTTAGGGTTGAGCCGCAGCAGATGCCACAGTTTCACTGTGGAGAGGAGCACTAGGAAAGCAATCAGGTAGCCAAGAACTGCATCAGCTCTTGCTGTTTCATTAAAGCTTACGCAGCTGTTATAAACAAAGAAAAAATGTGTTAGACCACGCACATAGGAGCCTTTGAATACATAAAATCTGGAAAAGCCACTCACTCTGAACTAATTTTCAGTGGAGAGTTAAGCTGAGTTTTTGCTTGAGTTCCTGTCTGAGCTTCCTGCTGCGTGCACACAAAAAGCTCAGTTGCATAGGACAGAATTTTTACAATTTTTTTTATATATATATTTTTAAGAGTATTAGCTAAAACTGATAAAGGCTCCAGGCTGTAACCCACAAACGGCTCATTTTTAGGAAGTAATAGGTTAAAGGTAGCTGGTACAACCTTGCTATCAAATTCTGACTCAGAAAGGATGACAGGTTCTTTCATGCATGTGAATATTGAAGGGGATGGGCTTACTAGTGCTAAGCTAGGCCAGTTTTTAGCAAATATTATTATTTTCCATTCTGTATAAAATAAGCCATTATTGTCCTCTGCCCAATGTTTCTTTACAGAAGATAACGAGGCAGATTTGCACTAGCTGGCTGGATGTCCTGTAGCAGAAGGGCTTTTGATTCAGAAGAGGGCGCTGCAGCTAGGGAGCTAGGAGCTAGCGTAGTAGTTGCTAGCATTAGTACTTACTCCTCTTTGTGTTCCTGGTAGTAGCTGATGTCTCGAGTCCCAAGGATCGTGCGCTTCACGAACACTGTCAGGGCACTCCAGCTAATCAATATAATGGCAATCTCCAGGAGATTCCACTTGCTGTGGAAATATCTCCATTTCAGAGTCTTCATTAGTTTTCCCTATGGAAACAGGAATTCGACAGTTTGAGTCTGACTCCATATCATACAATACACCTCTAAAGGTTAGGGCTATGCCCTCCACAATAAAGCAGGCTAGTGCACATCAGTGAAACTACATCTTGCACTAATTTCACACTGTCTTCTCAAAAGAAGCATTCCAGCCAAATAAAATGTCACCTTCCTATTATTTAATAGAGTATCCGATTCAATCATCCTTTGGTGCAAGCCAACAGCAGCACTACTGAAATCAAGTATAGTCCTAAAGTCTTTGCAAATGAAATCAAAGCCAGGTGATGCTGTCAAGAGAATTTTCCGTTGCATCTCACCTGTACTACCATGTAGTACACAATAAAGAGGAAATAAATTACTTCTGCTGCAACAACAAAGATGTGGAGGCTGTTGGTGTATGGGTAGAGACGGACACTTTGCAGCTCTGCACTTGTGAAGAAGGCCCCTAAAAAATAACAATGCTCACCTCAGTGCTATAGTAATTACAGCTTTCTGTTTTCATTCAAACAATTAAGTTCACTAATAAGACCCCCGTACTCACATTCATGTCAATGTGAGTCTGAATCCAGCCATCAAACTGAGATTTAGACTTGACTATATGTGGTTTGGATTAGACTACAAATGCAAAGATGTAACAGGAGGGCCTGGAGATATAAAGCTGAATCTTACTCTAAAAAGAAAATGAACTCAGTTTTGTGGTTTGACTTGGACATTTTCCAGTACTGGGAGAAACCTGAGGGAGGCTACTGCTCAGATCAAATATTTTTGTATGATACTCAAACCAGAATCTAGTTTCACTGTTATATCCAGATTAAGTATTATATGATTACATGGCCATATTTTATGTCTTCTACAACAGAAAAGACAGATTTTGTTATTTGCACTTTTTGTCTTGATAGTGTATTGATCAACTTAAATGATTTGGAAACATATTTTTTCTTGTTCCTGTTGTGTAATTCTAGACTAAGTGTCAGCACTGTGTTTTCTTCATCAGCAGATGAACAAGCATGAGCAAACATGATGTATGCCATTATGGTCTGTATTACTGTGGTGCTCAGCATGTACTACACCTACATTTATTCCTAAATGGTTTGTAATTCTTTGCATTGATTTTGCTATGAGGAGATCTATTAAAACCTGTTTACTGAATCAAGAACTGGGTAAACACTGTCAGTACGTAAATATGCACTCTGTAGATATATTGCTTGCTGTCTTCAGAACTAGGTGACTTAAAAGGTTCTCACCTAAAGCATTGGTTTCAAACATCAGGCTTATAATGCAGAACAGGTTCACATTGGCATTGTAGACCGTAAATTCAACAAACACTGCTCTTGTGAAGGTGTCCAGCCAGACGTTGTTGAAAAGGTACTGGAGAATTCTGCCAAAAAAAAATATAGACAGTGATCTAACTCACACAGGAGAGAGGTAGTATCACATGGAGAACAGAAGTGTGACATTTTCATGAGAAAGAGCAAACCAGAGCTAAGAGGTTTGGGAGGAAATCTGTCCCATTAGGTATGGAGATAGGGGATGTTTACTCTAGGTGGTAAATTTCTTTTTGGCTCCTCTGGAGAATCAGGTACCAGACTCTGGCCAGTGCTAAACCTAAGATGCATCAGGTCTCTTACCTCACAGGAGTTCCTGTGCAAACACAGCTATCTCTGATAACTTGTAAGAGATAAGAGGTTTGGAACGCCACCCCTGCGGGATACAACTTCCTGCTTATTTATCTCATGTCTCTTGTCTGCCAAATTCTGCCGAGGCCCGGATTTCAAGGCCTCATTTCCTATTATTTCACTTTTAAAAGTATTCCCTGTTGCTATTCATATTCACACACATTGCACTAATTCTCCTCCCTCTAGGTAAAAACTCAGTTGTCTGTAAGGATCAGGAGAGTGTAAACACCAGAGAGATGAAGAAGCTTCACAGATCTTACTGTGATAGGAAAACAAGTGGAGGCTTATAATGAGATAACAGAACATTAACATAAAAAGATTTAGGCTAAATTATTTTCTCACCATCTGTGACACACCCTTAGAAAATGCAGTATTTAAGAAGTTAAAGGCCAGCCTAGATGCAATGATGGATTAGCACTACACTGATAGGATTGTTTTTCTAGTTTTTCAACATTATGTATTTCTGCAGCTATGTAAATCTGGGATCTATGCGTGTAAATTAGGAAAAGCAGATTATAATTTGTGATCCTGGTTGTTACCTAACATGGAGAAATATGATAAAAGTATAAATTACACTGGAGGCAGCACAGTCAAACCTACAATATTCAGCTTAATCCATGCTAGCGAACTTCAGGATGGAATCTGAGATGAATCCTAAACAGAGGATTCGCTAATAATTTACCAAGTGGTACCTGGAGGCATTGTTAGGATCAGTTCCCAGGTGAATCACGTATCCCCCTCCCCTGTAGACGGCAAGTTTGCCCCAGACGGGCTGCCCTCTCAGCTCGGACTGACTCTGGTACTGCCATGCTGAGCTCACGTCAGAGGAGTTAGCGAAGACCGAAGTGTTCCAGTGCTCCCCGTAGTCCGATGTGTCTTCTGTTTGTAGGGAGTACGGAGCGTGGCATTCCCGAACCACACGCTGCAGTCTGGGAGAAACAGGGCAGGTGTCTCCTTTCACTCTTACTTGGCGAATTCGAGCACTACCCACCAGCTTGGAGTTGCCGTCTGTGATGAATCCTGATCGGGAGAGGGAAAAGAGCAGCGCTGGCAATATGACAGAACCACTGATAATATTGCTTCATTTCATTTATGAGTCACTGATACATTAATATTTTGCTACAGATTCCTTTTTAAAGAACTCTGTAAGCGAAACAGTCCTGAAAATTAAGTCCTTGTGTTGATTTTAAGTCAATTCTTAGATAACATCCACGGATAATGGTGTTTAGTATTATTATCTGTCTATATTTTATAGAAAAGGAAAGAGAGGCCTGCAGAACAGCAGCCTGCCTGGAGGCATGCAGCAAAGGAGCTGTGTGCACTGCTCCTTGGCCACAGTTGGCTATTGCCTGTCCTGCCCAGGCAACAGCTCTGCCGATGTATTTTCACAGTTACTCTGAAATGGGAGCTGGAACACGGCTCTCATCTGTTGCTAGATAAGGCTAGATAGAAACACGGTGATAGCGCGAAATTATCCCTCCCATTGACCTGAGCCATGATGCAGGCACAGCTCTCCCGAGGAAAAGCTTTATAGTGCCATCTATCTGTCGTTCTGTTGTGGTTTTTCAATTATGGGAAGAAGCTTGCGCAAAACTGTGAGGCATATGTCTGAGTATGAAATGAGCGATGTAAAACATGAAAAATGGAAAATTGCAGTGCAAAACTTGTGGGTTATATTAAAGATAATGAAAATGTCAGGCCACATGGAACTTGGGGTCAGGCTGTGGGGCTTTTGTTATCCACTAGTATTCAGATTATGAATCCTAGTTTTATGCACTCATAGTCTCCTCCTCCAGTCAAATATGCGTGTACAAGCTGGGGATATGTATAAAAATAATGTTTCAGCATCTGTCAAACTGAAGTGAAACAAGGTGGTATCAAAGCAGTCTCTGCACCTGTATATGATCCATAAAGATTTTTGAGTAAGGTGGTTTTTGCCCACGTGAAAAAATCCAGGTAACTGTAGACATCATGGAATCCATCTGTAAAGCTGCTCTCGATGTGCTTGTTTAGGTAGTAGGAGTTGGGATCTCTCTGCCCATAGGCAACCAGCAATAGCATCCATAAAAACCCCACATAGGCTGGAAAAAAAAACCAAGAGACAGCAGGTGAGCTCAGAATGAACACTGCTGTTCAAAATAGACAGCAGGACTGATTAGTGCTGCCATCACTTATTAGGTTAAGGCGATGCTTTGCGAGAATCTGACTGACCAGTGCTAATGAATTTACACAAGCTAAGTCAAAGTGCTGTGGTTTAAGCACATCACATTTGGAATACAAGCAGGAATCTGAGTAGTGGTCAAGAAAATAAGTGGGAAGGCTGGCCGAACATACATAGTGATGACAGCTGTTAAGGGAATGAGTAGTTTTAACTTCATTCCAAGTGGCATTGAGGTATTATTTGCCATTGTTTTCAGAGGCAATAAAACATAATGCTATCTGTAGATACACCTCTTAGAAAAGTGGCCGGCAAAGATGGCCCCCATTTGCTCTTTTGATTCCAGCTGCATGTAACTGTTGACCTACTTCCACCCTTCCTAACTTTTGTTTAGCCTCTTGTATCTGTAATGTGTGTCTTTAGCATAAAATCCAGCCTTAGCCACGCTTTCATCTCCAGCTGCCCCTGAGCAGCTGGTCTGTACACTGTAGTGGCTGCTGAAAGGCTAAAGACACAACAAAATGTCTTCACCCCAGAGAACAATATTGTCACTGATGTAAAAGTGCTACTGAATAAAATGAGGTAAGCTTCATATGGGAAATACCCAGGATTTCTCTGATGAGGGCAAATGCTTTCTGCTCCTTCATGCGGCTGATTTTCATTTTCTCAACATCAGCTACAGGAGGTGGCCGATAAATATTGCTTCTGCTGTCTCGTCGGGCTCCCAAGAGAGGATTTGAATCACCTGTGGGTGAGAGCAGTAAAACCTGGAATCAGTCAACAGATTTATCTGTATCCTGCTTTTCACTTCTTTGGACATTAAAAGGAAATATTTCTGTTTAAAGGGTGATGTGCTCAGAGCTTGACCAGGTGAGGGAAGAAGCTGTTGAACAGTATTCTTTGCTGTGCCCTAGGACTCCTGTCTGCTGCTGTCGGCTTTTTTTGGGCAGGATTGTGATTGCAGAAGCCACTCTTTGGTAATAGGGACACATGGTGGATGTGGAAAACGATGTAAACTGAGGACTTTCATATCATAGGACTTTTATGTTTTGACCTTGTGGACTCTTTCATCAGGTGTTCTGCAAAATTTATCTGTCTATCATGTAGCAGTCTTTGTGTTTTCTGGGACTGACACAAGATCAGTTACTAAGCTTTGTCCCCACTTCTAGCTTGATCTTAGGAACGCTAATGGCTGGGCACGTCGGCACAGCACCTTTGCATTCTAGTGCTTTCTGCTAACCTTGTCAGCTGAGATTCAGGTATATAAAAATAACCTGCAAAGTCCTCACTGTGAGTCACGTATTGATGCAGAAAGCATTCAAAAGTCTTGGAGAGCACTTCGCTTTTTGAAATAATTTTTTACTTTACAGACAGGTACCTGATGCAGACAAAGGCCCATCAATGGCCATGTTTTCTTCATCCTCATGTTCCACCTTCTTCAGAACCAGAGCAAAAAAGGCAGCAAATCCCAGCACCTGCAAGAATCAGCTACAGATTCACTACATGCCCATTTCATATAAAAAAGCTCAGAATTTGGATCCAGGTACTGCAGGAGAATAACTGTGCTTTGGCTTTGTGGAAGTCTTACAGCTGATGCTCATAAACATGAGAATAGTGCACAAGCCCTAGAGACTGCCTAACTAAACTGTTTTTGCCGTGTGGTACATCTTCTTTGGTCAGAAACCTTATCACCTATTAAATTCTGACAAAAGACGGGAGATGAAACTGATGGAGTTAGTGCCAACAAATGACAACAGAAATCTGTGGTCTATGTGTTAGCTCTAGTTTTAAAGGGAAAAACTTTAATTTTTACATGTTAGATCCTGTGGTTCTTTAAAACACATTTTCCTCTTTTCCTGGAATGATGGCAGAATGAGTTCATGTTGGCCGGTGGCTGCATTTCTCAGGATCTCACCTTTAAAGGCTGTGTGATGAAAAGACTTTCAAAGAAGGAGATAGCCATGGAGATCAGCCACTTGATGGAGTTCTCCTTCCCATAATGCAGCCCATAGAGCATGGTGAAGAACCCAGATACGCCACTAGTGGCTGCCACAAGGAACCAGGCAATGAACACAAACCACCAGGGCAGCCCTTTGGAAGAGGAACTTTTCTTTCCACCACCGGAGAAGCTTGGAGTAAGAGACCACCTTTAGAGTCAAGCAGAAGAGAAAAAATCATTCAGCACTGGAATAGAAGCCAAAATCACAGTCTTTAGGTTCAGTGGGGTTTGGCAACATCTTATGATTTAAAATCTCTACCAAAATACTCTTTTTTTTTTTTTTTTTAACTAATGCAGTTATATAGATACATGGATAGCAAAAAATACAGCAAGCAAAAATACAAGAAAATGTGCTGCCACCAGCTGAAATCAAAACAAATATGATGGGCTTATTTGCTCCTCAGTTTATGCATTATTGAACCTCCAGTAGAAATGTTGATGAAAAAAATAAACACACGAGTGCTTTTTAGCTGCTGGATACATCTCTTGTGAGATCACCAGAAAGGTCAGAAAGATAATTAGTGGTATTCTTTTCAATACTTCCAACGTAATTATCAGATTTTCCTGAAATATTTTTGTCCACTTATTCATTTTTCTTCATGCATTTTTAGAGACTGATGAGACTTTGGAGCTCAGTGATTACATTCAGTGCTGTACAATCATGTGGCACTGTGCTGTAACATTCAGTTTTGGAGGCAAAATTGACAGAGAGTAATGATCTGTCATTATTTCTTTTATGTGCAGTTCAATGCATTGAGATTTCTTTGTTGCTCCTACAGTAGTATAATAGTATGACATGTTTCTACAGCTGTTATA
Source organism: Anser cygnoides (assembly GCF_040182565.1). Classification (NCBI taxonomy): domain Eukaryota; kingdom Metazoa; phylum Chordata; class Aves; order Anseriformes; family Anatidae; genus Anser; species Anser cygnoides. Next base: position 5,288,413 of record NC_089884.1, on the reverse strand, counting down.
ACACTTATCTAGCGCATATTACGCAAAACTTATTTTCGTCTCCGTCATCCTGGACAGTTTTGAATTCATGACCTGAATTTACTTATACTGAAAACAGGAAGAGTTACCTCTCACTGACGGACGCTGATGGGCAAATCTGGTTCTCCAGGAGGTTCTTCATGTGCTGAACCTGACGAACAGCTTGTGTATAACTCTGAGGCATCTGAAATTTGTGGGGCCCCAGTAATTCCAACTCCAGCTCTACATGCTGGAGTTGCATGTACAAGCAACGGTTGTAATCATTGTATTTCAGTCGTTCGCACATTCCCTTCTCTGGAGTTGGGCTTCTTGCTTTTTCTACAAATAAAGAATTAAAAAAAAAAAAAGAGAGAGAAAATCAGCATGGCTATCCCTAGATTAAAATACTGTTCAGTACAAAGGGTTTAAAAATTAGGGCCCAAGATTATGAATGTGACAAAGCGACATTTAAAAGGACATGTAATGCAGCTTTATTACTAGAGCCTTAGCACTCTTCTGCTGGAATGGACTGGAACAGTTGCCAGTAGGTAACTTCGTAAGACAGAAGTCCTAAAACCTCAGTAGCAAAGTCGGATAAGATCAAGTGTTAATTTGTTCGTAATTTACCTTTGCATTTTGTAGCTTCAAATACTCATTGGGAAAGCCAAATGTATGTCTTCATGAAATCAGTGGGATTGTTCACTGTTCATATATTATTTATTATATTGTTCACATATAATTTATATTACTGTTTAACTGAAAATAAATCAATGCCTAAGTTAAGAGTCAGACTGAAAGGAGCAACAGCACAAGGCCAATAATAGAAAAAACAGGCAGGACAAAATGACTGCGAAACAACTCATATTTGTGAGTCTTGATGCTACTAGATACTGATCCAACTCTGAAACCAGGCTGATAGCTAACATTTCATTTACAGCAAAAGAAAGAGATTTCAGTGTCTTCACTCAGCTGGGTGGTAAATGGTGCACAGTGAAAGGACGAGACAATGGGCACAAATTAAAACACAGGAGATTCCATCTGAACCTAAGAAAAGCTTTTTTATTGCACAGGTGGTTGAACACTGGGACAGGTTGCTCAGAGGAGTTGTGGAGTTTCCACCCTTGGAGATACTTGACATCCAGCTGGACATGGTCTTGGGCAACCTGCTCCAGCCAGCCCTGCTCTGAGCAGCGTGGTGGACTAGACGACCTGTAGAGGTCCCTTCCAGCCTCAGCTATGCTGTGATTCTGTAATTGCCTTTGAGTCAGAATATAAAAGCTTGGGTCCTCACATCCAGTGTCACCATCAATTTCACTAAAAGGTTTCAGTAGGTGTGTCACCCTGTGTTGTTTACCTGGTATATCCGTAGCACCTAGTGTCACAATTATAGGGTCATCCTTCTTTTTGCTCTCATCGTAAAACTCTTGCCCAGCTCTGTTCTGGTGGCAGATGATGTCCTCAACCAATGCCAAAAGCGTGTTGATGTTAGTTGATTTTCCGAGATCTGATACTGAGGTGAGTGATGGAGTCTTCAGGGCTTTAAAGAGTGAGTTGGCAATTCTTCTAATGTCCTACAAAAGACAGCAGCAACACAGCAGTGACTCGGGCTGCAGTGACTTAAGCTGATGTTTTCAGAAGGCACCACTGGCTGGGAGCTGCATCAATTGCTAAAATCCACAGAATGGATAAGGACAACACATCCTACAGGGCTGGAAGTGGCAGGCAGATTTCAACAAGCTCAGCAAGACGGTTTTCAGGACTCAGAAATGCAGCTTACCCGCCTGAGGATCTAAGTGGAGGAAGACTGGGTGCATGATATGCTTTATCTTCACTGCCTTGCTTGATGTTTGCTGTTAACCCCTGAACACAGTGATTTTGAACACACATCTTAATTGTGCTAGAGTCTGGGATGTACAGAGGCAGATCTTGCTGAAGATGAGGATTCCCTACACGTGGAATACACTCTGAAGGTGGATGCCTCCTGTGCTCATCCATGGCTGTGTAGATGCGTAATCGAGTGCTTTGCACCAAAGCTTGTTTGGCTTGTCGCTTCAGACAATTTAAAAGTCATTTGACGGAAGATTTCTGCTGTTCAGCTGGAGATGTCGAGTAGTGCATGGCAGCAGAGGGCAGTGCAGGACTCACTGGGGAGCAGCCCCAGGGACTTACCTTCGTCACAGCCTCTGGAGTCAGCGAGACGGCCTGGGTGACCTGTGGGGTGGGAGGTAGGCTCGGAGACACCCGGCCATTCTTTCCCGGCTTCTTCTCTCTGCCCTGCGTGGCTGGCCGGGATCGTACGTTCCTGAAGATCTGCACAATGAGCAGGTTGATGGGGAACATGAGGAGGGAGCTCTCAAAGCCAATCATCACCTCCTGCCATGTGAACTCAATCTTCCCTGTCAAGATCAAACAGAGAGAAAGAGTAAAAAATAACCTCAGGAACCATCAGGTCTGTATCTTGTGAAAAAGCCTGTTTGTTCAACTGTCCTGCTTCTAGATTTTGCCGTCTCTGTATTTTCCTGCCCAAGCAATGACAATGGTTGTTACCCAGATCCATTTTCTGCTCGGCTGGATCCTTTGGCACCCCCCAGAACATGATGCTGGTCAGCATGGTGCAGAGCAGCAGCGAGAAGCAGCACGACACGCGCTGGGCTCGTGTGAAGGAGCTTCGCGGGGAGCGGCTGAAAACTGAGTACCAGATGTGCCCATCCTGGAAACCCTTGGAGGTCTTCATGAAAAACAGATTGCTGGGAAGAGGAAGGGGAAATCAAGAGTGCTTAGAAAGGAGAGGGAAGAATAAAGCTGTAGTTCAGGGTCCTGACCTGTTCACGCCTGTTGGCACTGTCAGAAGAAATACTAACTATGAGAAATTATCAAATACCATGGCTTGATTTACGTGGCTGCTTTATGGCCTTTCCTCCTGGCCACACCATGGTGGTGAAGCTAGTCATGAAGTACCTATATACATTTCTAGGCAAATTACACTTAAGATGGTTGGGTTTCCGTATGTCTGTCCAGCTATCCTTCTTTAACGCCAACATTTCCAGTGTGGTATAACTGCTAGAGTAACAGTCAGACTGTGTTAACCATCCTTCCTTTTCTCCTTGTTCAGAGCCCTTTGGGAGCCTTTTGAAAGACCTCCCTGTTTTCATTTTTGTCTAGGGAATTATCTTTGCATACTTGCTTTTCTAGACTGATTGCTATTAAGAGCAAAAAGGCCATAAAGCAGACGTTACCTGAACTGCTTCATGTCCTGTTCTGTAGCTACTGGGAACACTTTATCTAGGACGCATTCTCCGATATCAATGGCTAGCCAGGAGTTACAGAGGAAGTACCATTTCTGGTCCCATGCAAGGTCCTGGACCACTACTCGATTCACATACCTGTAGGGAGAACATGCAGGTCACATTCACGTGTAACTGAGTGCTCTGAAATTCAGGACTCAACAGGACCATGGAGGACAACCTCTGGCCTTTGACTTTTTAGGCTGTGTGTAAGCTGTAAGGCACAGAGCACACAGCATAGTGCCCCAGAAAAATGTTCCTCTGAGTACTCAGGTTGGTGACCTAATCCAGAGCATGTTACAGCTCCCATCTGATCATAGTGCCTCGATTTTGTTTAATAGCTTCTACAGTGTTTGATGAAAGTCTTGCTCTAGCACAGAATTGGGTTGTAGTAGGGGTATATACTGATGCAGAATATGGGAAGCACTCATGGACCTGCAGTTTAGATTATGAATTGATCTGTTCATTCTGAAAAAAAAAAAAAAAGAGAAACTTCCTTTCTAGAACTGTAGAATGGGTAATTTGTAAGTGCTAGGAAAGGAAAACTATTGTCATTGTAAAAATATTTTTGAATCTTTATTATTTCCCTGCATACGCTTACCAGGATGGATTGTCCCCTGAATTATCATGCCACAGTCGAATACTCTGCAATTCCCCAAGAGGGAAAAGGGTACAGAGCAGGAAAACATCCACTCCCCCACGTTCAAAGACTGGCGTATCAGGATCAGTTAGATGGTGTGGCTCACTCTCTCCTTCGAGTCCATAGAGGGTGAGAGTCACCTGGAGAGTAAGATGGCAAAATGAAGACTTGCACATCTCAGAATCCTGTATATGATTATTCCTCTGAAATACTCCCCCTGCTTTCTAAGGACTTTCTGGCTTAGAAATTGCATTTGGGTGCTCCTTTATGTCTCCAGTTCTCTAAGTGAGTGCATGAGCTCTCCCTGCACAGTGCCATTGGTACCTGGGAGGTTGTGGCTGCCCCACGGCGGTGTCCTGTGAAAACTGTCACAAGATAACGATACTGAGCAAAGGGGTCATTGTCTTCCAGTACTGTGATTTTCACCTGCAGAGTGACACAATACCAGCGGTGTGTTAGCAGTTTGGTAAGTATGGATGCATTAAAGCTGGGGATAGGAACTGGTCATCTTGTGAGCTATGCAAAGGGAAGGGAGTAGGGTTGGTTGAAGACTTTTGTTAAAATAGGCTGGGCAAAGAGGGAATCGGCCTAAATACTTTCAGTCGTTAGTAGCTGAAGACTTACTTTGGCATCATCCTGGATGTCTTTCCTTCGAGCCCAAACAACTACAAGCACATATATCAGAAAGATACATCCTACAGTGGTCACCACCACAGGGTTGTCCACAAATGTACCAAATAGTTGTGCAGTTTTGCTAACATCAATGGCATTGGGTATGACAAAGAAGGAGCTCCCAAAGAAGGTCAGATGGTTGCAGAGGCACTGCGTGTTCCTAGGACTTGTTTTTGGTCCTACCTGAAAACCAGAAAAATTTCTGGATAAAACATTTGGCTTCAAAGTATAAGAAAACTTACCAAGCAAATAAAAAGACAGTGCTGGGATGGGTACATTAGTATGGAGAACTGCAATACAGGAATGAATTGTTCCCATTCCAATCAGGAATATTAATTCCAATGTCTAGCCAGAAATAGGCATTCACAATATGATACAGACTTGTCAGAATAGTTTGGTTTCTCCTTATCTATAAGCATATCCCAAGAAGTTTAATGGAAATGTCATTTGAAATTTAGCCATCCTGGACTAACCTTCACTTCTCGATTTTATTAAAACATCTCAGAATGATGTTATTTTATGGTGTGAGATCAATGCCATCATTTTACTACAAGATGAGGGTTATAAGGGCTGGCTTTGAAGTAAATAATATAAACATTGCTATGTTTCTCTCTACTTACCTGACATCCATGGCTGTTCCAGTTCCCCTGCTGCTCATCCCAAAATACACAGCGGGATGCGAAGCAAGTGACAGCTATAGTTAGCCTGTCATGGGCTGTGGAATCTAGTCCCATATCTTGTAAAACCGTGAAGTAGTAAGTTCCCTCTCCAAAAATGAGTTCTGCTGGGCTAAGAACCCAGGTGTTTGTCTCACCTTGAACATAAATATTTTAGTTTCAATGTTAATTCGGAATACAGCTGTGTTGCGTATAATAAACAAACAGAACAAAATGAAAGAAACAGGTATCAAATAATCGCTAGCAGCTCACTGTTCAAAGCATCCCACTCTTTGCTCCGGTAGCATGACAGATTGGAACTCCTTTGAGACCTTTCTTTCAGGATAGATTTCTGAACTTATGGTCAGGGCTCGTTCTGCAAGTATATAGATGTGCTGACCCTGTAAAGCTGTGGATGAGCCCTCCACGTCGTCCATGTTGGGTGCCCTTAATTGCCGTGGGTAGTGACCACGCACAGAGCTCTGTCTTTTGGTTCCACAAGCCCAAAATGCCCAAGCTATGGGTCACTAGCAAGTTGTCTTACCTCCAGTAGTTTTGTTACAGAACAGATGATTTTTCAGGTCATAGTTAGTTTCATTAGGGCGATAACCATACCCTAAGTAGAGTATTAGTGGAACGTCTTGTTCACATTCCAGGTAAATCACTGTAGATGTGTTTTCTGAGGTGACGTTGACTTGGAAAGTGCTAAAATTGCCCAGATTCAATAGAATCCTATTTTCCTGAGTTGCAGAATGCCTTGGTAACATTATCTGGTTTTAAACAGAAAGACATAGCTTCAAATACAGAAAAGCATGTTGCTTCTATTTTTATCTATAAGCACAATACAGCCACACACTAGAAAATCTTTTTTAATAATATGAGGAAAGTATGGCCAACAAAAATACTGTCTTCAAAGTGATTGTCTTGATACTGTCAGCTAACCTCTGAAAAATCCCTTTCAAATCCACATAGGTTCGTCACAAGGTCTGTGATCCTTGGTGCATTTTGTAAGTAATAGCTGAGGTTATAACTGAAATACCGGCTGCATGAAGTGCATATATGAACTATTTAAATGTAAGTTTATACATGGGCTAGGAAGCCCAAACAGGAGTAATATGTGTGTACTGCCTTGTTGGATGTTGACATCCATGACATTGTGTTTTGGGATGACTGTAGTCTGGAGTAATTTTTCCTGACCCTTTTTGTTATTTTATTCTTAAAATCAAAGAAATCCCTCCATCATAAATGCAGGCACCCATGATCCCATGATATGTTGTAGTGAACACAGTACCACAGTTTGTAGTCACCTTACAGAGGATGGTAGCACAAATGACTGTAAACAGAAAAAAGGAAAAAAGGGATAGGGATAGAAAATAGTGGGTTTACCTCAATGTTTTCTTTGAGATTGCTGACTGGTATGATCAAGCCATCCAGACCAGTAAGGCTTAAACCTCCCACTGTTCCACTGATGTCAAAGCTGGTGTCGCTGGAGAGAAAGGGATTCACGGCAAAGCTCACCATCTATTAGCAAGACATTAAGAATCAGCTTTGAGCTATTGGTAAGATTTCATTATATTTATATATCCATTATATATTTATAATATTAATATAATATTAATATATTATATTAATATGTCTAAATTGCTGAAAAGATATGGCTTGAACTCAGACCCAAACAGTACTCATAAGAAGCCTGCATCCAGATTTAAATACCTGCCTTAGCTCTGTGATAGGCCAAACGCAAACCTTGAAAGTGATTCGGATTCTGAAAGGTGATGTGTACAACACTGTTTATGGGTTTCCATTCATTGTAACCATTTTGTCTTTTAGATACCAGATATCAAAATGCAATTGCATAGCCTCTTTGCAAGTAACTCTGTCAAAGCTGCGGCACTCCTCTTGGCATTAGGAACAAAAATCTATTTCTCCTGTGACAGCAATGCATAAAAGAGTGTGTCAGAGTCATCATTTCAATGAGAGGATTCAGGAGCCTCTCCTAATGCTCAGGTAAGACACTTTCAGTATTCCACTGATATAAGGGGGTTCTGGACGTGTTTAAACAGAGCTGGAAAAGACAGAATGAAAAAAGTGTATGTTTTACAGGTATTGTAGGAGTGTCCTCAGAGCGTCAAATCAACCTGAGAGGCCTTTAGAAAATCTATTAGAAAAACATCACAATAGTATGCAATCTCTTGTTCTGAGGGAAAAAAACAAAGTCTCCTAATTCAGATCAGGGATGTGCTATCATCAGGACATGCACAGACCTCATGTCTCCTGCAGGGTCTGAGTGCCTCAGACTTGTTTGTTTCTACCTGGGATGAAAGAGGACAGCTGCCTGTTGGTTTTAATGGTGATATTGACTCTGAGCTGTTGCGTCCTCCTCAGAGCGCTGGTTGTAAACAAAGAGAGCAAATAAGTATGTAGTATTGATTCTATCACCTTCTCTAAGCATCCAGGTAGGAATCAGGAGTGTACGTGAGGGGATAATGGGATGGGGAGTTTAAGCTTTCAGTCCTCCTCAGCTTGCTCAACCAACTTCATGCAATTAAGATAAGAGAAGGTTTCTTTGACAAGAAAAATATTTCAAATAATGTTCTTGTAATGACTGGAGGGATGATTTGTGTGCTTGTATGCTCACTGTAAAAGGAGTCTAAAACCACTAGACCAAGAAAGTAAGTTGTAGATCAGATTGAGTCAGATAAAAGCTGTTTACTTGCCCTTATATCCACTGTATCATCATCAATTCCTGAAACACTGAGAGAGGAAGCTGTTGGAAGAACAAAGCTGGCAGAGCTGGAATTGGAGATATTAATGGCTGTACCATCCAGGCTTTCTGTCTGTAATCTGTCCAGTCCAGTTAGGGTTGAACACAAGCAGAACAGATTGGAAAAAAAAAAAAAAAAAAAAAAAAAGAAAAGAAAAGAATCATGTATGGATTTCAAATCTAGAAAAAAATTTTCTCGCTTCATTAGTATAACGTACGTGGGAAACTATTTCTAACTCTGCCAGTAACTACTTAGTGCATTTTACCTGATGTTGTACTCCACGTAACACTACTATATATCACCCAAAAAAGGGGTGGAATTGGCATATCTGGATGTGGAGGTGTACCTACTTAGGTGTACTTATGCAAAAGATACACCTGGTCTTTGTGTGAACATGCTCTTGATTTTTACGCAGTTAAATGTGGATGAAAAATGGGCTCTCAAGGAACAATTTGGGGATAATTATAGGCAATGGAGAATGCTTATCAGGCTCCTCATGATTGTATTTGTTCCTGCCAGACTGGTTACAGTTCTGTATAACGTGTCATTATTGGCAACATGGAAAAGAAGAAAAGAACTTGACTGACTGAGATTTCCACAGACTTTCAAAGGTAAGCAGCTACTGCCTGGTCCAGGAAGTAGCAGTAAATTGTCCCTTGGTCAAAGAAGCCACAGCATGAGAATTTCTAAGATGGCTTTACTGAAGTTAATTGGGGTCCAAGCTGTTCTTCCTATAGTCAGTAATGGCAGCCTCATCACACTGTTGAAGCTGTCATTATGCTACAATATTTTGTTGCGTGGTTTCACTGAAGGATAATGTAATGGATATTTGGGGAAAATTTGGGTAACTGTCAGGATTTAGGGGGTGTTGTTACAGTTACCTGTTTATATACATGGTGGCAGAATGAGTGGTAAAGACCATGGGTTCATCATCCGGTTCCTTCCCAAACAGAAGGGCACTCTGTAGATTTTCAACTGTATTCAGGAGCTGGTGTGACACTGAACTCTGGAAAAGGATTAGAGGAGGGGACTTGTAACACAGCTGCTCAGAATCAGCAACTTGGACGTTATTTGCCCTTACTTCTTTTTATGAGGAAATACCGGTTTTACTGTGTCTTATAAAGCTGGCAAACTTGGTGATGAGCTTCTTAATCTCAGAGAAAATTATTCTTGTCAGCAATTCAACTTCTGTAATTCTCATGAGAACATTGCATACAGCAAACAAATATCTTACAGTAAATGGAATTCTAATATTTAGAATTTCTACAAATCGAAGTTTGAAGGACTACAAAAATTACATCAATTTCATGCAAGATGTTTGTGCACTTGTGTACATTAATGCTCTTTCACTGCACATTTTAATGTTTAGTCACTTGAAAAATAAGACCTAATTACCTATTCGTTATGTGTTATTAGGGTGTTATGCTGGGGGAGTTTGAACAGTTCATAACCTTTTCGCTCATGTTAGATTTATATCATGCCCTACTCTCTTGCAGAGATGAAAGCAAAGTATATTCAGCCCAGGAAGCACACAAAGGCAACTGTGGCAGTTTACATATAAATAGGAAGGGCTAGGACAAAACAAACACATTGCATAATTCTGAATAGAAAATCAGAGTGGGCTTTCTGAAGAAGTGTAAGCAGCAACCAGAGCCGATTCCAGCTCTGAAGTAGTGGAACCAATCACAAATATCGACTAGCTGAGGCTTCCTTGAATTGTGGGGCAAAAGGAGGGAAAAGAATCGGATCTAGAAAAAAAAAATCTTACTGCAGTCAGTCTGCTTGTCCTCCGTTAGAGGTCTTACACTGATCCAGTGTTCTCCAGCACTCTGTCCTGTTCAGCTTTAAATGCAACAAATCTTAAGAGGCTCCTATCATTCCCATTAGCAGACTGTTCTAACAGGCCCAACTGGGGAGAAGTTTACTTTGATATTCAAGTCCACCCTGTCGTCATAATAAACCCTACCCAATGCCAATTTAAAAATATGAAGCAGCAAAACTCTTAAAAACCTTCTAAAGCAAGTTAAATATTCTGCCACAGGACCCTACAAACTGGACCAAACCAAAATTACCTGTTCTGCCTCTGGCACTGAAGTGTTCACAGCTCTGGTTTGTACGGAAGCTTGCAGGACATTGCTCACTGCGTTAAATAGGTAGTTGGCTGCATCCTTTAGCTTCTGATCATCTCTGCTGTCCTTTGTGTTTACAGTGAGCAAGGAAGCACTTACATCTTTTAGTGTGTTGCTAGCTTCCACCTGCAGGGGAAATAAAGGGAGAAGTTTCAGTGTTTTGGTACTACAAGTGACAGAAGTGACGTGTCATTGAGGCTTTTACTGAGTATTGCAGTGTAAGTAATCCCATGGGACTGTTTGTGGCTGTACCTCTTTTACTGTAATAATTTGTGCTGGGGTAATACCTGAAACACCAATAATGATGATGTACTAGATGGCATACTAACACGTAACACAGCTAACGTGAAAAATGTAGCATGCTTCCATGGATTCAATCCGTAGAAAAGATGGATAATATCTGAAGAAAATATGTCTGTCAAACACAGCGACAAGGAAGAGTTTAGATGCACAATAACGTAGTAAATCAGGTTGTACTTTTATGTGGTGACTCCAGAGACCCAACTCTATTGTCAAGTGCACGTACATTTCAATCTTGGTTTCCATAAAACCTATTGGATTACCAGCAAGTGACACCTTTGGCCTTGTGCTGTGCTAAATGCCAAAGAATGAGTCTTACAGTATTTATTTTGTGCCAAAACACAGCCCCTGACTGACGATTGGTTGTGAAAGCACTGGCCAGCACTTAGCCCAGGGTGACGGAGCCAAACACAGTCATTGCAAGCTTGGACGTGTCCATTCCCACAGTCTGCAAGTGCTTAGCAGCCTCGCGTGGAGTGAGTGCTGAAACTGAGCTATGCTCTTGTCTCACCAAAGGTAACCACATACTGCTGACATGCTCCCAAGCCATTGTCTGGCTGCAACTGTACAATAAGTCAGAAATCGGGACAGCTCTTCTTATTGCTGGTGTATTTGTGAAACGTCCCCAGTGATGGTTTGTTCTGTCCTCCCATGTGCTCACTCCTTACACATAAATAGCATTGTCTACTAACGGTGTCATATTGCCAGATAAGATTCAGTAAATACTTCTGCAAGGGCAATCTGAACATTTGTGCCTGATTCCTTTAGGTACTGCCTTGTTCCTGCCTCACTGGCAGCTTGTTTATGTACATTTTGTGACAGTGCATGGATCAGGGACCAATGGATCTGGGTAATTCTAGGAAAACCTTCCTGGGTTCTTCTTCTTCAAGATTCTAAGAGTGCTTTACAAGATAAAATATACATCCTAGCCTGTCTTTTGCTAAAAGTTAAGGTTTTCATCTTAAAGATGTATCACAGAATGTAACTGCCAGCCACTTATCCCCTGGATTGTAGTGACTGCTGAGACGACCCCTGTGGGTCCACATTTGTTTACTCAAAACAGCAAAATGTATTCCCTTCTGGTCAAGGCACACATCCTAGTACAGTCAAAAAAAAAAAGAGCAAAGAACAGGTACCTGTAAGGCACTGAAACTCTTCCAAGGTTAGTGGGGTGCAACAGTGTCTATACTGTTGGTGTAAGGAGACAGAAAGCGAGATGCATCTTACCTGCGCAGAGGCAGACAGCTCCTCACTCCTGTGAGTGATTTCTTTCAACACTTCTGACATCTGAAGAGCAGTCTGCACTGATGTTACGTTAACAGCAGAGAGAGTTGTCAGCATCAGCCCTCGCAGCTTGGGATGGAAAGGGATAATTAGGCAAAGGAATAAGATGCTAATGAAGACTAAGCAAGTAGTGCTTTATATTGACAGCGAGGCTTGCTGCAAACTCTGTGGTAGAATAAGGCTCCACAACAAGGATCATTTGAACTGATATTAGGTCTCCTGACAAGATGCCACTTGCCTTACTAAGTGTGTAATTACATGAGTTTTGTTACCTCCCAACACAGAGAATTTATACACTTAACATCCATTAATAGCAAGGGGAGTTACTTCTTAGACTTTGTACTAATGTCTGTGAATTATTATGTAAATGCCACTTCCAGAGAAAGCAGAGCCATGTATAATTGACGTTAGTCAAATAATGAATCACAATTGAAGGATTATATGACATTTCTCTAGATCTTTACATCTGAGGCATGCAAAGCACTGTACAAATATCAGCTTAAAATTGAAACAAGCTTGTAGCCGAAAGAAACAAACTAAAATTACCTGCCATCTAGTACTTTTAGGGAAATTTCGATAGGATATTTCTCCTGCAGGAGAGGCAATTTTATTAACATTTAAATTTTGTGCAAAATCAGGCTACCTCTAAGCTTAAAAAGACCATCCAAATAAGTTTAAATTATTGCATTAACAGTTGAGAATGAATTATTTTACTGATGGATGATATATATATATATTTTTATTATTATTATTATTTTTCATGGGCAAGTAGTAAAAAATAGCTGAAACCTGTGCCAAACACAGAGGTGGATACCAGAAACTTGAAATCTCCATTGATTGAGGAGGTGATATATGAGCTTCTTACTACTTAAGAGCTGCCAAAGAATACAAAGAGTCAGTTATATCGCATTGTACTGCAAGAAAACAAGTGTCTGGCTGACCTCTTTTCGTGTGTCCGTCTGTAAAGATATGTTAAAATTTTCCTCTTGGGTCTCGTGATTAAGGACTGAGGTTACTGACTTAAACAGCTGGAAGAGACTCATGCTGTTGTTCCCATCTTTTAGGATGCTGTTTGCCTTCTCAGATACAATGGCCTGTAGGGTCAGGTTCCCGTCGATCATATCTGTGTGTCCAACCTGATAAAGGAATCAGAAATGCTCTTAACTTTGCTAACACTGTTACAGTTATCTTTGAACAGTTCCCACAGTCATCTCATTGGCAGCCTAGCTAGAGTGGACAGAAAACTCTGCTACCATTTTTTCATGTTTTATTTTCAATTACATTCTCCAGGCAGTTCTGCTGTCCTCTTGGGTCTGCTGACTACATACTGGAGTCATTGACTTGTACAGCTGGAACAGACTCATGCTGCTGTTACCACCCTTTAGAATGATGTTTGCATTCTAAGATCCTATGGGCCATCTTTAGAAATGCCCAAATATAAGAAAAGAACCCAATTCCATCTCAATCTATGAAAAACTACTCTCTTTTTAAGATGTCTGATTCCACCCAGTTGGCTGAGAAATTTGTGAAGAAGAAGAAACAGACTCTAATTCAACCCAAAGCCTTACCCTGTGTATTGCACAAAAAAACCACAGTGACAAGAAGCTCTGCTGAGTGTGAGGCATGGAGAAATACATGGAGTTTTAGTGGCCTGATAAGGATCTCTACTGGCACAAAAGCAGGAGTTTTCAGGGCCCTACAGAGAGTAACTCCAGACTCACTAAATACAACCTCTGCTGCCCAATGTCCAAATAGGTCATCTTTTAAAATTCTGTCTTAGAAAAAAAACAGAAGTATCTTCTGACTATCTTGAGTCCACAGAGATTAGTCTCTGTTAGATACAGAAATGAGTATTGCACAGTCACAGGCATGTAATAAGTACAAAATGGGAAGAAGTTCCAAAAGTGAATCACAGATTAAATATCAACTTGAGAGAACTTGAATAAAGTGTTTGTATTGCGTACCTTCACTGAAGCGTTAGTTTGAACTGTATCACCAAAGTTGTTGCTAATGGTAATTGTCACGTGTAAAATGAAATTATTTTCCTCTTCTCCAAGTGGAAGATAAACTGGGAAGAGCTCAGGATCTGGGCCACAGTGCAAGAGAGAATCTGAAATAGGAAAGATGGGATTACCTACCAGATTTCACACAGACACCTCCTGTTCTCTGAGAACAGAGAGCTGTAGGCTTGCTCTGTGCAGGCCTGATTGACTCATGTTTAGACTCTCCGAGGAGCAGAAGCAGGCTGTGGCTTTGCTCTTGGTAGTGTCAGTAACAGTGCTTGCCAGAAACATGGGGAAGCAGCCAAACCATCCATCTCGGGACTTACTGGAGTTCAGGTAGAAGCAGTATGTGAGCTGCCTGGATTGGCATGAATCCACTGAGCATGGAGTGCTGCAGGAGACTGTGAAAGTGGTGAGCACGGATCCCTCCCTGGGAGACACAGCGCAGCTGGGGACCTGGGGCGGAGGCACTGTGCTCACGAGGTAGGTGTCCTCCCCGTAGCCACGCTGAGTCACTGCTGGGAGTGGAGGGAGCAGAACGTCAGCGATAATCATGCCATGGCAGCAGCGAGCTGCAGACATTACTCTTACCTATTCTAGCAATGATGTGGTTTGTTCAGGCACCAGAAGCATCGCTATGTACCTAATCAGAAGGGAAATCCCACTACTGAATAAGCCGTAAGAGGAAAAGAAGTATTAAAAACATGGTAGTGTTTGCATTGTAAAGCAAAGCTGGAATATTTAATCAAGTATTTAATATAACATCATTGCCAGATGAGCCTTAACAAAGTCATTAACAACTTGCAGTAAGATAACTGAATTTGTCCTGTTGTGCAACAGCCCAGAACAAAGATAGTTCTTAATTATTTTAGAGAACACATGTGTAAAGTAACAGCTCTCAACTTGTGGAATAATTTAACTTCTTGCTTGTCAGCGAGGCTCTGTGCGTGTAACGTCAGTATGATGTCAGGATGGCAGAGGCTATCTCAAAGGAGTCTAAAAAACCCTGCTTGCCCCTACCTGTTACTTTAATCTGAAAAGCTTCTCCGTGTGTCTGCAAGAAGGAGCTGTTCATTATCAACATGGATGCGTTGCTTTGAAGCAAATTCAAAGAGTTCTGCCGGAAACCAGTCAGGCTACAGGCTGGAGGGAGGGGCGCAGACTGAAAATCAGACAGAAAAGAAAACTTGACAGTGGACGCTCTTTGCTGTGATTTCTGTTGCAATTTATCAGGAGCAGGGTGGCAATTTGGTGCCCTCCATTATAACCACTCTCAAACGTAGCTCCCCCGTACCTCAATCTGTTTCCAAAGCCCCCCATGTGCCCCCTCTGAGACCACATGGCTTTCCCTCACAATAGACGTTTATTTTTTGTGTGTGCAGTATTTCTGATAAATCTGATGCTCTCACCTTGTTTTGGAATGTGTTATCTAAATACCAGTTATAGTATATGGCCTGGGAGTCCTTCTGTCCAGAGACACTCAAAACAACTTCCTCGCTAGCGTTCACTGGCTTGCAGTTTGCCTCACACCTATAAGGAAGTAAGGCAGTAGTTACAGGCAGTAACTGTATGAGATGTCATAGTCCTTGATGTTGTTTTAATCTTGTTTAATGAAAATCTGCAAAAGTCCTGTGATATATGTCCAGGTGACGTGACTCACAAATAGTGAAATACTTCATTTTAAAGCAAGGGGTTTAGGAACCTTCATCTCCATTTTCAACAATGACTAAGGCGCAGAATCCAGACGCTATTTTATGTTCAAAAACTCATTCAGGCTCTCAAGTGAAGCCTACTTAATCTCCTGAAATTATTATATTAACAGACCATCGAAATGCCAGTGATGTTCCAGCTTCCTGAAGACCAGATTTTTAAAGCAGTAATGTGTATCTGGGTGCCTAGCAGGAATTTCAGACATATCTTACAACTTTTACTCCTGTCATTTCAATGAGGTTTGCATATGGAAATCTCCAGCACTGAAAGGAGGTAGTGAGAGTCAAAATGCCTAAGAGGTTTGGGAAGAATATTACGCAATTTATAAAAGGATTATGTTCAGAAATGTGAACTGGAAAATGCAGCAAGACCCATTGTCTTTAATTCCTTTGATGGTAATAAATAATTGGATTTACAACAATTAGTAAATTATTACTACTATTATTATTAATGATAATTGTGGCCTTGCCCTAGATTTGTGTAGTAGTAATATTAAATAGTGAACACTAAGGTTTGAAAACAGACCTGATTTCTAGCTGTAGTTCTTGTTTTGCAGTCACATAGAGACATTGCTCATCCTGTTTCTCTTCATTCCCATGGTTTTGGACTGTAACCTTCACAGTCACCGCTGACTTTGGAGGAGGAAGGCAGGAAGGTGGGATTTGCACCTCTCGTTGGTTGGTTAAGATTATCTGGTGCTGCACGCATTCATTCCACTCAGGCCAGCAAGATCCTGCACGAACATTTCCTTTATTATTAGAATAATCGTAACATCCCATGTCCCTCATAAAGGACTTGCCCGACAGCAGCTCCAAAGAGCTTTATACAGTAAACGAGTTTCCTTAACCCAATTTACGGAGTGAGTAACCAGAGTTCAAACTGATTTCTTCAAAATAATATATGAGGTCAGGGATAAATACGAGGACAGAACACAGATGTTCTGAATCTCAGTTCTGTTTTCAGCCATAAATGTTCTTGCATTACGTTTGATGCTAATTATTGCAGTTTTATTGAGACACATACCTTTCAAATGCTTAACTGTGTAAGTCACTTGCAATTAGGTCTTCACTAGGGGGGGTGAAGGCTTAGGATAGACAGATCTTGAAAAACTGAAACCTAGGAGCCGCCTTTGGGAAAAGACAGAGCTGTGTGCTACGCATTATTATAGACCATGATTAGGTGGGTGTTAAAACCAGAATAAGGCAGAGGGATGTTCTTCATATACAGCGAGTGGCAAACTTTTGTAAAACCAGGCAGAGACTAAACCATCCCCTAGTCAGATTTTCACAGCTTGGTCTAACATGACGATGAGTTTAATACTCATGAAATAGAAGTTGGTGGAAAACCTTCAGGAAATGCACATACCGCAGGACCAGAGGAAACTAGAATTAGCGCTGTTATCTGGCCAGCCAAGAGTAACGGTTGTGAAAGGATCCACGTGGCGACTTGGTTTAATATATATTTTGTTTTTTCTTTTGTAATCCTAAATAATAAGGAAATGGTACCAGTTAGGAGAGTAGCATGTATAAACACATACATATCTTGTTTCATATAGAAATGAAAAAGGTGTGTAAGGTTAGACCCCAGATGCAGATCTGTAGTTTAAATGATCTTTCTCTAACTAGTGTTTGTGTGGGAGTAGAAGCTATGGGAATAGAAACAGATCACACAGAGAAATTATGTGTGGCAAGATATTCCCAAACTCACACCTGTTTAGGAGCCCAGCTCCTATTTTTAAAATTAGTCCAGGTACTTAGGAAATTCCCATTACTTTTCCTCTTTTGGACCAAGACTTTTAAGTCTTGGACAATCATTTGTCTTCAAGTACATTTTCTACTACCTCTCTTTTCTATCAGAATTGGATACATTACAGCTGTAGATAAAGAGAAGAAGAAAGCTGAATTTGTCTTCTTGTGCAACAAACTGTGATAAACTTTTGAATTAGTTTAATATTCCTCTGACGCAATATATTTTTACAGCCAATCTGTAAAGCATGATGCCTTCTTGTGAAGCAGCGTGTCTCCCATAGCAGACATCTGTCTGCTAGAGTTATAGTTAAAAACTAGACCTTTGAGATGATAACAAAATATTATATCTAGCAATTCTCGATTTAACTTTGTGCAGCTGCTAGCAATTAGTGTATCATTAGTTTCTCAGCTTGCCATGAGCTGGAAATTTCTTTTTCAGAAAGTGACTTAAACATTCCAATACAGAAGGAGAAAACACTTGGAAATAATATAAAAATATATTAAACTCTGCTTGCAAGATAGCCCTTCAAAGAAAAGTTTGCATTAGTCACATAGATAATTTAAAAATTCATCTAATCACATTTCAACTTCCAAAACTGGATCACGGTGAAAAGTTCATTTTCTCTAATATTGGAATTGTTCTTTGCAGGCTTTTACAAACTGTAGGTTGAATGCCTGTGGACACATTTGTCTTGGAGATGTTCGGTGTAGATTCTGTGTTAAACTAGTTGGGGCACAGAAAATCTAGTCCATAATCTAATATGTTGCTAATGCCTGTTTTTAATATCTTCTGCAGCACTTTTACTAGCAAGAGGAATTTCTAAGCATTTCTATTTTAAAGAAAGATCTTTCAATAGTACTTACTTTTGTCTTTTGGGTATTTGTTTTGGAGCTGCCTTTTTCCTTAGCAGAATCTGTTCAATACAGAACAAAACAAAACAAAAACAAACAAAAAACCAATATTTTATTGCTACCTATAAAGCTTTCAGACAGTCCTCAGTGAATTTACCTTAAATATTTGACTACAAGCACTCTGAAAGATAGGGCTATAAGACTTGGACTCCTGAATTGTGATAAACAGCGTATTTTCAGGAGGTAAAACTGTAACAAACTGTCACTATAAATACTATAAATAAGATCACTGTAATTCTTCAATCATAATGGTGTAAATCAAAATCAGTTCACAGAGGTTAAGAAGTTCAATTGATGCACAGAGAAAAAATGAGGGAAAGTACTGGAAAGGTCTGAATACTAAAGTCAGTTTATTCCTGGTAAAATCTGCTTTTGTAAATGTATGCATGTGCCATCTAGAAGTGTTTACTGGCAGCAATTTATATGATTGCTGTGATGCAGATATTTCCTGGTTTTAGAGCTACATCCCAGGACACAAACTTCACTACTTAATTTTGAGGACAAATAGCAAATGTATGTAAATATGTAATATAGAGAGAGCGATGCTAATTTATGACCACTTCAAAGCCAGAGAATCTGCCTTCATCGTGAAGAAGCCTCCACAAAAGATTTCAGCACTATTGCTGGAAAGAAAGCAATTACTAGATGCAAACCATAAACACGCCATAAAATGCTCTGATTGCAAAAAGACATTTATATGGTAAAAACCAGCACTGTCAGATAAATGCAATTACCTTCTTTATGAGAAGTGTTTGCCAGCACATTGATGAACCCAATATCCAGACTCATGTTTGAGAAGGCATTCATGGCCACCACTTTCACTAGGAAAGTACCTAGAGAAGACAAAAGACCAATTTAGAATAGCAGCAGACCAGTCCATGTTTGTGACATAAAATCCAATACATCGAGAAAATCCTATTCTTTTCTCTTGGTTGGTTTTGTTTGTTTGTTTTTATGAGTTTGCCACTGCCGGAAGGCTCTTCAGGGAATGGTCTTCCTCTTTATCTCAGGTTTTAACAACTCAGCTGCCCTTGTCCTAGCACTTGCAATGCTGTTCTTTGTCAGCTGGCTTTGATAATACAACAAAGAAATCTAGAGATGTGCTAGTATTGGAGTCCAAATGAGTTTAGACATCTTGAGAGAGCAGCTGTCTTGTTTTGCTTGAAGGGAAGGGACATTCAAATGCGTATAGGGAGGCCCATTAAAACTTCTAATATTGAATATTCTTAAAACATAAAGTGAAATCATAATTAGCTTCTGGTGTTCCAGCTTTGGCATGGGATTTGAATAGTTCGTTAGAGGAGAAAACATTTTTATCTTCTGCCACTGAATTAACTCTTAAGGACAGTCTCCCCAATCCCATATTTTAAAGGCTTTGAATTCTTCATAATGAAAAGAAAAAAATGCTAAAAAGCTTATTCATAAGTCCAACAAAAACTACGTGTTGGAGACTGATGTGCAGATGAGGATGGAGCTCCCTTTTTTCTTTCTCAACCATACTGAGAACTTCTCAGGTTTTTTATTACCTTAGTGTGAAAAGGAGTATAAAGTTGAAAAAGTTACACGTATGGACGAACTGGAGGAAAATGCTCTGTGAGTCAGGAAAATGTCTTCATTTATACCTGAATCAGGTACAGTCATGAAAAAATGACTGGTTCGCTACGTCTTTTTAATTGCAAAATTCATGTGAAACCTTGCTTTCCGTCTCCTTATGGACACCCATTT
The DNA here is from genome assembly GCF_040182565.1 of Anser cygnoides. Taxonomy (NCBI): domain Eukaryota; kingdom Metazoa; phylum Chordata; class Aves; order Anseriformes; family Anatidae; genus Anser; species Anser cygnoides. Next base: position 5,268,588 of record NC_089884.1, on the reverse strand, counting down.
GCCAGTTCCGTTTTTTTAGCTCACTTAAATGCCAGTGCTGTTCATACACTTCTGCAGGACAGGTTTAACTGCTTTGAAAAGTTATCAAATTCAGCTGTAAGTTATTGTCCCCTAGCCCAGGGTGCTGTGCCTGTTTATGTGAACTCCCCCACTCAGTTGTGAGTGTCTTAGAAACAGAGATGTCAACATGCTGTACCTTCAGAGTGCATGGGAATGAGGTATGTTCGAGGTTCCCCTGCAGGGCTGTCTTCCTCGTGAGAGTGAGTTTCATTAGATCCAACCACCTCAAACTTCAGCTTATCTGGGGCACCATGAGGAACAGAGACGTTTATCTCCAGATTCTCCCCCAGGTGCAGAGTGTGAGAAGCTAACACAGCCTGAAGACCAGAGACTGGCTCGATTAAGTGAACGGCAATGCTCCCAGAGATCACTGATGCAGTGGTGTTGCTGGATGCTCGGATTTCCAGCCGATGCATCCCAGGACCCAGCAGCTCTTGAGCAGCACTGTCAAGTGTCAGATTGTGAGGGAGAATTCCTTCCTTTGCACTGGATTCAGCGAGTGTCACGTTGTCTGCCAGTACAGTGTAGGTCACTCCGTTACCTGCAAAAAGACAGGTCAAAATTTCTCACGGCCTACGTAATAGGCAATCCACTTCTAGCTGCTTTGTGCAGCAGTTAGGTGTTTACAAAGGAGCCATAAGGGTACTGCAGCAATGCAGTTAGTTTGAATAAAGTCACTTTTGGTGCCTTCGTGCCCATTTGGCTCCCTATGGAAATCTGACTCTTTTCTGCTGAGAGTGCTAAGGCGGTCAAGAGAGTTCAAACACATGCTACTGAATTTCAGTTTTTAAGCATGTGGATCCCAGGAGCTTGAAGTGAGCACAAAATACACAGTAGCAAATATGACCTGCTCAGTGGGGAATCCTCTTACCCTCTGCTAGAGAGGCATTTCTGTGCGTTCCTAACTTCAAATACAGAAATACTACTACTGGCTTCATGTGGATTCACATGACTGAAGTTGTGGTCATGCTTTGTCAGATTTGTGAAGAGGGGAAAAAAGGTTTATGCTCATGTTCAAAATACCTCTGAGAAAGAACCCCTCCAAGGGAGCCGAGAGCATTCAGTTGCAGAAATGCAATGATTAGACGGAAATCATTCACTAAAAAGGATTGTTTTGTGTAATGAAAATCCTGCTTCTGTCCTATGGGTAGGATCATATTTAGCCTACAATTTAAAGCATGCAGAGTAATGAAGCTCACCTCCGTTGAGTTCAACTTGGATCCATAACACCTCCCCGTAGAGTGTTCGGCAGTGAGAGCTGTTCCCAGATTCGTACTGGCTGTAGCACCCGGTAAGGCTTAGTTCGTCCATCTTGTCTTGAACAGTCACCCGCCTCTGTGCTGTCACATGCCACTCGCTGGTGGTGCACTCCACAAAAACTGTGAACTCCCCAGGAGATGAATATCTGTATGTGACATTGCTGGCCAGTCTAGAACAGAAGGAGAACAGCTGCTTGTGGAAAACTGTCCTGGAAAGTCTTGAGCCTTACATGCTAACGGTGGTCACAGTTCCCAAATTTCTGACCTGGCTCAGGAGACTGGAAATGAACATGACTATTCACACTAGAGCATGTAGCAGTGCCCTCGATTTCTCTATTCTTTATTTCATTCCTGATTTATCTTCTTTTGGATACATCAGTGGAAGCTGAGGCTACTCAGCGTTTTGTCAGATCTCAAACCTTGCTATTTTATTTTGCTCTATGTATGTGCGACTGCCATGCTGGAAAAATGTCTCTTCACTTCCTAGGTCTGGTACAGCTCCAGCAGTGGTAGTAACAGGAGATGAATGGATACGAAGAAGTCTGCAGCAGCTGCTATTACTGCTAACAAGCATCAGGAGATGGTAAAAAGAACCTAAGGATATCCTTCTTGAATGACATGCACCATGGAAGGCAGGAAAGAGGTATTACTCCTGACACTATTCTCTCTGAACTATCATGGTGACACCTAGTAAATGCAAAAAAATAAGAATAATAATTAACAAAAAAATAGATCCAGATGTCATCCTTGACAATGCATATTTTTCATTCTCTGTTTTAATGAAGTAAAATGTTTCTTTCTAACTGGATTTCAGAAACATGGCATTGACAAGACAGGAACAGAAAAAGCAGCCCCTGCAAGAGTGGGTATCAAACTGAATGCAGAAAACGCATAAGCATGACTGCTGGCCATGAAGTAAAAGGGCCTCCCATAAAACCAGCAAGTCTCAGCTTACAGCTAGCAATCATATTTCACTTAAAGGCTCCCTATTACAGATTTTGTTAATATTCTTTGCAGCTACAAGCTTGTGTCTGTAGCTCTGAAGGAATGTTTTCTATTTCTAGTATATTATGACTTTTTGGTTTTCATTCTTTCTACTCTTATTTTTCTAGTTGGGATTCCATTAGAAGAGAAATAAATTTCTAGATTCATATTATGTCGTGCCTAGCACTAGGACAATACAAAATCTGGCTTTTAAATCCAGCAGAAAAGTGTTTGATCTTTCAAAGACATTTTTTATGCAATTAAAAGAAAAATTCCAGAATTCCACTGTATTCTTTTTAAATGTTATCAAAAATACTCTTTAAAAATACTTTTAAAAAATAACACTTGCCTATTTCTTTGGCAATTACTGACATTTTTTTTCAGTAATTTTGTGTGCTAGGGATCTGTATTCAATTCCATTAGTAAGAAATAGGAATCACTTGTCACGATAAGCAGAAGAAAGATTGTGGTTGGCAGCTTGACATAACATTTTGTATTTATTTCAAAACAGGTTTCTGCAGAATCCAAGTATCTTGTATGTATGGTCTGTTATCAGTCTGATTAATTTTTGACATCTCATCTTGAAGCATTCAATGAAATGCAAGCAGTGAAATTTGCTCTTTGTCTGATGATGTGTAAAGGACTCATCTTACGTTAGAGGGTAGTAAGGATCAACCGTGTGGCCATCTCCAGTGCTGATGATACAGGAAAGGTTGCCAGAGTATGGGGAGAGCAGCCAGTTCAAAGAGACTGTGATGTTTTCAAAGATAAAGCATGTATCTGTTACAACCAGCTGCAGACCTGTAAAACATAATGACAGCATTCAGTGCCATTGTTTGTCTGCGACTCTTACATAACTCAATTGTTTTTCATGTATTGTTGAGAACAGGCCTTCTCCAAAGCAGAGTTGATACTGCTGCCAATTTGAGTGCATTAGTGGCATGACTGGGAGCTGATTCTTCTCCGTATCTACTGGTCAAGATTCATGTTAGAACATAATTTTATTTGCTTGTTTTATGTGTCTGAATTTCCTGGCTTTGTGTCCTATCAAAAACCCTCTGGAGCTGTCAGTTAAGAGAGGAAAGCTACATTTTTGTGCCTTCAATACTTCGAGTGGTCACCACTCTTCCAGATTCTTCTTTGAGGATGGAACAGGGATTGTCAAGATAAATCTTATGCTCACAATGTTGCAGCAAAGTGCAGAACAGGCTTTTGGTGTTGACAGCCCTCTCCCACTTACCTTCCTTGCAGTGGTATTGAACAGACAAATAGCTTCCTGAAGCTGGGCAAGGGTCTCCAAAGAAAGCACCATCTGCTGCCACCTGGCAGGCCTGAAGACCATGACACTGTGCTGGAAAGAAGTTTTACATGAATTAGTGTTTTTTGTCTTTGACTGTCATAACAGCTCAGGTGAGAGATGGTTACTGAAACAAGAACACCAGTGAGGGGAGCAATGCTTCGTCACTGATTTCTAGACAAACTCCTACAGCACTTTGACTTCAGTGTGTTTCTTATTGCCTGGTATTTCTTAGCACTGTTCCCTCCTTCCCATTTAGCCTCCTGTGGGACCCTCCTCCATCTCAGAAGTTCTTTGTGATCCCCTTCATTTTAGGAATAATATACTTTTCCATTCACTAAAGCTACTGAAATACAAGATGAAATACTTTAGGGACCAGGAATGTATTGTATGACAAACAATGCCATAAGATAGTACCTGCTACTTCGTCTTTGACACTGATCCAGCTACAGTCTTCATCTGTATCATACTGGAGAGGGGTTTCCAATACACAGTAGTGAGGGGTCTTTCTTCCATAGAAGGTCTCTTCAATTTGGATAACTTCTCCTGACCCACACTGTACAGTGGCATTGTAATTATCACAAGCAATGCTCTGGCCAGATTCTATTAGGGGGAAAAAATCAGAATTAACTTTTTGAATTTCTGAAAAGTCCTGCTACAGTTCTCCATATCCTTCTTTTTTGTTATTATTATTTTTGTTTTATTTTTCTTCCTTTTAAGCTAAACAATACTGAAAATGGAAAAATGAACAAAGCATCAAATATTTTTCCATTTTGGAAATCCGAAAAAATAGATTTATGCTCTTTACCATCTTAAGCAAAAATCTGAGAACACTTTTAATAAAAGAAAACATTTTAAATAAAAAAATAAACATACTTTTGTGGGAAACACTTATCATTTGTTTGACCTGTAGTACTGGAAGGTTTAAAGTTACTTCTTACTTCAGAAACCCTTGTGGCAGTGTGTGATTTGCATGATACTCAGATAATTGCGCTGGAGAAGATCTTGCGTATTAAGTACAGGACCTGATCCCATTTCTGCTACAGAGGCACCTTTGTTCCTGTGCAATATTCGACTGACTTCATTTAGCAGGGCTGTTAAAATGAGTAAGGTCATATCTCTAAAAACATATACCTTATTCCTTGATTAATCTGGGACAGTTAATTATCTTTCAGAATTCTTGGTATCCTGTAGTAATCAGGATACGTAATACCCTGAAGAAGGGTATGCAAAAGACTGTTCTCATATGGGAGTGTTGCAAAAGAATGTTCCTGTTTCAGCTGTCTCAGCTTTAAATACATTGTCCTCCAACTGCTGTTTTGATCATTCCCCTTAAGCACGTTGATTAACAGAGCCAACGTGTGCACACTGCAGTAATTGTGTGCTATTGTTATTTAAAGCTAAATCTAAGCCTGGCTGTAGCTATAGCAACATGATCAGTTTATAGGTTAGAGCTCTCTAAATAAGCTTGAAAAATAACTTACTGTTATATTGTAATACAGGCTATTATCTCATGCATTTATTTGTTCTTTACTTTACATAAAGCGTTCCTGTAGTATTTGCTGTCTCAGCAACTTTTACATGTAAAACTGTCCAGAACTGGGTTTGTGTTCTTATGGACAGTCCCTGTTCAATCTGTATATTTTTGCTACATCAAATTCCTAACGTACGGAGCACCAAATGCTTGGATAGAAGTAGTAAGAACAGTGAACTGAACTAAGGAAAGTTTTCACTTGAGTTGAGAAACACGATTCTAGGACAGAGGCAAAGAGCAAATGAAGGCAGAATGCTGTCTGTCTGCTTAATAGTTTTTGCACACATAAACATCTCAGGTGATCAAGTAAACGAGGTTATCAGGAATCAGAGAGGTTCAGTTCAACTAGTGATCCCATTCGGAGCTACCTGTACGTTCAAAGCAGGTGAGGTTTTGAACTCGATGTTACTGTGAACCAAGCCTTGCAGTAACTGAATGTGAGGGAGTCAAACACCGCTGTGCCCATTTTACAGAAACACACCAAGGCACTGTCAGGCTGTGCGAACCTCCAAACATTCAGCACCCAGAGGAATTAATGAAAAGAAAGTCCCTGTTTCTTTCGGATATTAGATCAAATTCCTTGCATGCAAAGCTAGTAAAAGGGGAGTCTATTATTGAAATATGCATGTGTATTAATGGATATGGGCTGTAGATAAGGAAACCAAGGCTGTAATTGCTTTAATCTGTTCGCAGTTTCCTGGGTAATGGTGGGTTGGCATCGTTGTTCAACAATGCAGACTCTCTTTGAATGTAATGGGCTTTAAGTCAGATCCTATGGTAACAGATGGTAGCTTCCTTACAAACAGACAGTTGTCTACCATGTTGTAATGGAAAAATAATGTTAGTCTGATTTAGCATGGAAAATAAGCTTAAGGCATCATGCTGTCTGCCAGTTTCCTCTCCCCCAATCATTTTTAAGGTTCGTCATCTTCAGCCAAATTTGATGTATGGACATAAACCTCGAAACACCCTAAAATTTCATGAAAATCAATAGTAGGTGGAAGAGAAAGAGCTGTATCAGTGCCTCTACTAGGAGCGGAGATCATAACCCAGCATTTATCTTTTCCATGATGGGATTCAGCTGCCAGCAGGTACAGCCGGAGCTCTGAAGCTGCTGCAGAACTGCAGGGATGGAGGGAAAAGCATCTGGAGAGGCAGAAAGTGCTGGGAGTGAACTGGGAGAGCTGAGGAGGAGGATAAGGACGGGATGTGGAACAGGAGATCAGGACAGGAATCAAGTCGTTATTAGTTTTGCTGATTGTGGAATGATTTGTTAATCATGTCAGAGGTAGTACCGTACTGGACCAGGGCAGCAGCACTGCTATGGCTTGGGATAACCTGGATTTGCATACTGCATTTGAAGACTGTTTATTTTAGTGAGTCTACAGCCACACCTGCCTTCAGGTGCTTGTGACCTTAGTTCCAGTTTTAAATGCCTGGTTTACGTGCAAAGTGCGAGGAACACAAATTCCCCTCATATCTGTGTGTCGAATGGGATCATACTGCCAGCATTCCTTTCCAGGACTGTTCCAAGCCGCAGCTCCAGGGACACAATGTCTGTACTTTTTTCTATCTGAACACTAAAATGCCACCAGGAGGGACAAGCTCCTGTCTGTTTCCTTGTCCTGGGGAAACCCTCAAACTGCACCTGATAGGAGGGTCTGAACAAGAAAAACTTGTTCTCACTTTTGCTTGCTCCAGGCTGCTAGAAAAGTTATCTCTGGAAGCCCAGCTGTATTTTTGCTTCCGTGACAAATTACTTTGATGGTCTTGCCTTGGCCCATATTTATGATTACGAGTTTAGATACAGGGCAGTCATACTGGTTCCACCTCGCTCAGGTACTGTGGTGGTGTGGCAGTTCATATTTGCAAACATGCTGTTATGCACTGCTCAAACCGTCTTTAAAGTAGTTTTTGTATACAGTAGACATGGACAACTCCACATTTCAATTCACTCTCAGATCTGTTTCTATTTTATTAGTCCTCTGTTGGAAACCTGGAATTCACAGGCTAGTTGCTGAGCACCTACAGCTCCCAGTGATTTTAGGGTTCTTCCTTGCTTTGGATCAGATCATCAACAAAGTGGAAGAAGAGCCCCTGATGGGGTTTACTGTTTTTTTGCTTGTTCATTTTTAATAAGCTTTAGGTTATTGCACAGCCACTTTGAAAGAAACAAGACAACTTATGCACAGTTGTGAATACAGTATGCTCATGTCTTAGATCCAGCTGTTGTGTATCTTACCAAACTCACAAATGAAGTCAAATTCCTGGCTGCAGTTTTCAGTCACACTCCACTGATACTTGGCATTCTTTAGGATGTACCCACATGTGGATGAGAAAGAAGATGGCTGATCCTTGTACCAGTTACTGTAGCTTATATTTGAGGTGTCCAGCCAAATCATTGACCCTGTGAACAAAGTAATCATTTCCCGAGTGTTTATTTTCCACAGTAACACAACTAAGGAGTCAGAGCCTGCAGAGCGAGACTGTATCCCTGCTCCTACTCAAGCAAAGACGGTTTTGTCTGAATAGAGATCTTCAATATATAATATATAACATATAATCTGATATAGCCACTAAAAAAGACACCACTGCTTCCCCCGTGCTCCCAGCCTCCAAATTCCACCATTCCCTTGCATCAGATCTAGCAGCATCTCCTGGCATGATGAATTAGCTCAGCTTGCTTGTCCACTGGAGAACCAACCCAGCACATCTTTTTAACTGGGTTAGCCAGCTGATCTAATTCACCATGTGTTTGCACAAGCACAAGATCCCACGGAAAAGGTGACAACATGCAACTGAGAAGTGAAGCACACAGCTAGAACATTTTAACAGAAAACTGAAGTTACAGCTACAAAAGACATTGTTCTTTCAGCAGGTGTCTATAGAGGGATTGACTGCATTTGCTGTCATGGTAAGTAAGCATCATGGGCTGGTACAGTTTTAAAGAAGACGATTTCAAAAGCACCTACCGTCAGTAGTTTCATTCAGCAAGGAGTTTGAGATCAGTCCTATCCACCATTCCTGATCCTCGGCAATATGCTTCTGCAAGAACTCTTGAGTTTTCTCGTTTTCAATAAAGACAAGGTGCCCCCCTCCTCTCTCGCACCATCTCTGGGCACTTCTGAAGGATCGCTGGAGTCTAACAAATTCATAGCATGAGTGGTTGAAAGCTAGCTGATACTTTGAGCAAGGGATTCCTTCCTCAACTGTTGTCTCCTCCACAGCCAAACATACAGCAAGAAAAATTAGAACTGTGATCCCAAGCCACATTTTCAGCTCGGTGCCCCATGTAGCACTGGTGTTGCTTATCACATCACCACTCTTTTTGCTGCCTTCTTCAAAAGCTTGAGTTGTCATCCTTGTCATGTCATCAGTATTCCTCCTTCCTCTTTACTGTTTGCAACAACAGCAGCAATAGGACGTGGAACAGATTGCTTCTAATATATAATGGCGATTGCGTCTGAGGATACACACAACCGGTGTTGATACTAAGTCACTGCAATGGCCATTGTGAGGCCTATTGTGTAAAGGTGTCATTCCACATGAAGTCAGGTTGAAGAGAAGCCATTACAGGATTGCTTTCCTCGTGAGCAGAGAAGATAAGGTTGATGTATGCTGTTACTGGACATATGCAAAAGTGAGATAAAGCTCCTCCATCAAAGGTGTCATTGTGTGAGCATTAAAGCTGGATGTCTTCACAACAACGAGATACAACAGTAAGAATGAGAGAAGGATGAGGGAAATAAGAAACACAAGGAATCATGAAATGGGAAAACACACGGTGTTCCTCTAGATACATTTAATTGTTTTGGATTACTTTGCTTTTAATAATTATTATTGTTTCAGTGTGATTATTTGAGGTGCTTCTTTTGGATGCTAATGTGATTCCTGTAATTATTGTATCATTCATCCTGGCCACCTGTTTACACATTCTGAGATTAATCTCATCTGTTCCAAGGAGGATGTATTTTGAAGTGTTGTGTCTGTTTAGAATTACACACCCCATGTGAAATGCTCCCATCTTCCCTTAAAAGCTAAGCTGCTTAACTCTACAGAGCTACTTCACTTATACCTGCTCGGAGGTAGAAGACAAGGCTAGAAGTCAATACAGTGATTTGGAAATGGTGGAAGTACTGCCTTCATCATCAGAACTAGTTGGGAGCCATACGTGGACATTGCAAAGGCTGCTGATGGACTTTGTGAAGCCAGTCCAGCAGCATTTTGGAGCTGAAAACCCTAAGTACTTCTGAACTTCCTTACAAAAGGTACCTGCCAGGCTTACAAGGCCACTGGATTAGCAGAAACAGTACAAATAAGGATCTGTAGCTTTGTGATCCTCATGTCCTCGGCATTACCTCCACTGAATTTGATGCAACTATTATTAATTTATATCACCACAACTTGACACCAAAAGAACATGCATTTATGTTTGGATGTGGCTCAGTGAGCCAGGAGCTGCATCACAGAGATGCAGGAAGCAGTGATCCTCGCTTGAATTCCCCCACTGCAGAAATGCCACCGGCATTGCACTATTGACCTGAAGGTAATGCACTTATCTCAGAGTATGCCAGTCCAGCTCTGACTATCTGAAGCTTTCTTACAGAGTAAAGTATGTGCACTTTATCCAGTAAACATTTAAGAATTGTCTTCAGTCCCGAGCCTTTCTTACCTCCACTTCATAGTCAGTCACCTTGCTCAGCTTGATAAAGCAGAATTATGATCATGTGTTCAAGAGAAAATTCATGGGTAATTATTTAATGGGTAGGACAATTGCAGAGGAGTAGAGGAAAGGGGAAGAAAATGCCCTGTGATGGAAGGACAGTAACTATGCTAGATGTCCCCCCTCCCACTGAACTTGATAATAGACTTATCTCAGCTATGGAACCCTTGGACCAGATCCCGCAGGAATTTCTGTCTGATTAATAGAGAGGGCTGATGCAGCAGCTGAGATAAAAACATTCAGCCTGGGTTTGCCACCTCTGAGGATGGCCAGTCCGTACTCTGATTATCTGATGGATCTGGCCCAGGCAGTGCCCAGGCACCCCTCCCTTTCCTGGAAGAGACCCTGGAACTATGGTTATCAGCTGGTTCTGCTGAAACAGTTGATAACCTGTTGTGGATTTTGCCCACAGGTTAGCAATCCCTCTTGGGCTGCATACAAAACCTCGTAGGTGTCAGTTTGGGACCTCCCACACTCTTGCAAAAGTCAGAGCTGAGGACAGCTGCTGGTCAGAGTTTACCACTGCGTATTTTCGTGATGTTCCCTTCAGATTGCTTGCTTCTTCTTGGGCCATGCTGACTTGCCTGGCTTTGGAGAAGCTGGCAGAAAGCCCTTCCATTTTGGCTTCTTATGTATGAGAAACACAGCCTGTTTCTGAAAATATAGGTATGAAGAAGGAGGCTGTACATAAAGGTGTCTGACTCAGTGATATTGAGTATTTCCAGTAAGTGCCATTGGCTGGAGTGATGGATTGATTCTGTAGCATTGTCCAGTTCTCTCTCTGCAACTGAAAATCTGAATACATGAACATACTGCTAAAAATGCCAGGGCTGGAGGTGCCACAGGCTGTCCTCTGTGGATCTGCTCCAAAGCCATTGAAGTTAATGGAAGTCTTGTCTCTGGCCTTGATGGATTTTGAAACATGCCCCCAGAAGGACAACTAATGTTTGGAAATGTCTACAAATGAAGCCAAGCTGTCCAAGTGACCCTACAGTTAGCAATTTCTACAGCACTGTGATTTTTTTTTTCCTAATCTACAGTTGCTCCATGTAACTCTTCAACTGCCTGCAGCAGATGGGGAATGAAAGAAAGATAGTTTTCCTCTTTCAGTTTGTTGACTTCATACCTTTTAGTGTCACTAAAGCAGGCTGTCAGTTTATTCTGCTTACCACAAGGAAAAGAAAAGCATTTACAGAAAATAAAATACTGCTTTAAAACCATCAAAATTAGCAACCAGGGTCCTCAGGAAGAGAGAAAATTCCTGAAAGCCCTTTTCACTCATAACTGAAAAATGGCTCGATTTCAAATAGTGCTGCTTGAATTCACCATTTTGTAGGAAACTTGTTTTTTTTTTTGCATTCTTCTTCAACAGAAGCACATTTTTAATTAGTTTTCTTATGCCAGAAGTCCACATGGGAGCTTCACAGGATAATGGTTTATTTATTATTATTATTTTTTCCTGCTTGCCTTTGTGTAAGTGGCTATTAAATTTAAGAATTTAAAGAGTTTAATTAGTTTAAGAAGTTACTTTAAGTGTTGTTTTTTTTTTAACCAACTTTGAGCCCCTCACATATATCCAAGACTAGTTCATTTCTGTTCAGCTATAGCTGGCTGCCCGAACGGCTGTTGTAGCAACCACCCTTAAAGCACGTGTTATGTACCAGCGACTTAAACTAAAACATATTCACCAGCAGAAATAGGGCTTGCAAGGCAATTGTGCTTTGCAAAGCAATTGTGCTTTGCAAGCTTTGACTAGAAATTAGTGACAAAGGTTTCTCAATATTTTCACACCCTCACTCCAAGCTGTGATAAAGCTATGAATAAGTCCTTTGTTTGTGAACTCTGTTGTGCCTGTTGGAATAATTCTTTCGTTTTTCCCAGAAATGTTACAGGGGGCCCTGCAGATCTCTCAGAGTCCTAACTTGCCCTTATGAGTTACACCAGATGGTGGCCATAAAGAGAAAGTTTCTTTGGCAAAGCACTGTGCTATATAAAACATCACAAAAGGCAACGATGAATGATTTATTCCTAGTTTTCAAAGGACGCTTCAAGGTTTATTAATTTGTTGTTGTTGTTGGAAATAGAAGCTGTTGAGGTGAAAGAAAACTGAAGCATATTTTATTAATGATGCACACACACACACAAAAAAAGATGTTAATATAAAAGTGGCTTGCACTGAGATTCTGTAAGGAAATCTTCTAGGTGGTCTTCACTACTCCTAAGAATTGAACCCCTTAAAACTGTCTCAGATTTGGTAGCCAAATCTCAAAGTACTCATAATCACTTTTTTTTTTTTTTTTAAATCTAAGCTTATGTGTTTCAATGATATGCCATTTGGAATGCTTAGCTTTATATGCCTAAATTCTTACAGATCAGGATGATGAGCACACACAGTGCTTATCTAACGTATGTATGTGTGGTAGGCTTGCCTTGACACCTTTGCAGATCAGCTTTTCACACCCCAAACTAGACACCTATCACTGAGCGGCATATCTGGGGGGAAAAAAAGAAAAAAAAAATCTTATTCAGCATAAACAAGTTCTATAGCTCAGGACACCCTGAATCCAACTGCAAATTTCTCCATGACCAGTTGCTGCTATTAGGAGGATGTGGCTCTTTCATAAGACTTTTCTTGTTTCTGAACTTTGGTCTCCCACACCGGAGGAAAATCAGTTCCAGAGTTTCACTGGGCTATTGGAAAGCTTGGTGTGCAGACAAGGAGGAAAGGCGTGGTGCCCCCACTGACTTCATGGTGGCCCCGATGGGTACCCTAGTGCAGCCTCTCAGCATTATGTGCTTCAAACGGCCGTGGCAGCACAGCAGAATAGCTTGACAATCCTCTTCCACAGGCCAGAAAGTATTAGACTTAAAGAGTTAAAGAATTGAAGAGTTGCCAATAGGAAGGAATAAATCACACCCCTGTTCATTTTGGCTCTTGTTCATTTGCCTTGAGGAAGAGCAAGTAAATTTACTCTCTATAGGATATTTACATCTTCACATTCCTGAATATTACTGAATGTAATGTATAGATTTTATCAGGAATAGAACTATATCTCTGTTCTGTGAAGTGCACAATCATATACATGGAAATTTGTTTTACATTGCTCTAGCTTTGAGGTAGAAGAAAGATGATTTTCAGGTATCACTAACTTGAGCCAAGGCTGTGAGTTCCCTTTTCGATGTGTCACATGCATACCCACTGTGTGCAGAACTGCTTCTTGAGAAGATCTGTTTCATTATTACCCAGATAGGAAGTCCTGAGTACAGAGCAGACTGCCTGGAAAGGGATGGGGAAAAGCCCCTAGGAACACATACATCTTCCGTCTCTAAAGATTGCTTTAGGTCTGACAGGACAGATTGCCATCTGTCAATTGGTTTAAGAAGGGGGGTCACAGTCAGGCTTCCTTCCTTGCTGCTCTCCTGGGCTGCTTGTCCTTTTAGTGAGACCCAGTTGTTTGCTGAATCCAAAGGGTTTGGTTTTGTTGCTGTTCTAATGCCTAATTGTCCGTGTGGCAACACAGTGAACTTACCAGTGAGTCCTGCCAAGCTGCAATTGTGATGTTATCTCGTTTAGAAAAACAGAGAAAACAATTCTTATCTTTATGGGGAGCAATGATTAATGTAGAAATCCGTACCTGGAATGATAGGGTCAGGATACGGATTAGCAGGACTGCATTCAGGAGTTGCTGGGTTGGACGTAATTTCTGTTTATGGGATGTGTCTGGTTACCTTCTGGCACAGTTGATGTCCGGATAAGTCACTGAGGGTCTTGCCTAGGAAGTGTCCCTTTAGAAGCATCTGCCTTTGGGCGTGTAGCTTGGCTTTCCTCCCTTGCCAGAGAGCTGATGCCCAAACACCACCCCCTCTCCCAGCTAGCTCCTGTCCTTTATTGCTGCCCACAGCAGAAGTGTGACTACGGACAAGAAGAGGAAACATGTGCCACATAAGAATGTTAATCAAGTTAGGGTTATTTATTGAAATCTCACCCCCCAAAAAATTCACCAAAACCACATAAATAATTACTTTGAACCAAATGATACTGATCAAAACAGTGTTTGATCAAAGCAGGTTTGATCCAAACAAAACCTGTTCATAGTAACATATGGAAACTATTGTTATTTAAATGTCAACAAACTATATATGATGGTTTGTTTTTGTAATTGTACTTCGACAGTGCAAGAGAATTATTCCTCAGTGGTGCTGAGGAATTTTCCATATTTCTTTTGAAATGAGATCATGTCAATAAGACAGTATTTAATAAAGATAACTGTTGGAGCTTACATCTCCTGGTACAGTGAGATAGCAGTCAGTATGAGTTCAGCAAGAACAACTCTAAGTTCATATCAGTTTTACTGTTGAAATCTTTATTCGGTAATAATGGATAACATTTGATAGCTGGAAGTTCTTAGTGCCGCCCAAAGACATATTCAGGTAATTTGACCTCTGTTAATGGCTTTTAATTATAACCTGAATTTTATAATGGAAAGGTTGAGATAAAAGTAAATTAAGTAAGTACTTCTATTTCAGTATGGAGATAAGGAATAATATTGGTGTCTCTCTGATTTACGAGGCAATGATCTACTTCTTGTGTAAGGAACCCAAAAGTACAAAGGTAGACACCTGGCCATTACATTACTGTTATACCAGAAGCTTAATTAACTAGCAGTTTGAGCTGTACAAAATGCTTAACTATTTATACACACAGAAAGTAAGCACGGTTGCAAATTTACAAGAAAGCAGTAAGACTTATAATGCTATTCTGCTGTGGAAAACTTTGTTTCCATTGAACACCCGGTGTTGGATGGTGGTGAGGCACTGTGGATCCTGTTCTACTGTGACTTCTTGCAGCAAGACTGATAGATGCCTTTTGACTACATTCATGATTTTATATTACAGCTAAGATCTTTTCCTTCTAAGTTGTGAACAACTCTGTTCTCACTTCTTTCCTTCATTGCAAACTATTCAATTTAAATGGCTTCAATAAAATGGAAAAATCTAACGCTACAGAAAACTGTTCTTCATACAGACAGCACGGTCTCCCTGAATTTATAATGTTCTGGTAAACATTATATGTATGAGTTATAATGTGTCTGGTAAACCCAAGATCAGAGAGAGTCTGGTAGTCTCTCCTAAATCCAGAAAGGTTTGTATTTCCTGTAGGCCTGGTAAAGGCAGCAGCTCCCTTTTCAAACCTCTTCTTTATTTTGTTCTGTATAGGAAGTTGGAGCCAAAGCCAAAAAGCAGACGTGAAAACATGAATAGGGAAGAGCCTCAGATTCATCATAAAGATACACAGTTTTGTGCTGACAAAGAACTTCAGCTCTTAGGGAAGGTTCTGCTGGTAAAACTGAATTTCTTCTTTCTCATGGAATATCAAAATAAATGAGAATAATAAGGAGGAGTAGAAAAGGTTTCTCTCCGTGTTCTCTAGAACATGGAATTTTGTAACCTTCTCTATGCTCTCCCATCAAACATGTTCCTACAAAGGAGAAAGAGACTTTGTGAAATAATAAAATTAGAAGAGTCACCCAATCCACATCTACTTCCTCTGACAATTACACATTATAATTTTAAATAAATACTTTGATATTAATCCATTTCAAGGTAAAAAGGGGAAAATTGCACAGTTAGCAAGAAAATTAATTTCTCCATATCTTACTGAACTGGTCATCTGTTATTAGCATGACGGAGACAAAAAAAAATAGTATGTGTTCTCTGATAAATAAGTATTTTTCACAGACAAGCAGGAAAAAAGAACTTTGCAAGGCCTCTCTATTAAGTTGTACAAAATGTCAGACAAAACTTACAAGCAGACACCTGAAATTAGCTAACTAAACACACTCGGGATGATTTCAAAAGGTGTTCAATACCTCCCTTGTTCTTCCCTTAAAGTAGCTTTTAACGAGGTTTCCAGTTATCTTATGTAGGCTGAATCTTAAACTACATAAACAGTTAGGGTAAAGAAGGGCAAAAATGGTTTGCAGTAATCCTTTTATTGCTTGCTTGCTGTACGTAAATAGCACTGCTACAGATCAGACCACTCACACGACTTCTGTTTCTGTGAGGCACAGATCAAACAATTAAATCCAGAGCATTAAGAGCTGCAGCCGTGTAAATGGAAAATGTGCTGAAGAGAACATACTAAACCAGAGCAGAACATCAGGGACAGACAAAATGTCCCTGTGGCTTAGGAGAAGTAGAATGAGCTTTGCTTTCTTGCCAGATCCTCTTCACTCTCCAGTATTGCTGAAAAAATCCCTTAGTTGGCTTTACATATACAAGTAAGTCTACTTCTCTATATAAAAGCACATAAATGCATGTGTGTATATATATATATGTTTATGTATGTATGTCAGCATGTGCCTACATGTGAGGACTTTGACACTTCTCCTGCAGCCTCCTGTTTCAAACATGCAGTTTCTTTATTAATACTACTGACTCCAACAAATCCGACCCTCCTATTTTCTTTTTTATCTGGCTTCTTATTTTTGTAGTCACCAGTCAGTGCTTTCCAAATGGAGACAAAGGCATGCTGTCTTGATGATTTTCCACGATAAGCCATCAAAGAGACGAAAGGTAAGGATGAGAGGAGCAATGTATGTGTGCAACAAGTAAGTCAGAGCAGTCACCACAGCACAAACTGTGTTTTCAATAAAATGAATATGGATATTTATAAATGATCAGTGAGACCTAAGAATGGATGTTAAAACATTTTGGGAACAACAGTGATTTAGCAGAAAAAATCGGATTTTAGGGTAACCCCATATGAAATTGCATAATATATGATTGTGCAAAGAATCTTTTTATCCTTCATGTTCAATGGAACCTGTGACTTGCTCTGCAATCACATGCTTTATATTGAAATAATTCTTTTCCTAGAGGATTTTAAAATTAGCAACATTGAACTCAGTTAAGTACCTTATCTTGAAACAAATGAATGAAGTTAAAAATCCTCCTTTTTTTTAATTATTCCTGCCATACTTTCACAGAGACTCCAAGGATCCAATAACTAGGTGGAATCAGGTCACATATGGGACAATATGTTACAATATTTATTTGTGAAAAGATGTTTAATTCAAAGGTGTGCCACTCAGTTCACTCTGGACTAGCTTTTATATAATGAAAAAAACACATGGCCATTCAGTGATGGTATTTTGTTAATTAATGGAATAGCCCAGTTTAAAGTTTCCAGCATGGAAAGAAAATGATGACCCCCCACGTTTGTCAGTTCCAAAAAGCCATACTCAGAATGGTGGGTTGACATTTCTTCTATTCTCGTCTCTGCTCCTGCCAACTGGGGCAAACACCCCTACAAAGTATCTAAAATTTTCTCTGCAATGCTGAAGGTGATGCTTCAGATTCATTTTACACGACTCCTTGGGTGTGCCTGGCTGCCTGAGGTAGGTTCACAGAGAGCAAAAAGGCAAGTTACATTTTTCTTCCGTTGAATTAGTGAAAGAGTTGGGAATGTGCAAGTATTATAGTGTATGTGTTAAGGATTAAAGATCAACTATTATAAATTGTCGATCTATAAGCCACTAGCCACTAGCTCGAGTTACACTTTGACCTTATCCTTCTATGTAACAGGAAAGAGCTTTTCTTAGCCCAGACAGGAGGGGACTGCTACGCCTGCAGGAACAGCTGGGTAGAGGACACAGAAACCGTTTGATTACATGAGAGATGGAAACGATATTTAATAAAAACAAAGAAGAACATCCAGAGCCCATAAAAGCTGAGGTGCAAGGTAAGTGAATGCAAATCTCTTCTAATACATGTGGTTATTTTGGTGTTTTCAAATGTGTAAACATTGAAACACTTGTTCACCCGAAACGGCGTGGAAGAAGGAAACCAAGAAAGGGAGAAATGTCAGTGAACTTTGTTTAAAGGACTGAACTCAGATCTTATTTGTGCCCCTGACTGGGGGATTTTTCTTCCTTTATGGGTATTTCTGTGTATTTTGCCAGAAAGTCTGTTTGAACAGGGTTCACTGAAGTCGGCAGTGAGGGACAAGAATCAGGATTTAATCTGGTGACACCCCCTCCCCCATGGCTCTGTTTAGACTTTCATTTTCTCTTCGCCATAATTCTTCGCTACTCTCTCGCTGTTCTTTCAGCCGAGCACACTCTTCCTTGCATTCTGGAGAGGTTCACTAAAACTGGGACACTTTAGCAATAGTAATTCTAAATAGATAAGCTGCAGTAACAGATGCCACTCTGTGCTGTTAAAAAGACGGTTCAGAAGGCATTCCAGTAAAAAATGCACTGTCCTCCAGCAAGATAGCTTAAAGTGGCTTTCTAGGGATGAATGCTTGATCAACTTAACATTTTTACTCCTTGTTTTACCTTACAGAAGAGGAAGGCAAAGAGTTTTTTCCTACAGCTATAGGAGATGTTTGTTGCTGAGAACGCCAATTCAGTAAATGTATGCTGTGTCTTTTGTAGTATATAGTCTAAGAAATAGCAGGCATCTAATGCCAATTTTAAAGTTAATTCCCAGGTACGCTATATAAAAGCAGGCAATTACAACTTGCATGATGTTGCTGTTGTTCAGTTTGATGGCTGAATTGAAAAAGATTTTGTTTCCAGTCAAAGAGCATTGTTTTAATTTGAGGTGATTTTATGCCTTTCTAATTTTTGTCACTCAAGATAAAATCTTTCTATTGAAAACATTTGAAGTTGTTTGCAAACAAAACTATTGACCATACCTGATCTGCATTATGGAATGGTTTATTTAAACAAAGACTGAATAGTTCAGTAAATAAAATTAAGTATACAAAATATCATTTCATTGGTAATGATGATTCAGTATTTACCACTAATGAAAATTAAAGAGAACCCAGACCTCTAAATATTTAGCTAGCCCTGAGCTCTGCCGGTGTTTTGGCTCCTTGTTACTCAATATGTACATTGTAAATATGACCCCATATTACTGACGTCAGAAATAATTAACTCTTACTGTCCTAAAGACTGTATAGCCATGTGATCACACAAGGCTTGATTGCTCTGATGCTTAATAATCTTCCAAATATTTGGAGATTTTACTGTGTTACTTTCATGTCCTCACATAGTACAAAAAAGTATCATTATTGCTGCTTTAGGTAAAACATGAGGCAAAAAAGATACAAGGGACACATTTTTAAAGCTACTTAGGCACTTTAGGATGCTGATTGGTACCCAGTGTGATACTTAAGTCCCACTAAGATTAATTTTGATCTGAAAAACTCACTAGATGCCAATTTGCTCCCTGCTTTTTGCACTGGAATTATGCCAGAAAATACACTGAATTATGCCAAGGGTTTCAGAAACTGCATCAGTTCTGTAGTGCTTTAAACAGAAGATCACTTTTTTCCCTGATTACCTATTGAAGGGAAATTATTTTGTTGGCTTGTCCTGGAACTTCTTGGGCATCTTTATTCTGATAGAGAGTAATAATAACTAAACAAATTTTTTAGCCGTAGGCGCTGCAAGAGCTTCAGTGAATTACAGAAGTATCTGCTTTTCTTGAATGATGTGCCCCAAAACAGGAATGATCCCACAAGACCTGAAATGCAGCAGAAGTATCATATTTTTGCTGGAGGGAAGGGAAGACTGGTTGCAGCAAAACACATGCAGTTAGCCTCAACTCAATGTTACCAAAAGGTTTGCTGGTGCATGACCAGCAGTTCATGCTTACTGTATAGATTTACAGTCTTAAATGACATTGGTAAGAGGGTAGGAGCACAAAAGACTACACTCACCATACTGCAGTTGCCAATAGTTCTGGAGAAAATATAGAATCTACAACCTTCTGTTTGCAAATGACAGAAAACTGTAGAAAGGGAAGTGACAACAAGAGAAACACTTGTATTTGAGGCATAACAATAGACTAAACTTGTTTAGTAATTAATGTTTAGTAATCAGCCAAGCAAAAAATAGGTATCTACCTTGAATATTTAGTTTCTTTCTAAATCTATTTCCTCCAAAGGAGTCTTTTCATGTGCTAGTCACAAACATTTACCCAATGTTTGGTTTTCGAAACTCTTGCAAAATGCAATAATAATAATAAAATGCAAATCCGTTGTGTCAACATTTTTTTCTCTTCCTAATGTATTCTAGATCTGTAACTGTAATGAAGTTGTGTGAGTATTGTGGCACACAATATTAGTCAGCTATCCTGACTGAGAATATATTTATGCAAAGCTGGGTTTTACCGTATATCCTTCCTTGCATTTGGATGGTTTATGCTTAATGTCATTTATTTGAAGAAATGGCAAACATCCTTGCCTCCCTTACCTACAATGGTCAAAATTCAGGATTTGTTCTCTTGGAAAGTGGTCAAAGTCCCTTTAGGATCTCAGAAAGCCTTACAACAAAACCATTGCTACTTCTCCACAACTGCATCAACTTTGACAAAATTGAATATTTTCATGGGAGGACATTTCTATCTGTTGCAAAGGTAAAATTATTAAAGGTAGAATTATTAAAGACATACTTGACATGGGCTCACAAACCGAACCGTAAGGAGAATTAAATTTCTGAGCAGCTTTTTTATGTAGAGACAATGTTCAGTGCAGAAATTGTATGGAAAAGTAGTATGTGATCATAAATATTCCCTCAGGAGGCATACACACAAAGAAGCAAGTGAAGGTTTTAATTTCATATCTGATATGCTTCTGCTCAGCTCTTTAACCCTGAAGACATTCTTTAATTGTTGTTATTCTCTATGTCAAATGATAGCTAATGTATTTCTTGCATGGATTTGATGAGGAACATTTTGTATTCAAACCTTAATAGTACTTACACATTTTCAGTATAATATTTCTACTGGTTCTACTGGTGTTCAAAACACCAACATTATGACTAGTGTCACAAAAGCACTCCCAAAATGACACTACAATATGCTGTGTAATTTAATTAAAGAACTTTTTACTGGAATTCATTTAGCCTAAAGCTTAAATAGTTATACTGAAGGGCAGTACAAGTCATATATCCTATAAAATATGTTTATTTCTGATAAGCTCTAGCTTTTCCTGGCATGAATAAAAGGGCTTAAACACATCACTTTAATATCTGAGTGCAAGGAAGAAAGGTCCAACTTTATTTACTTCCTGTTTTTTTAGCAAATTACATTCCAGCAATCTCTTGTACATGTGGTAATCTCATATATTGATATTTATGCAGAATATTACTAGTGCCACATTTTTGATCAGGTCATATTTTAGTTAGCCAAAACTCAAACGTAATTATATGCTGTTCCAAATCTGGACTTACACCTATAGTCCATCTGCCTATATGAAGCCTATGCCCTTAGGAAGATTGTCCTGTAGCATGCCCCTTCCCTAAATGAATGAATACTGAAATGTCATTTTTTGTTTGCAGGTCAGTTGCCCACTTGGTTGCAAGGGATACTTCTCCGAAATGGCCCAGGGATGCACACAGTAGGGGACACTAAATATAACCACTGGTTTGATGGCTTGGCTCTGCTGCATAGCTTTACATTTAAAAATGGTAAGTTATTGCATGTCAGTTTACAAAAAGCTCAACAAGCCAAATCTTGGTGTTTTACATTGCTAATTCTCTTTTAAGTTTGATTAGCATTAAAATGTTCCAGGTGTCTGGCTATAACCCTGCAAAAAAATAGTACACGTAGGTGTTATGTGGCTGGTGAGTCGGCCACAGCAAGCTTTGCTTTGCTAAAGGATATTTGCTTGACAGGTTCTTTCTCTGGCTTTGTCTGTGGTAATTTTCAAAAGAGCTCAGTATGAAATGTGATTGAAACCTGTCTGACCTTTGTCAGGTGAAGTCTACTACAGAAGTAAGTATCTCCGAAGTGACTCATACAACTGCAATATAGAAGCAAACCGAATCGTGGTGTCTGAGTTTGGAACTATGGCTTATCCAGATCCATGCAAAAACATATTTGCCAAGTAAGCAATGCTTTTTCCAACAAGATTCTGCTATCTACCTCTCTCTCCAGCACAGATGTCTTTCTGTTTACCCTTGACGCATATATACAAACATGAAATCTGTTTTGTAAATTTACAATTACCAACTACTGACAAGGCCAGGAGATACATCCAGTAACATACACTCTATGGGTTAATTTAAGGCAAATATTCTCAATCCACTTCATCAGTAATATTGTCTGTTTTATTCACTAGTGCAAGTAGATTTCATTGTAGTTTTGAAAAAACAAGTATTTTCCAGGTGTTTCATGAAATTTTATTAAATTGATATTCTGTAAGGGGAGAAGCAGCAAGAAAAGGAAAAGATGAAGAGATGGGGAAAGTATTAATTCAAAATTTATTCTGTAAAAAGATGAAAATCATCCATGACTGAAATAAATAAATAAATAAAACCCTGCTGTATTAAAGGCCATTTCTATGCCCCCTCCCCCCTAAAAGAAAGTGAAGAAAATTTTCAATTGTTTCTTGAGTCACAGGCAGTGCTTTGAAGTACTGCACCCAAAGACCTGAGCTAACCTTATGTTCAAAATCACAGCCGCTTGGGGTCATTGCAGTAGCTACTTTCATAGTGTTAGAAAGGATGACAGGCTATTTACGAGCCTGTAAAATTGCCTTTGTATGTTCCCTGGCAAATGCAAGTAGTTCATCCATCTTTTATTCCTGGCTGAACTACATCTAATGACCTCAAATTACATGCTTGGTAAGACCATAAACATGGATAGTTATTGCAAAATAACTATAACTTTGATACGTTGTGAGTTGTTGCTCTGATAAAAGATGCTTTTTTTCTTTTTTCCGCAGTAATAGGATAACACTGGCATTTTAAGTCTATAAGGGATAGGAGCAACTTTGTCTTGGTTTCAAATGAGTATGATAAAATCCTACACTAGTAAGAACTGTCACAGAAGATGTGAAATCAGATCTGCTTTAAAATCATAATTGTGATAAGGAATAATACTGAAAACAAAAATACACCATCAATGAGTATATAAATCAATTTATTTTATGAGGGCACACCCTGAAAAACCTAATAACTTTTAGGTAGAAACTGTTAGGCCAAATTCTCATGAGGTATGCACAGGAGAGCTTGTAATTAGCCCATCCTGATACAACAGTGGCTATCTCACAGCTGTTGGCAGGACTGGACCTGAACGTCCATTTGTGCATGGAAAAACAGTTTCATACATACATGTCCTTAATCCTCCCCCAGGCTAAGGGTGTTGAAGAACTTCATCTCCTCTGCCTTTCACGCTGTCCACTAAGGCAGTGGAAAAGCTGCCAGAAGAGGACACAGCAGGGGAGAGACAGACCCAGCTCCATTACCCTGCTACTGTGCACAGCCCACACTGCGCAGGGTGACTTCTGCTTCGTATGGGGTAAAATCAACTGCAGCTGCAGCTTATCTAATGAACCAATATGAAACTTTCCTCTCTGCAGGGCATTCTCATACTTGTCTCACACCATTCCCGAGTTCACAGACAACTGCCTGATCAACATTATGAAATCTGGGGATGATTATTATGCTACCAGTGAGACTAACTTCATCAGAAAAATTAATCCACAGACTCTGGAGACTCTAGAGAAGGTATTAAATGGCTGTGTGTCATTCTGGTTCCTTCTAATGAATACAGTTTCAGGCTGATTTATAGGAATCAGTACACAAAGCTGGAAAGATACTTTTCTCTTTCTACTATTTCCTTACTAGCACAGAATACTTTTTTTGAAATCCTGGTAAAGTGAAACAATGAAGATACCAGTTCATTTAAGAACTCAGGAGCTCAAAAATAAATCACAGGCAGTTTAGGGAAAAGCTGGGCTTTGTGCAGTTTCACAATTGTATGGAATTGCAGGCAAAATACCACATATCGTGCTTATGATGTGATTATTTTGGATGATTGCCATTATTATGTATCTGTAGTTATCAAGTGATTTACATAATTAACAATTCAGTAGGTCATTTATATATGATTACTTTTCAAATACCTTATGCAAGATATTATGAAAAGCAAATCTTGACATATTGAAATATGCATTGAGTTTTCCTATCATGCATTACAGTTTAAGTACAATTCCCAAGCTTTAAATTGAATAGAAATCTTTTTCTCCAGAAAACTGCTAGATTCGTAGTGCTATTAAATAAACTGCTTTCAGGATGAAATGGGCATCTGTGGAGTAGCTTCTTTAGCCAATCCTCCTGTTGTCTTATGTGGCTGCAAGGAAGAGATGAATGCAATTCAGATTTTGTACCTTGTTTTAGCCTTGAATTAGGAAATCATTTGAGTACTTGCATAAGTCATTTGACTGAAGTGTTGAAATTTCAAGGCATTTGGGTGGCATCAGTAGAAGGCTTTAATCAGTGTTGAAAGGCTGGTGGATTTGGGGTGTTAGCTATGATTAATTTAAATATTCCTATGCAGTTCTAAAATCTCCTGTTGTATCATTTGCCAGGTTGACTACAACAAATACGTAGCTGTAAATGTGGCAACTTCTCATCCACACTATGACAGTGCTGGAAATATTCTCAACATGGGTACTTCAATTGTTGATAAAGGGAAAACAAAATACGTTTTATTTAAGATTCCTTCCTCTGTGCCAGGTAAGATCTGGCTTTTGTCAGTATTTTTTAGAAACTTGTTAGCAGTTTCTTTTCTTCTGAGGTCAAAGGGAGATGGTACAGCTCTTCCACAAACATACAATGCTTATTTTCTTAATTTTAATGTAGTGTGAACTTAGTGTTAACTGCTTAGCCTGTCTGAGTATATGCTATTACAAAGGTTCATCTTGAATACTATATAAACAGGATGTTTCAGTGTGAAGATCTTTGCTTTTAGAGTTTGCTTTTAGGAGAATTCTACTTTGATTATCACTAGATATTCACTAGAGTGAACTAATTCTTCTACAAGAATTTCCATACCTTGTGTTGTGATGTGTAGAGGGGGTGTGAACAGAAAAAAATTTGTGTGTCAGGCAGTGTTCTACAGTTTGAAGTAGTAAAATTCAATTTTCTTGATAAATGAAAATGCTCTTAAAATACTTATACAGTGATTATAGGGAAGCATAATACCAAATAGTACCTAATATGGAGTTATTTCCTCTCTAACCTGGCCTACAGTAGGGTTTGCTGAAATATCATCCTTTGTTCACAGAGCAAATCACTTGCTCTTTTTCCTTCAAGACAATGCTTGGTTTAAAACCAGCTGCTAATGTGATGTCTGTCCTCATGTGTGCACAACCAAGAGACTTTCTGTAGTTGAAAGATGTTTGTTATTCCTAGCTGTGGCTCAAACAAAGTCACTATAGATCGAACAGGAACATCTCCGTAAAAGTAAGTTCAAAACCATGGGGGCATTTGAAACCCCATGTAAAGTTGCTGATTTAATTGAACAGCTTTATCCTTCTGGAACTTCTGAAAATGTTTATCAGTGGAGTCAAATACTGAGACAAAAGGTCTCTGTCTGAATGGATCTGGCATCGTGGTACTACTGTGCTGCTTCACTCAAATGCAACCTTCTATGTTAATTCTGCAGAAGGAAACAAGCCATTTTCTAAACATGAAAATGCAAATAAAACTGAGAGGAACCTATTCTTATCTACTCCTTATGTGGGAAAAATCCAAGCACAAGATTGAATTAGAATTTATTGTAAATGTAATCTTATTTTTTATCATTTATGTTCAGAAACAGAAAAGAAGAAATCTTGTTTTAAACACCTGGAAGTGGTATGCTCCATCCCTTCTCGCTCGCTGCTTCAACCAAGCTACTACCATAGCTTTGGAATCACAGAGAACTATATTGTGTTCGTAGAGCAGCCATTCAAACTGGATATAGTCAAAATGGCAACTGCTTACATCCGAGGTGTGAACTGGGCTTCCTGCCTTGCCTTCCATAAGGACGATAAGGTATTTTTTCTAATGCTGAGCAATGGAGTCAGCCAGTAATCTCTTCCACACTGTTCTGTCTTTCATCTGGTTCATTGATTTAAGTAATAACCCTTTTTTCTTCAACAACTGACTTTCATGTTTCATATTTTTTATTAGAAGTTGCATTTTTTAATATTTTCTCCCATCTCCAAAGTTTCACAAATAAATACTGATGCTGAAGTGCTTGAGAAAGAGGATAGTTGGGCATTGTTAGAAATAATGTGTGCCAGGAGAGAAAATCAAAACTGCACTAGCATCCCAAACACAGAATTGCTCCTGCTCCAAGCAGAACACTGTATAGTGTGGATGAAGCCTGCTCTAGATCCATTGCATCACATAGGAGAGCCAGATTGGTGGAGAAACCTGAATTCATTGTGGCAACTGAGGGGGAAAAAAAGTGTTTTCTGAAGATCTTATTTCCACATTTTGTGTCCATGAACAAGTGGAGCATGCTGGGGTCGAGTGCACCAGCAAAGAATAGTACAAACTCCGGACTAAGACAAAGTAATTTAAATGAAAAATGGGCCAGGGGATTTTCCAGGTTCACTGGAAAACTTCTATCCTCAGCCTGGTCCAAACAGTAATTTGCAACAGTGAAATGAGTTTAGAGCACTTGTGCACTCATTTTACTCCTACTTTTTTTTGGTCTTTAGGTTGGAAGTTCTTGCCTTCTGGCAGCAAATCTCGAATTCTTAACATGCTTCAGTAGAGACAGAAGGTGCTTTAGAATGTACATGGTTACTTGCTGAAAAACAATTTCCTAAATAACTGTTTGTTGATCATTCATTAATGGTTTTAAATAATGTTTGCTGCCTTTCAGACATGGTTTCACTTTGTAGACAGGAAGACTAAAAAAGATGTATCCACCAAGTTTTATACGGATGCTCTGGTGCTTTATCACCATGTAAATGCTTATGAAGAGGATGGCCACGTTATTTTTGATGTTATTGCCTACACAGACAATAGCTTATATGACATGTTTTACTTAAAAAAACTGACTAAAGACTTTGAAGAGAACAACAAGCTTACCTCCAGACCAACCTGCAAGCGATTTGTTGTTCCTCTGCAGTATGACAAGGTAGGAAGAAAATGGTTTTTTAACTTGCTCTTTGATCAGTAATTTAAAATTTATCAACTAGAAAAATGGGTGAATTATTAGTTGCCAGCCCTTTTGTGCAAAATTCTGATTCTTTAAAAATAACATATTCACAAAGTGTGCAGGAGTTTTGTTTTGCGTATGTACTGTGAGAAATGGCAAGGAGCAGTTGGACATACAGTTACGTGGATCTAGGTTCTGATGCCTTTCTTTATGGAGAAAAGGGCTTTTGAGCATATATAATTTCCTTACCTGTGCAACTATTTGTAACATGCTATCAAATATGAGCAGATATATCAACCTGGCTGTTGGTTAGAAAGGCATGCATGAGGTTTTGCACAATCTGTTTCTTCCACTTTACTGGAAGCCTATATACAATATATTCACATTCTCCACTGTTGCAATAGTTTTATTAAAATTAGAAGATTTAATTTAAGTTTGAGTTTACCAGAAAGAAGAATGATCTTATCTTTCAATTTAATTTAAAACATAATTTTACATCATTGCTTGCAGGGAAGATTTTATACTGCCCAGCAACTTGGGCAAGTTTCTGCTTGATACATTTAGAATGGATAATACTTTTGCTTTTACATCCTAGAATCTTGCTTTATTTCATGTCTCAAAAACAGTTATGTAGCAATAGCAAAGGATGTGCTGGATCGTGCCAACTATCCTACCTACCCTGCAATCTTAAGAATTCAGCAATAGTGTTAAAAACAAGAATGGATCACGCTTATTTTTGCACTCGATTAATAGCAGATGCAAAAAAAACTAACCTTTGGTGACTTTTAGTGGGAATTCCTACCAAATTCGCAATCTACGTAATCTATTTATTGTGTTTCTGGAACATAACCATGTGTATCTAAACCTTTCTAAATGCTCAGTGTAATTCAAAATGGTTACATGATGATATATTAAGATTTTTAATGAAAAGGTCAGAATCTAATGTTACAGGATAAATGCCATTATGAAGGAGGTTATTGAAGCTGTAATATTTGTTTAACCCCCTAATTGTCTATATTAATATCAAACCTGATGAAAGGTCTAAATTAGAAGCATATTCATAGAAACACATTACGTTTTCAGCATATGTCTCTTTCAGGATGCAGAAGTAGGTTCTAATTTAGTCACACTTCCAACTTCCGCAACTGCTGTAAAAGAGAAAGATGGCAGCATATATTGCCAACCTGAAATATTATGTGAAGGTGAGGCATATCCATTATACAAATACTTTCTCTTACACACTTACACATAGGTGCATTCTAATAGTGCCTAACAGCTCCTTCTAATAATGCCTAACAGTTGTTCGAGGGTCCCAAGTCTGATCTTACAGTTACTAATATGGCTTACAAATCTACCTGTTATGAGGAGTAAAATTGGTCTGTTATAAGCAGTAACTTCAGTTATGTATTTTATGAAGTTTACCTTTGAAAGTGGATTTTTAAACTTGAGCGTGTGTATGTGTGTTAACAGGAATATACAAAAAGTATATATTTACTTAAAGTGAAAGTCATTTCTTTGAATGGTAGCCTCTAATTATGTCTCAGATGTTCACATCTGATTGATGTATTTACGAAAAAAAAAAAAAAAGAAACAACACTCATAATTTCCAATACAATGAATCCCTAAGAATGAAAAATTGTCATTCTTGAACCAACAACCCTGGCTTTTTAGAAGTTCAGACATACAAAATATATGCAATACCAGTTTTAAATACTGTCAAAATTTTTCATAAGGTAATATTTCCTGAAAATTGGCACATGTAAATGTACGTTTGAACTATATTTCTTCTTTTGTTCCTAAGTCTTGGCCTTTGTTATACCTAGGGATAGAACTGCCTCACATCAACTATGGATATAATGGCAAAAAATACAAATACGTCTATGCAACAGAAGTCCAGTGGAGTCCAGTTCCTACAAAGGTATCATTAACATGTACAAAGTCAGGAAATGTATTTATGTAACACAAATCAAATTTAAGCAGTTATTAGTAAACCATGGTTTATTAGTCTGGCCCAAAATATAGCCTCATCTGCTTTCATGCATGCAAATTGAAAGTGTGTGGTTCTGAGGCCAGGGCTGAAACTGTTAAACCTTGGTTTTCCAGACAGCAAAACCTTTTTTCAACATCAAGTTAAAGCTTCTAAGTGACAACACTGCAGTTGTGTACTATGTTTGTAAACTTCAACACTTGAGAGCAGGGAGATGAAAAGTTGGACATCATTAGCGTACTTGTATGATTAAAACAGCCTCCCTGAGCCAAACTGTGGGAATAATAAAGAGCAAACACTTTCTTATGGGTATGACTTGAGATTGCATTCAACAGTGAATTGGTTTCTGTCAAAACTTTTCCCAATGGTGAGTCATTCACAGTTGGAAAATATGGAATGCCTAAATTCTCCTACGGGTAAGCTCATGTAGTACCATTCCCCTTATGACGTATTAATAAACTCAGGCTTCCTCATCCAGCTTTTTATTGCCACCGAGTCTTCTGAACACTACAGTTACTGAGACCCTCACTTTTCTGCTAAATTAGGTTGAACTTCTGTAACGTACCAAAAGCTACAAAGAGAGTAAGAGAAAGGAAGAAGAGTACTAGGCAGACACACATCTGTAATAAATATTTTTTCCCCTTAGGAAACCTAAAAAAAAAAAAAAAAAAGAACTTGTTGTAACAATATCAAATATTTCAGAAAGCTTTACCTTTTGCTAGAGAACTAGTTGAGTGTTAGAGGATAGTAAATGCATTCTTTGTGTACACGATACCAGCCTTTCAGGAGACAGCCTAGAAAACAAATAGATTAAGATGCAAAGTACTACTAGCTGAAGGCAAGAGTATTGTACAGTCAAACTCACTCTTTATAATTACTGTTCTGAGAGCAAATTGAGATTGCTGTGGGTTCTTCTATATAATTATCACAACTGATTACAAAATAAAGCTGGATTTCTGCATGATGCAAGAAAATTTATTGCAGCACATCTGACAGTAGCTCAAGCAAATATGCAAGTTTGTGATTTCCAGTGCAGATAATCCCTGCTTGTCAAATATAAACAGCAATATAAAGTGCTGTTAGAAGATTTTTTTTCACATCAGTTAGTCTTTAATGAATGCAGTCACAGCAACAACCACGTATGATCCTTCTGTAAAGTCTGTAAGCAAAACTGCTGTCACCTTGGATAGAAGATTCTTCCTCCAGTGCCTGAATATTTCATTTTTGTGTGAAGTTATTTTTCTGACTAAACATCAAAAGGGAAAAGAAGAAAACTGTATCTGGATGGGTAGAGAAAAGCCCTTAATAGAACTGAGGTGAGAATGTCACGTGTCCCCGCTGGAAGCTGGTTTCGTCAGGCACACGACCCATTAATGAGATAAAATCTGCACGCTGTTCCTTCAGTTAGTACCAGTATCTGTGTGGCATTCTTGCCCATTGGTTTAACCTTTACATCACTTCTAGTAGCCTTTGTTCTGGCATATATACCCTAGTTAACAATAGAAGGTCTTGATAAATATTGATAAATATTTATAAATATTATTTATTTAATATTGATAAATATCACAACAAAAGGAAAATAATACACAGGATTAGAAATTGGAAGGTTTAAATCCTGTTTCCTGCTTTACAACAGAACTGCAGTAATTTGGGGCAAGTCATTTGCATGTTCGGTGCCATGTACTCTTCCTCTGTATAGTGAGAGTATTATTTACCCATGATGCAGGGTAAATAGATCTTATGACCTATTTGTGTTTGTAAAACACTTAAAGCCCATATGCAATTGTAATCTAATGAAATGGTATCTGTGTCTCTTGACACAGCTGAAGTAAAATAGTCTTTGTGAAATTAAAAGATCATTTTATGCTTATGCAGCCACTAAACGCGACTCCAAAGTTTAACATTTTCCAAGCGTTCCCTTTTTGTGATGCCACATGCCTCGTTGCTCCTTAACTCTTAGCGTTGCTTCTCCATGCCCGCAGTCTGTTCACGACGTACCTTTGGAATAAACCATTGTCTGGGTCACTGACATTTTTCTTTTCTGTCCACAACGATTCAGATTGCAAAACTGAATGTCCAAACAAAGGAAATGCTCCACTGGAGAGCTGACCACTGCTGGCCATCTGAGCCCATTTTTGTTCCCAGCCCTGATGCAAGAGAAGAGGATGATGGTAAAATTGTAACAACATTCTGAAAGTTAGATTTACATGAGTTTTGTATTAAATCTTAAAAGTTTCATTGTTGTCAGTCATAACAAGAAAGCTAGGCTGATGCTTCCACAGATAGATTAAAATTGGTACCACCCATTTTGCTCCTGCAGACAAAAGAAAATTAAAAACAAGCAATAGTGCAAAATCAGCTTGCATAAAGTCCCAGTCTGCCCATAAACAATGAATTTAATGCTTAGGACTGTCCAGAAAGCCAGCTGGAACTGGATTTATCATTAGGAGAAGCTGAAGCAGTGGGAAGTCATTGTTACAAGATGAGAACACGAAGTGGCACTGCAAGTATCCCTGTAGTCTCGATCCAGTTGTGTTCTGAGGCGATTCCGTGCAAAGGCAAATGATAAATAGCTGAAAGGATGTGTCCCAAGTTTCACTGCTCAGCTGCCCAACAAGATTGTCAAGGACATAATTCAGTGTTTGTTTGCGTCATAATGAACTGCAGGCAGAGCAGGAAAAAGCACAGAAGAGAACCATTCATTAGTCCTTTAGCTCTCTCAGTCAGACTTCTTCATGTCGTAAGCACCTTCAGTTTGTGTTCTCAGATTCTTAGGAAACAACACTAATTTCCTGACAGTGTTATCTTTTCTGCTTGGTGTAATTAGTATGTGCTTCTAATTCTCCGTTTGTATGTCACAGGTGTTGTTTTGACCTGTGTTGTGACATCTGATCCAAAGGAGGCACCCTTCCTACTCATCTTGGATGCTAAAACATTCAAAGAACTGGGCCGAGCCAGAGTAAACGTAGAAATGCATCTGGACCTGCATGGAATGTTTATACCAGAGAAAGTTTTGAAGACTGAGACTGAGTAAAATGTTCTTTATCCTATTACACAGCCTGAGACAACCTTCTACTGAATGTGGAATAATATCCCACATTCGTTCAGGAGCAACCATATTATGGCAAGAAGTGATTATATACGATCTCTTAAATAACTATATATAATCCCTTTTAAGAGATAGCAATGATTTTTATTAGAAATAATGATATGCACAACTGGCATATAACTAGTCCAAAAGAAGAATGATCAGTCTTTAAAAAGTGCTAATGTTGTGGGGAAAGGAATAGGAGAAAAAGGTAGTTTTATTTAAGTAGAATACAGCTTTCTGAGCAAATGAAGTACAGTATTTTTAATGTGATATAGGGAATAACTAACGTATGTCTACAGCTCATGAAATTTTCATGGATAGTTTCAAGACTGTAGCTCATGACGAAAGTTGTCTTCTGCTAGAAAACCTCACATTAAACTATCTGCTGTGATACTATTACATTAATTCATGGCAATGCATTTTCTTGGTGCTTGATTTCTTAAACTCCACTGTAACCAAAGTTAAGTATTACATTCAGGTGCTACAACTTTCTAATTTAGAACTGAAAAAAAAAACTGCTTTGCTAATAATTCCTTGGTGTATTTTTCCTTTTTATGATGACGAAACCAAGTAACTTGAATATTTTATGTAGCATTCATTTATACTTCAGTGTTATTCAATGTTATAAGCAGTTTGTATTCAAATCGTGTTTCCTTGAGAATATCCGACATGACATTTCATGTAATTCGATGATTACATTGTCTAAAAGATAAACAGAAATGTAATATTTATTAATATTGCTATTAATCTGTTACTAATAGTATGTGTATGAATGTGAGCAGTGTATTTCTGGCAGAACTCAGATATACATACTCACTAATTTGTTTAGGTAAAAGTGTATTTACTGATTAAAAGTGTACCTTTACTGATGGAGAAAACTAGGTATACATCCATCTGTTTTAGCTGTGCATGTGGTCTGTATGTGTCACCAAACTACTTGGGTATCTCTTTCTTTTGTGTACCTATTCTCAGTGTCCCTGCTACTCACTGTGTTTTACAGGTAGGAAGCAGAATGAAATCAGTGTTATTTTCTATCTCCCCATCACATGAGCACCTGGGCTTTGGTGACTTGTTCGTGATTATGTAAGATATTTACAGCAGAGCAGCAATTGAACTAACATCACCCGCAGTTCTTGCTTGCTCTGTACCAACTCCCTTTGCCAATGTCTTTATAGTACATATAGAATATACAACCTAATTTTAATGTGAAAAACGTCACTGTGGTCAGATCTAGAGTGTACGTAAGCACTTTGGGGTATTCAAAGGTTTACAAATTCCAGAAAATGGAAATAAACACCTCAGTGAGATGCGTCTGCAAAAACAGTCACCTTCAGTGTTTTCAAGGCATATTGCCACTACTGTTTAAGAGAATTTTATAATCTAAATAAGAAATTGAATTCCATTTTTGTAAGTAACACAGAAGCAGTATTGAAATGGCAAACTGACTTTGGATGTTGGGAAAATACCACTTAAGGGTTGTCAGCTGTGATGCTGTTTCTTTTATTCTGCATATGTTCGTACTTCACTAGCCTCCACAAATATTTCTGGAATTATAAGGTGGCCATAAAAAAAAGTCTAACCATTATTAGAGACCTCCTTTGTCTGTCTCCAGAATTTCATCTGAGAATTCATAGAGTTAAGCTTTCAGATGATCATGAGTTCTCCTGAATACAGGAGTTACTTGATTTCTGGGGAGCTAATTCATACTAGCCGAGAAGATATGATAGGGGATATCCATCATAAAACCAAAGCAGATGGGTTATCTTTAGTGTAAGAAAGCAAATGTGTTATTTATATTCATGTAGAAATACGGCAGAAAATAAACTGTACAAACTTGTCTTGGATATGATTTTTTAAACAGTGTGCCATACTCACTTGGTCAACATTACACAGGATTTGATTAATGTCAAGTTTGTAGTCAACCTGAAAACAAAAAAAGTGATGTAAATTTGGATTTGCCGGTCTCAGTGTTTGATCCAGATCCTCCTACATATGGATCCAGACAATATGGATCAGACCATATAGCTAATCACAAATTTCTTTGAGACTGTTTTTAGGAGTTGGAATAGTAATGAAACATTTAGCATGAGTACAGTAATATACAGTATCATTTCTAGGCTGACAATAGCAAGGGGGAATGCATACGTGCTTTGCCAAGCGGCTGCAAGGCTTGTGGTTTTTTTGTTGTGGTAACGTGGCACATGGTAATAAGTCTGTCATTTGGTTTGCTCCCCTGACATCCTTTACTGTGAATGAAATCTTGAGGAACAAAAAGGTTCGATTCTTCTTTTGTACCAATTAAGTCAAAAATCAGCCCAGTAAAAATAGTGGAGTTAGTGTAATGGCATAAAAAGAACCTACACTCAGTGATTGCATATAAAAATAGTAAGGATAGATCACTCTATTAAAGGAAAAAAACAGTTGAGCGAAAGAATCAGGTTATCAGTATACACACATAGTTACTTGAAAGATGTTACAAATGGCCCTCTAGTTGGTAGGAGTGGTTTGGTGTTGTTGTTGTGTTTTTTTGTTTTGTTTTTTAATCAGTGAGCTTCATTAAATGGAACAAATAACAAAACATAATAATTAATTTGTTCTCTGGAAGTGGACATTATCTGTTACACCTTGCCCATTGCCCCACATACACAGCAGGAGGAAGCAGAAGCACTGTTTACTAGGACAAGTTAAAAACCAGAAATACAACTATGTTTTCCTACATAATAGTCTGTGCAGGAGGCACAGAGACAAACCAGTGTTTTTCTTTTTAAATAACCAGGCCACTCAATGGCAGCTTTCACAATAATTTAAACCACTGCTCCCTTGGGTATGCAATTACCAAAGTATTAATAACAACAAGCAAAACACATCTTTCACCAGCAGCACAGGATGCAGTGCTCTCTGCTTTCAATACTCTCCAAGAGATCCGGGAATGTGCCTTCCTCTGCATCGCTTCCACGTTTCTGCATTCCGCTGTACTTACTCAGAATAAGGACATTTGACAGTCTGGATAATTATACCCAAGCCAGAAGAAGTGGCCTTCTAATATTTTAAGATAGGTATGTAGTATTAAAAACTAAGTGATGCAAAGGTGCTGGCGTTTCTCACAGATTTTTTAATGCCATCACACAGGATGTGAAACGCATTCTCTGCTGCTTCTAAAATTCCTGTTGAAAGCTGCCCAACAAAGCACGAGCATGGTACTCTTCTCCGGGACCCCTCTCCAGTCAGAAAGCACTCCGGCAAGGGCTGAACGGCAAACGCTGGCTCAAAGGTTCGCAGTCTTCACAAGGAAGCGCTTGGTGCAGAGTTTTGACTTCCCAGGGTCTACATGTGCAGATGTCCTGGCTGAAATCTCCATCTGGAGAACAAAATAGCGTTGTGTCTAGCTCTGAGAGGACAATGGTGCCTTTGTAGAGCCATTCATTTCTCTTTCCTACGGGGACACTTCCAGATACCTTTACTCTAATTTTTCCGGCGTAGAAATGACTTGGAGATGGTATCGAGCTGATTTAGAATGAACTATAAAATAAAACGTTCAGTTGTCCCCACTTCAAAAACGTGTATTTTTAAATACCATGCTTGACGTCAAAGAAACTGCCTCAAAGTAATGCAAGTAGTAAAAAGCATGCAGCCCACCCCAGCTGTACCAGGGCAGGCCCTCAGAAAACGCATTTCTCCCCAAAAGCGGAGCCCCAGGAGTGACTGCAGTGGGGTGCTTCACAGCCTGAGAAACCCGAATTTTATTTACCCATCGGAGCAGGGGGGGGGGCCACGGCGAACTTCTGTTTGCCCCCACCTGGCAGCACCGACTGATCCAGAACATCACAGCTTTTACAGCACGTTCGCTCGGTGCAAATCGAGTTTCACTACTTAAGTTTTGGATGCTGTTAAAGAAAGAAAAAAAAAAGCAGCAGACAGAATCAAGTTATCTCCTAATGTGCAATTAAGCCCGTTAAATACACGGCCTAAAACCTCGTGAAGAATCCTTCTGACGAAAATCTTTGCCCGAAAAGGGCACGTTGCCAGCTGCAGCTCGAGTGGCACTCTGTAAACGAATCTCACCTCAATTAATTCTCATTTTCTTACTTTTTCTTATGCTAATACGCCTCATTATCACCTCCAGCTCGTGAAAAGAAAAAAAAAAAAAAAGTGATTTTTTTTTAGTGCTTTTAATCACGTTTGAACTCCGAGAGAATGATTTTTAAAGAAATGACGGTGGGCTCAGGGGAACGGACCCCCCCTGAGGTGCTGAGGGGGCACCCGGGAGGCGCTGAGGGCCGGGGCCGGGCCGCGGCAGCTCCCGCCCCGTCAGGGCGGCGCGGGGAGATGATGTCAGGGCGGGCGGGCCGCCATGGTGCCCGGGCGCTGAGGGTGGCGGCACGGCCCGGTCCGGCTCGGCTCGGCACGGCTCGACCCGACCCGGCACCATGTCGGGGCCGAGCGCCGTGTCGGATCCCCAGCACCCTGCTCGGTTACTGCGGGCCCTCAGCTCGTTCCGCGAGGAGAGCCGCTTCTGCGACGCGCACCTGGTGCTGGAGGGCGAGGAGATCCCGGTGCAGAAGAACATCCTGGCGGCCGCCAGCCCCTACATCAGGTACGGCACGGCTCGGCTCGGCTCGGCACGGCGCTGCCAGGCCGGGCAGGGCGGCCCCAGCAGCCATGGGGGCCCCGGGCAGGGCGCTGAACCAGCGAAAAACGCCCCAAAAAGCAGCCGGGCTCGAGAGGAGGTGGAACAGGGGGAACTGCGGGGCTCCTCTGTGCGTCCTGCCGTCTGCAGGCAGCAGAGGTGTTTAATATCACCCGAAATAGGTGCGGGTCTTCCGGTACTCCATAAAAGCTGGGTTATCGCAAGCCTTCAGGAGGCTCTCCCCGGTGAGAGGACGTTCCTGCCAGCTGCAGCCTGCTGCCAAGTCCTGCCAGAACCTGCGGGTGCTGGGCGGGCTGGGGCCGGGGAGGCTGTGCAGCTTCCCCCCCTCAGATTTCGTGCTTTTGTATGCTTTTAGGCAATGTGATGGCCGTTATAAAAGGGCCTCAGTGTCCTCAGGTATAAACTGCAAATAAATGGAAGGTAAAGTTGGTGGTTAACTTTTATAAAGGATGTTGAGCCTGGACAGAGCTGAAGGAACAGCGCTTCCCACCTATAGCAACGAGCTGGCAGGGCTCAGAAATAAAACAGCATCAAATTCACAGAGAAGGAAGATTTCCAAGAAACACACCAAGGAGTTTGCATACTCATAATTGGTTTTTTCCAGCGCTGCTCTCGAGAAGCAATTGTGGAAGGCTGTGTTGAGAGGCAAATCAAAGGCATGACATAAGCATGAGCAGTTGACTCAATACTCATCAAATGCCTGAATCTTTTTTAGGCTGTTGTTCATCACATTTGAGATGACCCAATGCCACATCCAAAATTAAGGCTTGGGAGGCTTGCTTTAGATGGAAAGAGGCCACGGTCTTGGAAAAATTGTTCTACTGTAACAGCAGTACAGATATACATGAAACATGCAAATTTTTTACTGCAAAAAAGACTGCATAGGTAAAAGATACCATTCTGCAGGAAAGTACCTTTTCACAGATTTTCGTCTTCATGTATTGCATTTTGTTGTTTGTCTCTGAAAAACGTGCTGGGAAACACGAGTTAGGTGTGTGTGAGGAGTCAGAGACTCAGTCCTAACTGCATTAACGACAACAAAACTTGTAGTCATTAGAGTTGCGGCTTTTTTTTTTTTTTTTTATAACTCAAAATTGTTCAGATTCAAATCTCATGAAGGAACTCATTAACTATGTGTGAAAGTAGGTTACATGCATTAATATATGATTTCGTGGTGGTTTTTATTTTTTTTTAAGCTTACTCATCTCTCGTCCTTGGGCTTGCAAGATACAAAGAACCAAAAATACTTGTGCCTAATTCTTCTGCAGCACATAAAGAAACGTGTTTGTCTTACCTACCTTTGCAGAGCCTAATTTCCACCTGTGCTGCCTCTCTTTTCATCACTTCAGCATCTCTTTCATGTTCCAGCTGGTCTTCACATTGGCTAGAATCGGTCGGGTAGGTTGCCAGTGTTGGAGCATTGTGGTTCCAGCTAAAATTAACGTTTCAGTGGCTCTAGAGATAAAATGCATCTTTACGGTACCTAGTTTCTGCAAGTCCCATATATTTTAAGTGTGTTTTTTTTTTTTTTTTAATAAAATGATTGATTTATGTTTCTATATAAAGAGCCTCAGGAATTTTATGCCATGGTATTTTAAGGTTAGATGATTCCAAAGCATGCTCTGGTACCAGAGCCTGTTAAAGTCTCCAAATGTCGATTGATTTGAGTTGCTTTCATTTGAGAAATTCCAATATAAAGCTCAGAAAATCCAGTAACTAATTTCAGAAGTAAAATTTGGAAGAAAAATGAGTGGATATGTCGAACTTAGCAGCGAAGCACTGTAATTATTGGTTGGCGTTGCATTTTCTGTATCTGGCTATGTCATTATGTGTTGTGGCTGTGGGCAAGTTGGTGGGCAGGTTCAGAAGTTGTGTATGGTTTGCATGAACGCTTCGTTTAGGGCGTGAGCAGGAAAATAAGTAGGCATGGACATTGTGAGGGGGTGGCTGGGTGTGAGCGGAGCCTGAGTATGCTGAAGGATTTGTGTAGCCGCGGAGAGAGGAGCATTGCCTGGCTTGGGCTTTGCATGGAGGTTGTTTGGCTGAGCGTTACGAGTAGGGCACTTGTAAATTGCAGTGGTGTGGCGTCCCTCCAGTTATTTGGCAACTGGGCTGTCCGTGCGGTCAACGGCGGCAGCTGCAGTGGGAAGAGGAAGAAAGATGCACAGATGTTTTACCAGTGCTGTCCTTCTCGTCCATGCCCTAGCTTTTGTGAGTGCAGGGATAAAGTGCCAGACTCAATGAGTTTTCAGTGTCTGGGACCAGTAAGGCTTCTAATTCTTGTGGTAGCTTAAGGTCTTGCCTCAGCTGCTTAATGCCAAGTCGCTTGTAGTTCTGTTAGGGGCAGCGAGGTCCTGGGTGGTTGTATGAATTCCTACAGAATTGCCTTATATGTGCAGGTTTCTTTCATCCTTTAGTGTGCTCCTGGAGCAAATCCTGGCATTTATTAAAGAAAATAACGAGAGGAAAAAAAAAAAAGAAAAGTCTTCCTGCGTATCTCTAACATCTTGTGGTATGTTCCTGAGCCTGAGAAAATGAGGATTCCTAATGAAGAGACTGCCATAGGACAAAGCGTGGTTTGGCTCGGAGATACTGCTCTGCATCCCAGAGAAGTTAAATTCGAGCCAGGTTAGCTCTTGATTTTCTCTGCTGTAACTACCCAGCAACAACTCTGCACTTCATTGTTTTTTTTTTTTTT
Organism: Anser cygnoides; assembly: GCF_040182565.1. NCBI lineage: Eukaryota > Metazoa > Chordata > Aves > Anseriformes > Anatidae > Anser > Anser cygnoides. The sequence goes on along the minus strand of NC_089884.1, from coordinate 5,229,345 downwards.
AACAGTTTTTGTCCTGGCAGGAGCTGTAACATAGCTACAGCTGTATTGCGCAAGACACTCTACTTCGGTTTAATTTGTTTAGTTTGTGACCCTAGTGTAAATTACACTGGCATAAGAGTGCTTTTGACAGAATAAACTATGCTCACACCAGTGGCATAAGTTGTAGCATATATCCACAAACCTTTTATAGGATAGGTTAGGTCCAAGTATTCCTGGTATCCCCAGCGGTAGCAGCAGATGTTCTCATCCAAGCAGCTCTGTCACTGTCTGGCATGAGCAGTTCGTGGCCGGCTGAAACTTGCAGCTCTCGGTATGTTGCTGGCTTGCCGTCTGCTTGCCCGTGCATCGGGGCGCAGTGAGAACTGCGTTAGCAGAGGGTATCGGGACCCGAGTTCCTGGGTAGGCTTTGCGCTGTCACGCGGCGGTGGTTCTGCCGTCTCAATTAAGCGCTGTATTTAAAATTGTTTTTTTGTCGTTGTAGTTACCTCAGCAAGTTTCGTCTTTGGTTTTCACACATCTGCGTGAACAGATTGCAGATGGGTGCACGTCCGCTGTACTGTTCCTCGAGGCTTTTCTGACTTAATAATGGAGCAGTAACTATATTTTCATCTTTTTCCAGACGAGCATCGCATAGCCAAACCAAAATAAAAAATGTAAGATCGAGTACACATTACTTTCCATTTGCTTATAAATGCTTGCTGTGGATTGATACTGACCAGAAATAACATGACAGCGTTTCCATCTTCTTACCTGCGCCGTTCAACCTGCTGAAGCAGGCCTTGCGAGACCCTTCTCCGACCCCAAGCCGTAACCTGCCAGCGCTGAGACAGCTTTCAGCGGAGAAGTGCCGCGACCTGTCCTCCGTCACCCAGCGCCTGCGCTGCTCCTACTGGGAGTAGCGAAGTCTGCGGGCAGGCAGCCTGCTCAGGGTGCTTCGTGCACAGGCGTGCCTGCGCAGGAGAGGCTGAGGTGGCAGCTTTTGGTACCGGCGTCGCAGAACCGTGCGAGGTGGAGGCTGACGTGTGCCAGTTGCTCCTGCTGCGCATTTCCTGCTGCCTGTTTGGTTTTAATGGACATTCTTGGGGACCTTTCGTAGTGCTTTAAAACTCTTTCAGTTTGGGGCTAATGCAAATGACTGCTGAGGCTGGGAAGTACTTTGGTGACCAGGAGCCCCTTCTCTCAAGTGCTGGTTCAGCTGAATTGCTCTGTGCTTGTTCCAAGTTTTCAGGTATCCGCCTGACCCTTCTGTCAGTCTGGTGCTACAGGCAGCGGCGTGAAGCCATGCCATAGGCGTTCTTACAAGAGGTTGGTTTCTGTCGCTTTCCTGGGGACTTTAGAGGCTGCCCTGACAGTTTGAACTCTTACAGGAAGGTAGGAAGAAATGGTGCCAGGTTTTCCTCCCAAACTTTTAAAGCTGTTTTTCAGATCAGGCAACACTTCTTTCCCAGTGACACTAAAACATCCCCTGTGATGCTTTAGCGGTACCTGAGTTGTAAGTCTCCAAGACTCTGAGAAGCAATAAATCAGAATCGCAACCATGTCCAGAAACTTCCTGTCTGGCAAAGCTCAGAAGTGCCAAAATGTGCATTTTGTTTGGACAGGTAGTTGGGGGCAACAGTGATAAAGGTATGTGAGGAGATTATGCTGTGAAAAGGATTTTGAGAAGTGCTATGCCAGGTTTGAGTGGGGAGTTGTTAATTACCTTCCTGCTCCAACAAGCCCCTAAAGATGGCCTAGAGGGAGGAAGCAGTAAGGCTCTTACTAGCTGAAAACAGGCAGACAATACAGCTGGGCTGCTGCTGCACGTCAGGCAGAGGGAGAACAGGAAATCGGAGCACGCTGTTTACAAAGGAGCCTTGAGATGACGCTTCTTGGTCTTCGTGTTTGGAGACGCGCGGTTCCTGTATGTGCACAGTTTGAGGGGCGATTTGAAGGAGGTGGGGCAGGTTGCTTTTGCACCCATGTTAACTTCTGCCAAGCAAGACAATTTTGTTGTTAAAAGGGCTTTTTTATTAACCATTTTTCTGGTGTCTTTTAAATCATATTCTGTGGTTGGGACAGGGCTGTTCTGCTCATGTGCTGGAAGGAAAATCTGGAGCTGAGTGTGGACACATCTTCCTTTGTGTTCCGTTTGCATTGGTCTCAGCTACAACTACAGAAGGAACGTTTTCCTTGTGTGGACTGACAAATGTGGAAAGTAACTGATGGTCTTAAGGAGTTTGTTTCTTTGCTCTGTCTAGACCTTTTATTTCACGTATAGTACAAAGATTTCCCTCTCAGTCCTGCTACTGAGCGTAGTGCCACCTATGCACTGCCATGCTAGAGTCTCCCCTGTTTAGCTTCCCCTGTTACATCTTTGCCACTGCTTAATATTTCCAAGAAAACAAGCAAACAAAAAATAGCTGTTATGGACAGCTCTGAAACTACCTGTTGCCTATCAAGGAAATAACTTCTTAATACCACGTAGTTAGTGGCTGGTTTATGTCCTCAGGCATGTTGGTTTTACATCTCCTGGGTGACTTTAAGCTGTCTGCTACAAGCATTGTTAGTGTTCATGGACGCATCTAGTCCTTTGAATTGTAGACTCCTGGCTCTTCCTTCTTGTGCTGGTGAAATCCACGCTTCTGTTTCCTTTTTCCTCTTGGCTGTGTTGTTGCTTTTCATTACAGACTTGCAGGCCTTAGTTTTCCAGCTTCTGGCATGTTTGGAGTGCTGGTGCTTTCCTCAGGTGGATTCACAGAGATGGACAGTGCTCGTTGCAGCTTCTGGCTGTCCTACAATATTACTTGTGCGCTTCTAACTTTGTCCATTCTCCTTTGTACTTACTGGCAGTTGCGAAAATCTTTCTTAGACTCTGATGCTGCTTTTTTCTCCCATGTGCTCTCGGGATAAGTGAGGTATAAACACCTGAATAAATTAAGTTTTCTCAGCAGGTTCATTGGTGTATTGCAAATAAGATTGCAGTAAGTCACAGGAGTGTTTAGTTTATTAGAGACATACTACATGGTTGTACGTTTCTTACATATTTAATGATAATTTTAATGGTGTGGGTAAGGTATTGTACTTGTTCCTTCTCAAAAAAAAAATGGCGTTTTTAACAAGCTTAAAAGCAGTGCTAATTTGAAAGAAAACATTTTCAAGTAAGGTACAGTTCAGTTCTAGGTTTAAAACAATATTCCAGAAATGTCTTCCTTTGCTCTTCCAAGGAAGTCGGTCCTAGCTCCAAGCTGCGGCCTAGTAGATATACCACTGCTGTTTAGCAGGGAGCTAGCTCTTAGTTTCAGCTGATGTGGAATGGAATCTCATGAATCACCTATTTAGTGAGTGAGCTCGAGCACTGTGTGGAGCACAAAAATGGCATAAATATGAAACTGATGTCATTAACCGAGGAAGAGCCTTGATGAGTACTCCATTGAGCTAGCCTGCTGCCGGGTTGAGGAATGGGGGCTAAATATCTTTTCCCACCTCTTAACAGCAAACAAATGACCTTCCTAAACCCCTTGGCACAGAAATCCCACATTGTTAAAGGTATTCCTGCAACAGGAAGGTGCACGATGGGCAAGGTGAGGGCTGGGGAGCACCCCTGGCTACATGTGCCACCGAGGCCTAGCGCTGCCTCGTGCCGCCTACATGGCGCAAGGCCTCGGTGCCCGCAGCCAGCTCTTCCACATTGCTTGTTCTTGACTTGTTTGTGAGCTCAGCTGGTTTGTTTGTGTCCCAAACACAAAGTGTTGACTAGAAAACCCAACAAACAAAGTGTCCCTTACTTCTTGTGGCTGAGAAGCTCCAAGAGGCCCTTCTTGGAGACTGTTAGTCAAGTGTGTGTTCTGTCTACTTAGGCCTAACTCGCGTGTTTAGGCAAGAAAGGCTGGTTGAGGGTAGATTTCCAACGGAGATTACAGCCGAGCGCTGGATGAGCTCAGTGTAGTCGGAATAACTTCACGTTTTAGAGTAAACAAGCTCTTCATTGAGGGAAGCCCATGAGCCTTGAACACATCTCCTGTGCTGCTGTCGAAGGAATTGCTTTATTCTTTTTCCTCCCCCCATTAAAAATTAAAAAAGCTTTAAATTTTTGACCTAATCTTTCCATCTATAAAAAGTTTAAGTGATTTCTAGCTGTCGTTACCCTTGAACCAAGGGAAGCAACTTAAGAAGCAACTTACTGCAGATTTTTATGCTGAGCTGTTGGGTGGACTACTTCGCCTTGAGACCAGAAGTTGCAGTTACAGATAATCTTAAAAAGAGAGACATACAGCAGGCACAGCCAAAACAGTCTGAGAGCTGGCACTCTCTACAGGGTGTGGTGAAGACAGTCTTTTATGTGCACTGCTAAAGGCCAGGGTGCAACCTCAAAGAGAACCTTCTGATTTGGTTGTAAAATGCCGTATTGGAGGATGGCGGTGGGTGGAGTGAACTGCTGCATCATGTTTTTGTCTGACCTATTTAATAGCGTAATTATTACTATTTTTTTTTTTTTCATGCAGAAAAATCAGCCTTGATGGGAGGAAAATGTTGCAGATATAAAGGCAGAGAAATTAAAAAGAATTGGCCGCTGTATTGGTGAAGTTTAGGTAGGACTCAGATTTAACGTGCTAAGCTTGTAGTCTGAAGACTCAACCCGCGTAAGGAAACCTGGATCAGGAGGAGGCTAAATTGACCTTATGTTTGCATTGAAACCAGAATTTAAAATTTTTCTCCTTACTGTTGCAAAACCTTAAAGTACTTGCTTGACATTTTTGGTGTTCTCTGGTGTCTCGTAGTGATCCTGCTCTGACTTGGGACTGAGTCATAGCTGTGAGCGTGTTCTAAGTTGGGTGCGTGTCTTTGCCAGAAACTGTTGTTAGAAATATAGCTTTGTTTTAAAATGCCATCTTGAGAAGGTCAAAACACTGCTGCAGATAAAGGATACGTCAGCAAAAACTGATTTTATTATCCTTTGGTTTAGAATGATAGTTTTGCTAATTTAATACCAAAATACATTAGTATAAAAATATTGGCAGAGCTTATGTAGTGTAGACTAGTCCTTATGGCTAATCTGGAGCAGAATCATGAATTTGGAAAGAGCTGCTTTCAAAAAGAAGAGCATTTCCCTCTTGCCTCCTGAAATTTTGTTTCTGATAGCTTTGTAAGCAGGTCAATGGAACTGCATTGTTAGCAGTGCAATGATGTCAAAGCAGGCAAAGGTTTTGTTTTAACCTCTGGTCTTTTCCCATTGTAAAGCATCGAAAGCAAAGCAACTGGCTTTGTTTCCCAAATTTTCCAATTGTTCTTCACTGTAAATATCTTTAACCTACTTGAGGTGAATGTGATCTAGAGCATACTCTTTGGAGGGTGCAGTCTACAGAAGCGTTTTGTTTTGTTTAGGTACCAGTATACCCGCATGCAAAGCATGAAAGTCTTCCAAGAATACAGCTGGTCTCTCTATAATTTGTCACGGTTGTAGAAATATATCTGTTATCTTTTCGTAACAGTTCACAGATAAGGCAGAGGTTTTAAAGATAAAAATATTCCGACAGAATTGTGGCGGACTCCAGAGAGCAAGCTCTGTTGGTGGTGGCTGAATTCTTTGTTTTGTTTTTCATGTTGTTTGTTGGTTTATTTTTATTATTACTTTTTGTAAGTATTGCTATCTCCCTCCACCCCCTCAGGTCATTGGTAAAAGGTCAGAAAAACAAGTCTTCAGACACATGGTCCCCGCCTGAATGTTCTTCTCATTTATCTCAAGTGTCCCAGAGCAGTGCTGTTATAGAGACTTGGCTGTAAGGTTCAAAGTATGGCTGTGGTTTCCTTTGTGTTTGTGTGTTTGTTTTTATGAGAGTTATGTTGGAAGATCTGTCTTAATTTTACTGAGAACTGTGGACAGTTTTCAATTTACCTGGTTTTAATTTTAATGTTTTAAATCTGTTTGATGCTCTTAGATGTGAGTGGTAATTCCTAGCAATACCAAAACTTGTTCTTCAGACCTTGTTTTCATTTTAATGATTTACCTTGCTTATGTTGTTGCTTACGTATACAGAAGAGGTATTGGAATTTTTTTCCTTATTCTGCGTTATGCAGTGACATTTGAGATGACTCATTAGGATTGTATTCCTTAAGTGAGGTGGAAGAACAGATTCTAAATTTGTCTAAGGCAGACACACAACATCAAAACACAGCATAAAACCAGTTGTTTGGGTGGCACCTGCTCAAGGTATGGTACATGCCAAGCAGTTCTCCTGACAGGTACAAGAGCTTGGGGTGGATGTTGTGGATTTATAGAACGTCTGATTTATGTTACCAGAAGCAATTTCAACTTACAATGATGATGCTCTTTTTTTTTTTTTTTTTTTAAATAAAAAAAGGGAGGAGGGGACAGGGCACACATGGTTTTAAAACATGCGTGGAATCAAGCTGCTCAAAATGAGATTACTTAAGAAAATAGGATGGAGAAGTTGCCTTGCCTTGTTTTCCCCCAGCTCGGTATGCATCTCAGGTGTGCTCTGCTCCTGCATAATGGGTTTTCTGCTTGGCTGTGGGCTTTTATTTCCGTCTAAACCTTGATGTTCTGGTCTTTCATCTGAGTTGAGGAAGACTGAGGCAGTCTTTTCTGCTGCGGTTTGGCAAATTAGAATGCTTGTAGAGTAATTAGAAATGCTGTCCTTGGTAGGAAGCTCTCACACATGTATTAGAAGCAGCCACATCTGGCCGGACCCATCTCTGCACCTTCATTTGCTGAATACCATTTCCAGGTTTCAGCTGCACAAATCACAGGCTGAATGAATCACTGTGGAAGAGAGCACAACAGGGAAGGACAATGTCCCCCTGCCTGATGTACCGACAGACTGGAAACCTCTGTTTGAGCGTGGTTTGGAACTTTTCTTCTGGAGTGAAATTTGATAGAGAACCGGGGTTAAGTGTTTCACAACCTGCTGTCCCCTCTGCACCTGAACTGGGAACAAACATGTTTGGAAAGTTTCTCGTTCCGGCGGTTGCATACGCTGTGACAAGGATACCCACACTTCATTTCGCTGGTGAGGTGTGGAAGTGGGTGCAGGTGACAGCCGATGCTGAGTGATGCAAGAGGAGGCACGTCTGTCTCCATTCCTACCTCTTATATACCCCCTCCTTCTTTCTCCTCCTTCAGCTTTCTTACCACACTTCCACACTAGACTCTTTTCCATCTTAACCTTTTCCAGCCCAAGTCTAGTTACAATCCATCCTTTCGTTTTTTATTTTAATCTTTTTCTCCCCATCAGCAGCTGTCTCGCAGTACCGATACAAGCAACAAGGAGCACCTCCAGCTGCTCTTTGGGTTTGGTTCTTATGTCACAGCTCAGACATCTTTGCACCAAAATAGATAACCCAGCAGTTTGTTAGCTAGGAAATGAAGGTTATGAGACAGACAGATAACTACTGCTTCTCAGGACACGTGATAGGAACAAAGCTTACCCGAAAGTGAGTGGGATGCATTTGCATACGGTGAATATTTGCCTACATACAAGTACCTGTAACTTTGGAATCAGTCGATGTGCTCACAAGTTTAGTTTTTCTGCCTTGAGTTTGTTCTGGGCAAGCGTCAGTGATTGGTTTGTTTCTTCTCAGGTTAATAACAGCTGTGGCCTGAAAGGTACACAGTAATTAGAACATCTAGCCTGATAAGACCCAAAAACTCTGAGCAACACTCTCTTGTTACTAGGAGGCGTCCGTGTAAAGTCCGTGCAATGAGGTGATTGAGCTTGGGTGTGTGCAGGCGATGCAGAGATGAAAGTTAGTGATAAATAGCACCAGTCCTTTCCCTAATCTCCCCATTAGCCCTGGCATGCAACGTGTTTATTATACGCCTTGCGCTAGGTTCAAAACCCACGATGTGTGGCTGGCCCAGGTTCTGTGTGGATGCTGCAGTGTACCGGAGCATGCCAGTTTCTTGTTGTAAAACCAGAAACCCCCAGCTCAAGTGTAATCGACGTAGGTAAAATCGAGGTACTTTGGCTAGACTTGAAAAATCTGTGTGAGGACACCGTGCGTCTGTGTTGGAGTTGCAAACAGATGTTTGTGCGTGTCCGTGTGCTCTTTCATTCGGCTGGAGCTCGAGGGATGACAAAAGCCGATTCCACGTGGGCAGGGAGGGGGCGGCTGGGGACGCGGGCTGTACAGCGGTGCTCGAGCCCGGTGTTTGCTTTGCCGGACTTCAGCTGGCAGCCCGCAAATCAGCGCCTGCTTTCGCACCACATGCCGTATCGGAAGTCACGTGGGGCTTCACAGGACGTGTTTGGTTTTCCTCATCTCGTTCCAAGTGTTAGGAAATAAGCAATTTACTAATCCAGCTTATGTTGTTGTCCTGTTATTTGTATTGTAACTTGTGCTAGGCGCTGTACAAACGCGGAACGGAGCGGCTCAGCTTCAGCCCTCTTGCAGCCGACCGCGTGAAGCGGAGCAGCGTGACTCGTGACGGAGTTCTGCCCGCAGTTCAGGGAGCTCTGTGAGAACAAGACCACAAATATGATTAACTCAAGGGCTAAAATTACCGCCCTTATTCACACTTAAAAATAGCTCCTTATAGACTAGGATTTTATTTGATGTGAGTTGTATCTTGTGAGGAACTAATGTATTCTGAGTGTGAGTAAGTGAAGCAGAATCTGGCCCTTAGCGAAGTCCTATTTATGTATTTATGTAGTATGAGTGTGGATAGTGGAGGATGGTGACAAATTAAGATGTTTTCACCTTAGCAAAGCCACAGCTTTTCACATTAAGAGACTTACTGTATGTAAGAATATATTCAAAGGAAAACAGCAATACCTTTAAAGGGGTTATGTAAATGTATGGGTGTATATACAGACAGCGAAACAACTTTTCTGGTCTTTATAATGTATTCTTGGTTGCCTAAAGTGTGGAAATAAAGTTCAAAATGATCTTTCAGCTCTTGGGACTGTGTTTACTGGACAGGTTCCCTTTTGAACTCCTAGCTGTCTTTCCTGGAAAAAGTGCTTGTACTTACAGCTGATGGAAAGCAAACTTGGCTGCGTTATTGTTATTTCCTCCTCCTTCCTGCCCCACTTCTCCTCCATTCTGTTCAAAAGCACATCAAACTGTTCCTGGTATTTTTAAAGAACTTGCTCCTGAGTACAGTGTCCACTGGTGTAGATGAATATTTAAAGCCCGGCAGAGCAGAACACGGTCTGCTTCCTAGAACTGTGAGCACACAGTTTAGTTAGAGCCAGGCATAGCATTAGGCTGATAACATCATAAACTACACAAAATGGTAATGCAGTCAAAATATTTGTGCTGCCAGTGTATATTCTGATCACATATGCTCATTCCAACGGTTGTTTGCTTGTTTGTTTTTTGTTCAAGTTTTTTTTTTTCAACCTTTACCAAAGCAAATTCTTGTTTCATCTCTCAGCAGAACTGCCATTCTTTTTGAAGTTTTAAGTGATGTTTATGAATGCTTGCAATGAATGAGCCATGGGAAAATTACTTTGGCTCTCTGATGCATGAATAGTTTGCAAGGCTAACATATTTGTTCTGTTTGGAAATGTGATGAACAATATTAGAAACCGTGCATATAGCCTTTTCATGCTAATTCAAGACAGGCAATTTTCAAATTATATTGTAAGGTTTTAACATTTCTGTTTTATCTGAAGTGATCTATAGCTTGTTTACTGTCGATTTCTGTAGAAATGGATGCTATGCCCAGGTCATGAGTGCTTTTTATTTATTGATTCATTTTCTCCTCTCCTCTTAGAACAAAGTTGAATTACAATCCTCCTAAGGACGATGGCTCAACGTATAAGATTGAACTTGAAGGGATATCTGTTGATATCATGAAAGAGATACTAGATTACATCTTCAGCGGCCAGGTACGATACTAAAATGTGCTAGATGGAAATTGAATTGTTTGGCAAAATAACCTAAGATTTAAAATAGGCTTATCTGTCAGAATAGCAATCAGGAATCTCACTATAAAGTTTAGTACTGAAACAACTTCTGCAAGGCAGAAGAAGCCCACACGTGGGCTCTGCATGTGAAATAGAGACTGAGCTCTGCAGTCCTCTCTTGTCCTACGGGGGGAAGGACTAAAAGATTCAGTTTAATGTTAAGTGCTGGTATTAAAATGGTGGCTTTCTTCAGTAACCAGCTTTAAAGCACGCAGCCTTTTACTACTGTAAAAGAAAACTGGATTGATAGCAATGGAGGTTCAGGCCCCATCACTGACCTTGTGTATTACAGTACTGCAGGCATCCTCATGTCCAGTTCTCTGGCCTCTTGCTGGCTGTGTACCCCTCCAGATCTTTGTTCCAGTCACCTTAGCAGGAATTAAAGTTGGTGTGTCCGTTTTTTTCAGAACCAGACAGTGATTGCTGAACTGGTTTTAAGTTTCATCAAAAACGAAAAGGCAGATATGGGTTGGATTTTTTTTTTTCTGGACATGCATTTATAAAAGTTACTCGTTTATTGCAACAAAATTCATTTTAGGTTCTCAGATTAGATTAGCAATTTCATAGTTCCCTCAGGCGCAAACTTTTGCTTGACACCTTCAGTCAAGCTAATGCATTCCCGCTTTTTTGTTGGTTTATAAACATGCAGTAGTCGTAGTGATTTCTCATAATTTTTATACCCTTTAATACTCCCATTTTCCAGCCCCTGAGAATGAGTGTAATGAATGTGGACATGTCATGAAGCAAATGAGTGATAGTAGCGATAACTTCTAAATTAATTCTTGCAGATCAGGCTAAATGAAGAAACAATCCAAGATGTGGTACAGGCAGCTGATCTCCTGTTGCTTACAGACTTAAAAACTCTCTGCTGTGAGTTTTTAGAAGGTTGCATAGCTGCTGAGAACTGTATTGGTATTCGGGACTTTGCACTGCACTATTGTTTGCATCATGTTCACTACCTTGCCTCAGAGTATCTGGAAACTCATTTTCGAGATGTCAGCAGCACGGAGGAATTCTTGGAACTGACTCCTCAAAAACTGAAAGAAGTACTGTCGATGGAAAAGCTCAATGTTGGAAACGAAAGATACGTCTTTGAAGCGGTTATTAGGTGGATTTCTCATGATTCAGAATCAAGAAAGGTCAGAATATCAAAAGGTTTATTTTTTGAATGTGATTCAAATCACTGTGCTTACTCTGATTGGTGGGAGCTTAAAATAGAACCATTTAGGTTGGAAAAGACCCATAAGATCATCAAGTCCAACCATTAACCTAGCACTGCCAAGTCCTTCACTAAACCATGTCCCGAAGCGCCACATCCACATCTCTTAAATACCTCCAGTGATGGTGACTCAGTGATGGTGACACTGCCACTTCCCTGGGCAGCCTGTTCCAATGCTTAACCACCCTAGCCATGTGGAAATTATTCTTCCTAATGTCCAATCTAAAGCTCCCCAGCACAACTTGAGAATGTTGGCTTGGGTCCTATCGCTTGTCACCTGAGAAAAGAGACTGACACCCTTCTCACTGCAGCCTCCTTTCAGGTAGCTGTAGAGAGCAATGAGGTCTCTCCTCAGCCTCTTCTTCTCAATCCTAAACAGTCCTGGCTTTCTCAGCTGCTCCTCCTAAGCCTTGTTTTCTGGGTATACTTCTTTCAGGGCTAAAGTAGTTTTTGTAGAGCTGAATTTTGCCAGAAATGCAGACAGCATGGTTGTAGTAAAAGGCTGAAAGAAGAAAAAAAATACACCTTTGGCATTTAATGACATAATCTTGATCTCAGAGAGAGGGAGAGCAAATGGCCCATTTGTAGTAAAACTTCAAAGGTTTTTTAATTTCATTGCTGTAGATTTTGCTACTACTTCCAAATATCAAAAATACTCTTTAAAGCTTTTGATAGATACAGAAGTACCTGTGTGTACGGGTGCCTTGGTGCTATTCTGTAAAGTCTGGGGAATGTTGTTGCATTTGCCTCTTTCCGTAGGTTCACATGAAGGATGTCATGTCAGCAGTGTGGGTGTCAGGCCTGGATGCAGCATACTTACGGGAGCAGATGATGAGCGAACCGCTGGTACGGGAGATTGTCAAAGAATGCAACAATATTCCGCTCACGCCACCGCAGCAGGGAGAGGCGATGCTGGCCTCCTTCAAGCCCCGGGGCTACTCAGAGTGTATCGTGACTGTTGGTGGAGAGGAGAGAGTGTAAGTACCAAGTGGCATTGCAGGTTGTCACAAACGGCCAAATCCAACCATCCAGCATCCACAGTGTGTCTGAGAACACAGCGTGTTCGCCTAATGTGCTTATTAGTATTTCATTTGAGCTTGGTTTTGAGTTGGTCAGCCACACCTAAAATACCTTTGTGAATGGCTCAGCAATAAATAGTTATTTTGTGATAATTTTCTTAAATTCTGCATGTGGTAGGCTTAGAGTAGGTCATGTTGTTTGTTCAGTAAATGTTGGCTGTTTTTTTAACTGAATAGATGCTACTCAAAAAGAGCACAGAGCATTGGAGAAACACTTTTCTAATGATGTGAAAAGCATCTATAGTAAAGCTGAATAATAATGAATGTGTGCTTTAACTGTTTTGCTTATAGTAGCTGTGGTTCCAAAGAACATTATCAGTGCATCTGAGATGCCAGATGTAAATTTGTGTTCCACACAATCCCTTCCTTTGCTTGAGTTACCCATGCAGTGGAGGAGATGGTTTTGTCCGGTTTAAGTTTAGCACTCTAAAAGTTTGCTCTTTATAGAAGTGAAATAAAATACTCAGATATTTAACATTTTGCATATCAAGTTGCACTCTCACTTTTCTGAGACATTACTGAAAATCTCCATCGGTTCTTCTCAGTTTGTTCGAAGTTCCTCATAAAAATAATATGGGCAGATACAACATGAATGAGGTGCCCCTGCTTTTTATGTCATCAGTTTGTACAAAAATAAACTTACATTTGGTTTGGGAATTTTCTCCTTATCAGGTAAATGTCACGGTTTATGAATGTACATTGCTGTGAATAGAAAAGCTTCAGACATAAGTGGTTAACAGTGTACTTGTAAAACTATGTCTCGGTTTTGTTTTTGTTCCTCACCTTGTGTTCAGGTCACGGAAACCAACCTCAGTGATGCGGTGCATGTGTCCTCTTTATGACCCCAATAGGCAGCTCTGGATTGAACTTGCTCCTATGAGTATTCCAAGGATCAATCATGGAGTATTGTCAGCAGGTAAAGAGGAACTTTGTGTTTGTAAAGCCAATATTATGAAAACTTACTAGTGCCTCAGAATATGAGATACAGTTCATAATATTTTTTTTTCTTTTAAGGTTGGTTGCACTGGGTTTATTTCATGCTTCCCCTTTGTCTGGCCAAAACATCACTTTATTCTGTGAAACTTCCTGTTGTCTGAGTGTCTTAAAATGACCATTCCCACACTATTTTGTGGGAACCTACTCATCTGTCTCTCCAGGAGTATTTCAAGTTTTAAGTAAATTCTAGTTGTTGCATCACTGAATATTTTGAAGAGTAGCTGCAGCAGTAGACTTAAGTACAGGTATAAATATGTGTTTTTACTTTCTCCGGCCCAGAGTTTGACTTGTGACTGGTCTGAACCTCTTAGCAAAGTCTAGGAGACAGCTCACCAGTCATGTTGTCTTGCTCAGTGTACAGGTGTGAATCCTGTTTTAAGATCACATTGTATTTTTGTTTTACAGAAGGATTTTTATTTGTGCTTGGTGGTCAAGATGAAAACAAAGGAACGCTAAGCTCTGGAGAGAAATACGATCCAGATACCAATTCATGGAGTTCCTTGCCACCGATGAATGAGGCAAGCTCCTTACTTAACTGTTGGAATTTATTTTATTTTATTTTTACTTTGGCAAAATGTTCTGTTGCTTTGCAAAATTTTATTCTGAGTCTCCTGTCGTTTGCATTTTATGCATACAAAACCATGCTAAAGATTGCTTTCCACTTATATCTTGTGGTTTCTTCTGGTTCGATAATGACTGCAGGGTCTGGAAAACCTGGTGAAGAGCTAGGTGTAAAGCTGAACCTCAGGAATTCCACACTGAAGCAGTATGCTTAATGCTCTGTGTAGACTGACCTTCTAAAAATATGCATAAGTTTCCCTTACTTGTATGCAAGAGAACTCTTACATGGATAAAGGGATTGGACTGTGCAGAAGAGACAGGAGACGGGCCAACATACAGAAGTTGGCTTGCACAGTCATATTTAAGTTTTGAGTTAATATTTCCTTCTTCACGTTTGCATCCCATCAAAAAGGAACAGTTTATTATTTGTATGTGTTATTCTTAATGTGCCTGTGTATTTTATCTTCTTGAATCAGCATAGGTTGTTTATTAAGAAATTGTTGTTTGCCACAGGATTTTCCTTATTAAAGTCTCTTACTGGCAAGGGCCGTAGTTGTGCTCAAAGGAAATCCACATTTGTAATTGTGATGCATTATGTTTCTTGTTTACTGTGAGTAAGACTGCGAAGGCAGCTGTGCTGTTTACAAAACAGAAGGGCTGCCTTTTCACAGATTATGGGTCCAGATTTTGCTACTGTAGAGACTTGAAAGCAGCAGCTTCATCTTGGAGGCCACTGCTATGCAAACTGAAACATGGCCAAGCTCTGTTGTTAGATTTCTGCAGGGTCCCTTCTGCTTTTGCTGCTGTTTGAATACCCTATGTGTTGTTTAATTGGAGAGTTTAATTATGTTCGTTGTGAGACTGAGCCTTACCTTTTTAATAAATAAATGAAAAACCCCATGTTGACTTTATTGATATTCCTTAGGCACGACATAATTTTGGTGTGGTAGAGATTGATGGAATTCTGTATATCCTGGGAGGTGAGGATGGTGAAAGGGAGCTAATCTCTATGGAGAGCTACGATATTTATAGCCGTACGTGGACCAAGCAGCCAGACTTGACTATGGTTAGAAAGGTAAGAACTACATTGTACACTGTCACATTACTTGCTGTTAAACGGTTAAAACCAACCTATGTATTTTAACCCTTTGTTTCAAGTAGAAAATATAACAAATAATTCTCAAAATGAAACGAGCACCTTCTTTATATATAAAATTTGTGGCTGAAAACTTTAATGTACAGCATTGTTTGACACGCAGTACAGGTAACCCAAATATATATGTGTGTGCATGTGTATGTAGGTAGCTTTGACTGCTTGATATTGTGTTTGCATGTAATCTTAGGTGTACTTTTTTCTTTTTTATCTTCAAGATTGGCTGCTATGCAGCTATGAAGAAGAAAATCTATGCAATGGGTGGAGGCTCCTATGGAAAGCTCTTTGAATCTGTTGAGTGTTATGACCCTAGGACTCAGCAGTGGACAGCAATCTGTCCTCTGAAAGAGAGAAGGTGGGTGAAAACGGAGGGCAGGAGGAGAGGGAGAACTAGATTGCAAGAGTATATTCAGTCAGAAACCTCTAAAACAGTTACAAAAGCATTTGGTTATTCACTTAAATAAAGGAAGAGTTGACAGTTCATGTCATCAGTGTTGTATCAGTTCATGCTTGATATCTGTTGTATCAGTTCATGCTTGATATCATGTACAGCCTTTTTAACATGAAGTGCTGATGCTCTGATTAGAAAGTAGCTGCCTTTTCTCCTCTGACAAATCCCTAAATATCGCTGTTAGAAAGCCCTGTGAATTTCACTGTGGCTTTCTGATCATGGTGGCCTGTAATTGTAATGCCAAGATGTGGCTGAGTAAAGATAAGTATCCAAGCAATAAATATGGATTCTGTAGGAACATGCTTCTCATGTTACAAGCAACACTATCCTGATGCAAAACAAAAAGTAGAAATTGTAGTTCAGTTGGAGCTTCAGAATTGTACTTGCTGTTTTGTTCATTTACATGGTCTGAAGTAGGTGCT
This sequence comes from Anser cygnoides, assembly GCF_040182565.1. Lineage (NCBI taxonomy): Eukaryota > Metazoa > Chordata > Aves > Anseriformes > Anatidae > Anser > Anser cygnoides. The sequence goes on along the minus strand of NC_089884.1, from coordinate 5,213,550 downwards.
TATAATTTTACATATTCATGACTCATCTAACTTTGTCAAATATATAATATTTTGAAAAAAATATATACAGCTAAAAATAATATGTAAAAAATTAGGAAATTCAGATGGATGAAATGGTTTTGATATATCTTTTGGTTATGTTTTTTTTTTTCCTCCTCTCTCTTATTTGGATTTTCAGATTTGGGGCAGTGGCCTGCGGAGTTGCCTCCGAGCTTTATGTATTTGGCGGGGTCAGGAGTCGTGATGACAGTCAAGCCAGCGAGATGGTGACATGCAAATCTGAATTTTATCATGACGAGTTTAAAAGGTAACTAATTACAGCTGTATGCATTTGTTCCAGTCATAATTGACAAGCTTTGGTACTTGCGGTGTTTTCTTCTTGCACGTAACAGTAAATTGGACAACTTCTGCTTTTTTAGTCCGCTTAATTGCAGCAAGATTTTACTGTCAGATATCTCAAAGATGTTGACTATGGAGGTTACCAAGTCTGTATTACAAGATAAAGACTTTTTTTTTATGACTGTCACCTGTATAAAAGCACACAAAAATGAAACGGTAGTTGGAAGTTTATTATATAATTTTATTCTAGGGTGTGGATGTAAAGAGGCTTCAATTTTTGTTTGAAAGGGTCTTTTGTGTTATTTTAAGTGATGTACAAACTAGCTATAACCAAAAGAAGCTGGAGAAGAAATGCTGTTCAGGGTGGTTATAGGAAGCAGACAGATAAGAGAAGTTAATGCTGCTGATGCTCCCTAGTGTTTTCTGTTCCCTTGGGGGTGTGGGGAAATGCTAAAAGCTAATAAGAGGTGGTATATAGTTCAGAAGGTGATATATAGTTCATAATTTCTTACCAGTGCTGGTTGGTGCAGTCTAAGCTCACGTAATGTGTAGTCTGAAACAAAGTTTGCGGTTTCTGGCCCAGTGCAGGTGAGTTGGTGGTGCCACCTGCTGTCTGCAGTGCAGGTGTCTGCAAGGCAGCATTTCTAATGCGTGCGTTTCTCTGGGTTTGCTTGGTGTGGCATCCCAGAGGTGTTACAGGATTCATGTAGCGCTATAATACAAATCCAGTCACTTCAGCTCTTGATCTAGGACCTCATCTGTTGTGTGAGTGCCGCGAGGGCTGTGCTGGCACAGAGGGAGGTGAGGTAGCAGCAGGTAACGTGACTGCTGAGCTGCTCACACAGGCACATGTTGAGGGCTGCTTTGCTACGTCCTTCTGCCTTGCCAGCACACACAATTCGATCTTAAAAGTTCAACCTGGTGTAAATTTGCTCATGGGCTCCAGGCACTGCCTGGGAGACCAGACTGGTTACCAGCTGGGTGCCAGCACCCTGTGCTGCTCCACAGCTCTCTGCCTCTGCCCTCTGGTTTTGGAAGAGCCCCTGTTTTCATCCCCCGGAGTGAGAAGTGATGGTGCTTAACCAGGAGAGGGTGCTGTGTTACCACGCTGTTTTATAGCATTAGCTAGCGGGGGACTAGCGCTTACCCGTTTCAGACACTGTTGGAGTGCTGTGCAGGATGAGTGCCACTCGTCGAAGCCATGGCAGTGCCTGAGAAGCCTGAGCTGTGCTTGCCTGGGGAAGAGAGAAAATAGTCGTAAAGGGACTGTGCTTCAAAGTGAAGTTAGCAAATTGTTCTGCCTGCCAAATACCAAGACAAAATACACTATTGTCTGGCACTGCCCTTTGAAGTAAGATTGAATCTGGAATATTATAATAATTTCATTATAATAGTGTTTTGCAAATATGAAATGAATACCAAATGAAGGCAAGTTGACTCTCTGGAAAACATGAGGGTGTTTCCTCAGCTGATTCAGTAAGAGCAGAAAACAAATTTAAATCACTTTATTTGGAGTGAAGCATGAAAGCTTAAATTATGTGCTTCTCTTAAATCTGTGAAAACCATATGCTAAATACTGGGGTGTGTGTTTGATCAGTTAAGCAGCTCCACTTGCACTGGTTATCATGTTCTCTGCTGTGCATCCTTACTCCAAATAAAGCATAAGTGACGCTATAAATTTTACCAAAGGTGGGCAATGTCTGCGTCCCAGTTCCGTAGTGCATAGTTAATGTTATGCATGCAAAGACTGATTCTTCATCTTAATGTTACGTAGTTCTTACAAGATGGTTAATTTATTATTGAAAAGTGCATTTATTTCTTCCGTGATAGTTTCTGAAACAAATAATAGTAATTAGGCTCCTTCAAATCAGCAGCTTCAAGAAGTCAGGATGAAGGAAGTAAGCACCTTGAAACTCCAAATAGTGTGTCCCTTTTCTAGTTAATAAAAAATAATACTGGAGCTGTCTGATTTAAACCTGAAATACCACCACAGACTGTGTGCATATACGATTGACACAAGTCTGAAAGAGCTGAGGTAAAAGAGAATACCTGTGGAAAGGAGGATTGTGTTTGGAAGCTTATTTAGTAACAGAGGGCCAGAAGCACAGCGTATGAATTCTAACAGTGTATATCCAGCAAGCTCTCAAAACAAAATTCATAGCGGCTTTTTGAATGGCTGCATATTGGTGTTGCATACTTCCTAACGAACTACAGGCTTTTCCAGCTGTGTTTAAGTAACTTCAGAACTCTGTCATGTTTGCTTTCTTTTTGACTGGAAAGAGCTTTTTGTACTGCGTTCAGCCATCAGATATTGCTGGTTCGGTTATGTGCAGCAGTGCACACGTGCGTGATTTGCATCAGTTTTTCATATGTGTGACACAGCCCTCGTTACCTGAGAGGAAAGGATATAGCGTTATCTTAGGCATCCTGAGTCCATGAGGAACTGAGTTACGGGTTTTAGGTAAGCATTTGCACTTATATCAGTATATAAACTGGAATAAATCTGTTTTGAATCGGTTTAAAGGACTGAAGCCTAACTTGTTTGATATTGCTTACTTGGACAGTAACTTAGTCCAAAATAATTCATCGTGCGCAGTCTTTCAGAATTGTTATTCTTCCCCGTGACACATACTTCTCTAAAGACTGAAATATGCTGAGATCTTCACATGAGCCAAAACCAAAAAAAACCCACCAACATTAAGAATCCTGTTAAACTATACTGCATAAACAAGTAATAAAATAAATGAAGTGAGATGGAATACTAGCATACACATGAAATGAGGACTGGGTAATGTAGTAAGTAATTCTTATTATATTTGAAGTACTTCTGTAATTGAAGATTTTCAGTTAATAAATGTTTTGTCAGCCTGTTTTTAAGATGTCCATGAGTGAATTTAAGTAAACTGTGGATGGGAAATATATACAATTGGGCTGCAGAGTTTTTTGAGGATGTAGACTTTTTTTTTTTAAGGGCTATGGACTGAGTTCTGTGTACATTGCATCCTTGTTTTAAAAGTACTGCTCAGGATAAGAATTGATTTTAAAAAATGTGAGAGATGTGCACCATGTATGTCAGAGGTGCTGGTAGAGCCCTGTCCTTGAGTATAGCCACTGGTTCTCTGTCAGTGGGATTGTTTAGTGTTCTTTGTTTTTGTTTTGTTTTTAAGTTGTTATTATTTTTAATTCTTACTAGCTCCTAGTTCAAAAGAATGATCAAAATTTGCAGATATCTGGGGGAATAAAAGTGAGATGCTTGTTCTATAGCAGTAGTTGGTTAAAAAACCACATTCCTTTTGCTTCTGGAACATCATAGAAATAAGAAAATGCTTTCAGTGGTATGTAAATAGTAAACCAAACAAACTTGTACTATTAGGGAGGTTCGTCCATATGGTATGCAGGAATCTCATTAGAAGGAAATGCTTATGCAAATGTAATGAGAAAACTGTCTGACCGATAGTGCTGTCAGATAAGCAGAGCACAGAAGAGGTTTTCATTCATTTGTAGGCTTCCTTTCACAGCTGCTACGAGCTTAAGGTGACGTGTGCGAATACACTGGGTCTGTATTGTGCCTCTATTTACTTCTCATTTGGAAATAAAAGTTACCATCCCGCTTAGTACATACAGCAGTTAAATTAATTTTTTTGTTTGTATCGCTTTAAGACTGAAAGAAATCAGGATTCCTTCCCCCTCACCCCCCCTTTTTTTTTTTAATTTCTGTGGAAGCATATTTCAGTTTCACAGTAATTGTTTTTGCCCGTGGTTACGCGCCTCTGCCGCTCTCGGATTCCGTTTGAGCAGCGCCGTCCTGGAGAAGTACGTAAGAGCTGTGTTCCGAGGAGTGTTTTCAAATTCCTGAAGACTGTGAATTTCTTGTATGGTGTTTTTTCCATACTGTTCCAACAGTAGGCACAGCCCACATGGAGCTGGAGCTTAGTCAAGTTCTGATGAAACGTGACCCCTTGCCCTTCCTGTCTTTGTTCCTTCCTAGTTTTAACTGCTAAAACTGCTGTAAGCGTTCCTGAAAAGTTGGGGCTGTTTTTAAAGTGCGTTGAGAAAGGTTGAGAAGGAATTTTCACAAGCAACTGCACATACTTTAATATTTTCTTCCCTTGATGTGCAGTAGTAAAACGATTGGGTCCCTCACTTTTTTTCACTTAAACTCCAAAGCTTTGATTATCTAGTGCAGCCAAATCCCCGATGTTCACGTGATTTCCGAACTTGATCAGTAGCTAGCCTAACCCATCTAGTGTTGTACTTTTCCTTCCTTGACGTAGTATTCTATTTGCCACTAAAAAAAATAATCTTCCTCTTCCATTTCTCTACCACTTAATTCAGTTTTCTTAATTCTAGGTACCTTGCTACTAAAAATAAAAATATTGAACGTGTCCTCTTCCCGTAGTAAGGAAAGAAAGCTAATGAAATATGCTAAAAAGTGTTTTGCTGTGTAACAGAGTTCTTGAATCACTGCAAAAGATTTCCTCTCTTCATTGTTCATTTGTTTTCCTCTGTGACAGCTACAAACCTTTCCATTGCTTTCTGCAGCATTGTAGTGTTCAGTGTATAGCATAGACAAAAAAAAAATAATAATAATGGGCAGCTCATCCTTTAATTTGGCCTTTAAAAATTGATCTCTCCAAGACAATTAATGTGTAGCAGCTTCTCTTTCAGTGCCAGGAAAGAGGCTTGCTTCTGAATCATGAGTTAGGATGAGACAGAATTTTCCAAGGCCAGCAATATCCGTGAGAGTATTTCCTGACTTTTCCTTCAAATTAACCAGGTGTGGCATTGCAAATGGATGGTGCTGTTGTCAAAGGCTTTTTAAACTTTCCTGTTTTCTGTAAATTACTTAATAAAAGATCCGGGAGCAGTCACCTAAAATAACATTGATTAGTATGTCTTCAGGATCTATCAATTGTAACTATGACAGCATCTGCAAAAGTGCAGCTGCATTTGTAGAAACTGATTTCAAAACCATGGAGAGGGTGCTGACAACTCCAGATAAACGGGACACCTTTATAAACCAGCGTCTCTCAGGGGTGACGGGGTACGTACTTACTTGGCTTCCAAAGGCTTCGACATGGAAACCTGCTTTTCACGTGGCAGGAAGATCAGGCTGATGTGGTGTTGAAATGGGATGTTCTTAATGTGAACGCAGGGGAGCTGTAGGATTGCAGAACGAGCTGGGAAGTGCCTGAAAAGCGCCTGATACATGATTGGGAAGTTCTCTTTCACTTCCAAGGAATGGGCGTTTCTTTCCCCAAATCCCTTACCATTTTGAGTTCCAATCTCTTATGCCTTGTTTAAAATTAAGCATTGAGCCAAGTGCTGCGTTCTTCCTCCTGGGCAGGGAATTTCGTGTCTCCGGTAAAGTGCAATTAAAGGAGTTAGGGAATTGTATGGGGGAAGGCATTGCTTCATAACGAGGACTAGCTGTAGCAACATGGTATTTCCCCTGCTATGGACTGTAAAGATTTACACATTTTTATGACTTTTCTGATTTGAAGACAAAATTGGCTAGAATTTTCTTTGTAGGGAAAATTGACTGTTGTAGCTGTTGGTGGGGGAAAAAAAGGCTTACATACCTGCTTTTCTTTCACGCTGGGCGACTGCAAGAAGAATTTATTTCGGATTAGATTACACAGATGAGTGAAGCAATTCTGAAATAAAGTAAATTCAAGATAAAGTATCCAAAATTTCCTAAATAGTAGTACCAATTGGTTTTCCTAGCTAGGAAGAACCAGGACTGTCTTGAACTAGACAATTATACATAAATTTTTACATAAAAATAATTAACTTATACACTCTGCTTTTGATTCAAAGATGACGGTTGGAAAATGAACCTGGATTTTTTTGTGCTGGATAAAAATCACGTACCGGTTTTTTATTTTTGTTTTCTTACAGGTGGATTTATCTAAATGACCAGAACCTATGTATCCCAACTAGTTCTTCTTTCGTGTATGGAGCTGTGCCCATTGGAGCCAGCATTTACGTGATTGGAGATCTTGATACAGGTCAGAACTAGAACTAATACCTTCTGTTGCTTGTCTTCTTCCAGTCTTTTAAATACTTGGCACTAATGAGACTGAATTTTTTTAGAATGAAAACCTAGGAGTTCACCTCTGTAATTTTAGATTACATCCTGTTAAGTTATCGTTGTCTTCAGGGGAGTTCTGCTAGTTGTACAGAATTGTACAGGTTTGTTTTGTACATTGGACCTCCTCAAAAACAAATAGGCATTATAATTTGGTTGATTATCTCTCTGAAGATCAGAAGAGACCAAGACCAAGAGTATGTTACTTCATTCATCTAACTAGAAGCAAAAATGTTAGTGCCTGGGGCTGTTTATCCTATCTTTGCGGCGGTAGGCAGGTGGTTTTGTGTTTTGGGACCTCATCCTGTGGTTCACCTGCATGGGATAGTGGCTACACGAGGTGATAGATATACGGGTGTGCTAATGAGCATATTCGGTACTCCTCACAGCTTTCAGTATCTGGCCACGTACTGTGAAAGACATTTGGAAGACTACATGTTTTCATGCCTGTGTGTAAAACAGGGCTTTCTACAGAACCATGAAACAGCAAAATTCCTGGTGTGGTGGGTTTAATTAGATAAGAAATGTCACCCTTTCCTTTCGAGAATAATTTGAATCGTGGATCCAGAACCTGATTTGCAGTCCTGTGCATGCTCTTGTTCGTGTGTTTGCCTTAGAGGTGAAGTGTGCTGGTGGGTACTGTATGTTTTAAGCATTTTATTTTTGTGTGTGTGGGTCTAGGTACAAATTATGACTATGTTAGAGAATTTAAGAGAAGCACGGGAACCTGGCAGCGCACTAAGCCACTATTTCCATCGGACCTTCGCCGTACTGGCTGTGCAGCTTTGCGGATTGCAAACTGCAAGCTCTTCCGACTGCAGCTTCAGCAGGGATTATTCCGCATTCGTGTACCTTCTCCGTGATCTGTATGCTGGCAGTGGAGGAGACTGGAAGAATTCTGCGCAGTCCACCATAATATAGCTCTATATAAAGGAAAAGCTGAGAAATTACAACTGAAACTTACACTGTATGCTGTGCTTTGGTATGGTAACTGTTTTTGTTTTAAATGCTTAAAAAGCTTGAGTCTCAGTTCTTGTTTCGGGGACAAATAACTTACGTATACATTAAAAAGAAGAGGGGGGAAAAAACGGGAATCAAGGAAACACCTTCAGTCGTAACCGTTTGGACTTTAAAGCGTGTTATTGAAGGAGGTTTGCTGTGTCTGGAACTGGTGGGAATTGGTATTCCTTTGGCAAAGGTTATTGAAAAGCAAAAAAGATCTAAGGTGCGTTTCCCCTGAGGGGAACTGATAAGAATAAATGTGCTATCTCGGACTGGATAGCTATAATACGCAGAAGCTATATGAAAACCAACCTCCCTGGTATACTGCAAAGACTGTTGTTTGACTGTAACGCCGCCGGAGACGTTGGTTGTTGCACCTTTTACTTCTAGTCCTTCCTCAAAAGTTAAGGTCTGTGCCTAAAAATGGTGGAGGTGTGTACATACGTTTTTCATTCATTTGCAATGTTTTCATTCCTAAAATATTTTTAATATATTTAAAATGGACTAATCTAAAACGGATACAGTATACTACAGAGAAGTGAACTGTTTTTTCTATGCTGTCATTTGAATAGCCTGGTGAACTGGTGTACAGATGGGCGGCATGTGTTCCTGCATGGATTTTAGAGGCTGTTTTCTTGAAGTAAAGGGAAGTGGCGTTTGGAACGGTTCATGACAATTGCTGCTCTCGGTAAAAGACAACAAAACTTGAGAAATTAAAGAAAATAGGTTATGTTCCTTTTTACTTCAGATCACATGAAAACTAGGAGAATGTTTTTTTAAGATTGAGGATTATAGAAAGATGCATTTTATCTCTATTGGAACAAAGGTAAAATGTGACAAGGATATATTTGTTTCACAGAAAAGAGGATTTTTTTTTTGACTATCAGTTAAGGAAAATCAGTACAGCTATTTTGAATTGGGATCAAAAGTTGGTTTACTAATAATTTCCATGCTAGGGTACAGAGTCTCGTTTCCTGCTGTTTGACTTTGAAAGCTGGGTTTTATGGTGTGGTTATAGTGAAGAACTTGGTATCTTGCATTTTACTTCTAGTAGGTCTTGTTCACATCGGTAGTGATATTTAACTGACTTTTGTTCGTAGTAAAAATCGGCTGGTAGAACACTTTACCTCACTTTTTAAAGTCACTGTTGTTTGTGATGGGTGGGATGTAATCTATATTTATTTAAAAGGAATAAAGCGAGAGAGGTGGAAATAGAAATGAGGCTTCCTGCCCTTCAGAAAAAGAGTTTTTGTATAACCAGTATTATAACTACGTAAAATACTTTCCGCTCTGCAATTTTGTGGACCTCAGACAAGCCAATCTCTGCCCTCAGTTATGTTAGTGTAAACCTGTGTCATTTGTATTGAACCATCTTAGGTCTGCTGAAGAACAACCCCAGACTAGTACAATAGTTATATTTAACTAAATGTTCCTCGAAGAGACATTCTGAAACTTACTCCTGCTCAGTCCTTCCACAGTGCTGATGTGTAGCTGGAATTACTCCGATTCTGAGAGAAGGGGTGAAAATAAATCAACAAGAGAGGGCAGCAGTCAATCCCTTGACAATTATTTATTTTTTTTTTATTTTTTACAATGCTGAAGTGCTGCAAAACTTGAATGACATACATCAGTTTTCTGACCTATATTAGTTGGCGTATTAAAACGTTTATATATTTATGCATTGCAGTAAACTTGGTGTGTGTATATATATATGTCTTTAGATTTTAAATTTATATAAATGCTTTACTACAGAAATGTGAACCACTATTTCCATCGTCAGCTGTCTTGTGAAATAAATCAAGTGCTGTTAGCTTATCTGTAAAACTTCCCTTTCAAAAAATTTTACGTTACTTTTTCCTTAGACAAAGTGCCGAGATCCTATATCCAAAAGTGATGAGATTGAATGTTTCTAAGCATCTGTTTCACTTTTGAACTCACTTTTTCTAAGTGGCTTAGAAAACTCTCAAAAATGTTATTTAGACTAGTGCAGGCTGCTATCTCTTGAGTCCCTAGCTCCCTAGTACACATGTGGGCATTTAGTGTCCAGAAAACCTAAGTAATAAATGCACATAATAAATCCAAATCATATATACATTAGCAGTGTTTTGCAGTCAAAGTTATGAACAAAATGTTTACACTTACAGTAGGATTACAGTAGGTATTCTTTCCTTTTTTTTTCTTTTTTAAGTGTAAATAAAGCAAGCAATTCTGCTGGTAACCAGAATGTGTTACAAATGCACTCCGTTACTCAGCTAGATTTGACCAAGAAGCTCAAGTCTCCTCACCTGAAACAGTTACAAACTTAATTTCTTAGCACATTGCTTTCTCCGAGGTTGGAGGTCAGGGACCAAGCCTCTAGAGATGCTGTCACCTTGAGCTTCATGTGCAGGTACAAGTCAAAGATTTGGGCACTCCCCTGATCTCCAGTCTGGCTTCCTTGGCTTTGCTTCAAGCAGGGTGAACAAGATTTGTGTTGCATTGGTGAGCTGAGAGCTGGTGGGCGCACGGGGCTTGGCGCGGAGGAGGGTGGGGTGAAGCAGTAGGGCAGCAAGGGGAAGCTGCCCCTTTGGCAAGACCCCTTCGGCTTTCAGGGTCTGTCCAGCTCTGATCTGCGAGCTCGGTGATGAATGCCTCTTTTGGGATGTGAGATCCCTGCCTGCTTTGGAGCTGGGCTTCAAAGCTCAGGCTCTCCTTTTCCCCAGGAGAGCTCTGTTGCACAGGTGGTGGTGGCTGAGGTGGGTAGCTGGTCTCGGTGCGAGGTGGAAGGTGGTTTGCTTTGGTAGAGGATTTGATTCCAGAGGTGCCGAGCAGCGGGAGTTGACCAGCCTCCCAAGCGTGCAGGGTGTTGGACTGGGTTTGACACTGCTGCCCAGCTATCCCTGCTTTCCTGGCAGCTGCGTACCCCACGTGTGATGGCTGATCCATGCGTGAAGCAACTCCTGAACTTTCTCAGTTTGCAATCCAGGGGTTTTCAGATGTTTTGGCAGTTTAGAAACTTGGTTGAGTAGCCCTTGCTTGGCATGGTAGCCTTGCTAGCCGCTCCAACTTAATTCCTTCCAGCTCGCGAATCAGCACTCTTAAATCCAGCCAGTTCCTTCACAGATTACTTCTTGAATGTTTTTCTTAACCAGCAGCCTGTGCTGCTGGCTGGTTTCTGGGGATCAGGTTTGTAGGCACCCTTTTTCCCAGTTTCTCGAGGCCAATGTCAGTAAGGCAGAAGGGTGCCACTGACATGGTGCCCAGCACACCTCGCAGCGGGGCTGTGTCCTTGGGGTGCTGCTTTCAGGTTGCCACGTCTGGAGGAGGGCCCAGACAAGGACTGGGTCACGGTGCAGGTGTGAGTGGCTTGGTCCTGGCTCTGTGTCCTTTCCTCTCCCCTGCTGCAGAATTGGACAAACACAAGGACTTGTAATCAGAAAATCCCCAATTATGGGGGTGGAGGTTGTAGAAGATGGGAATAGCAGTGGTTTTTCTTCCCATCACTCCAGCTCCCACCACAATTTCCCCCTAGAAGTTTTTTTCCTCCTTTTCTCCACGTACGACAGATTGGTTTTGGAAGGGCTCTAGAACTGCTGACCTAAGGGTAAAGCACAACGGTTGGACTGCCCAAGTGGAAAAAAGAGAGAACACTATAAACACGAGGCTTCAGCCTACGAGCCCTGCAGAGGTGAGGGAGGCATGCGACAGGCGTGCTTTGTCTTCATCACCTGGCCTCTGTCGAGCCACTCGTGATCCTAAATAGTCAGCACTGGATTCCAAATTCTCCTTCCCTTTCTAACCTGAGGAAGGGATGTCCTGAAGAGTCTTCTGTTGTACTACAGCAAGGTCGGTCTGTCTGTCTTTAAGTAGTTTGTCAGCTATTCCTAGAGTTTTAGATTTTTGAAAATGCTGTATCGACTCAGCTGTTCCTGGTCACTTGATTTTCGGTAGCTTTGAGGTACCTCATCTGTGAATTGAACCCAAATTAATACGTAATTAAACAAAAGGACAGTAGTGAATCTGAAAAGAAAGGCAATTTTACAAGCCAGCTCACTAATAACTGTGGGCAGGTCGCAGCCCTTTTGATTTTGACAGCACAAGACTTGCAAGTCGCAGTCTGCCTTCTGATTCAGAATTCTTGCTCAAAATATGTTTGAAAAATACGTGTTTTCATTAAAGCTACCAAAGTGCCTGGCTTTGTTTTTTATCAACTCTCCTTCCAGAAAGCATCAGGCAGCTTAATTTCTTTTTTTTTTTTTTTTTTTCCCTCCAGTATTTCTTGTGCCTGCATGACTTGGTAAATGCTAAAGTGTAAAAATTGAGGGGTTTAGGGAATGTTTTCCCTGCTTTGACTGCAGTTTCTCTGGTCAGCTCGATAAATACAGTGTCTGTACAGCCTGCTTGGTTTTTGGTAATGTGCATTTGCCATGCAAAGTGCAGTATGCAATAACAAACAGAAGTTGTTCCAAGTGCCAAACTTTTGGTTTCCTCTGTATGTAACAATAATTCAACTCTTCTGTTAAAATACAGAGATGCTTAAAATTCACTGTGTTCAAAAAAAGAGTAGTGATTCTTTTTTTTTTTAATGAATGTTACTTAAAACACTGTAAATCTTTAATTTTTGTGTAATACTGTTCTGCAGATTTGTGTTACTCTTCACAGCTGCCTTGTGCCATCACTCCGTGTGATGCATATGGACACTCTGCTCTTTATTAGAGCACTAGTGCCATGCAAGTATATAATGAATGGCAGCTGACAATAGGTTTTAATATATAAAATTATACGTATTTAGATAAAGTACGATTTGTTTGAATTAATCTTATCTGCAGAAGGAAAGTTGTGTCCCAGAAAATGTGAATATAAATGGGGACACAGGCAATTTAAAATCTGAAGGTTTTAATTAAGGTATGTTTTTGTGCCACTCAGTGATACTTCCCAAGGTTTTATTTGCTGTAGAGTATGGATCCTTTCTGCCCCTAACGTAAGCATCAAGGTTTTGGGGGTTGTGTGCTCCTAACTCTTTGGAGTAATTAAACAACTTTTTCAGGTGCTGTGTTAAATATGTACATGCTCGTTTTTTCAGGTAGAGGCTACTGATTCCGTGTTAACTCGGAGTATTTTCTCTTACTGCTGAGGAATGAGTTAAGGCCTGCATTGCGGTCACTAGTACTGTAGCCTTTAGACATTTGCCATTTTCTGTTGCCCTTTTTTTTTTTTTCCTCCCAAGAAATTTATTACCATAGGAAGGATTGCAATGAGGCTTTAAAGTAATATCTTTGATCAGCTGTGGCCTGTGTGACTCTTGGTAATCTTAAGCGTTGCTGTACTCTGGTAATCAGTTGTCTCAATTCTTGATTAACAAGTAATCTGAAAGAATACATTAAAACCATTCTAAGTGCCTAATTAGATCAACACTTGCTAAAATGTATTAACGGTAATAGGAACATTAAACTAGAAATTGCTACCAACAGGTGATTATGTTGTAAGCTTGTTGGTAATACAAAATCTGGAAAGATGTTTTTTAAAATAGCTTGTTCAGGGTAGCTGCTTATGAGTTACAAAAATAATCATAACACAGAGTCAGATTTGTTTAGGAATAATACTTGAAGGTTAGTTGAAATAATCTATTGAGTGTCTTGAAAAATGAGCTGTAAGACTGGAACTTTTCAATGTAAAAGGTTAAAGCTTGTCGCCCAGTATTTCTGCAGGGTTTTGTGTAAATGATACACACCTGCCAGAGCACATCAGTAAATGAACATGCTCAATGCCATTGCCTACCTATGCCCTTGAATTTTCATAATGAAATGAGACAGTACTGAGCCCTTGTAAAAGCTGATGGATTTGATTACAATAATAGGATAGAAAGAAGCATCCCCAATGTAAGTAACATCTATTATTTTATTGATTAAAACCTGAACATGTAATTTTTTAATGCTAGGTGCTTCTGAATCACCATCTAATGCCCTTGATTTTTCTTTGCCTTTCCTCCTTCCTTTTTCAGTCAATGCGAAGACATCCTCTGGTTTTGTCAAGGGCAAGTTTCTGTCATTTGTACTTTTAAACCCAGTCAGAGCCTGAAGGATATCCTTTAAGCAGGTTGTACAGGGGGCTGCTTTTACAAGTATAATTTCTGTCTTTCTAAAGTCTGCTGTCACCTGCATGGATTTCAGAATAGGAAAAAAACAACCGTGGAACAATACTGCGCTTGATAAAGAGCAAGAGCCATTTTGGAAAGTATAAATTTCTTTATGTGATAGGAAATTAGCTAAAAAGACATCACTGGCTGTTCTTGAATTTCTCAACTTAATGATCTCACGTGCTAAAGCTTCAGCTAGGCAGCATCTGTTCTGTGAATTTACAGGTGATAGTAGGAAAGCATTACCATCCTTGTCATGTTTTTCATTATTTCAGAAAAAGCAAAGTGTATTTAATTATTGGAATAAGTGAAATAGTACACTGGGGGTATCTGGCAAGGTGGTCATGTTGAACAGAGCAGCTGAAGATCTTGTTAAAGTTTTGTGCTGATAGGAAACCAAGGGGCAGCCTCTTAAGAAATACTTTCTCAAAATCTTTCAGAACTGGTCTTAAACTAGTCCAAAGGACTCTTCTGGATTGCCTGCAGCGACTGAGGCTGTTCTAGCTTTTGTTTACTTGGGGAAACAGCTGCTAAGTCAATTTTAGGCTCTTTTTTTTGTCCTTACTAACTTCCCAAACCTAATGATTTACTTCTTGTAATTGCTTTTTGTATTTAGGGGTCTGAGACTATATTTTGTAATTCATGGTAATATGTCAGTACCTTAATTTAACTTATTTAAACAACAAGCTGTGTTCTGGTGGACTTCTAGGAGGTGTCTTTAATATCACAGTGTAAGTGGGGAGGAAAATTATCTGTACAGTGGCAAGATTCTCCTTTTACTGTGCATGGCCTTGCTGTATGCATCCCATGGGGCAAGAGGCTGTTTTTGTCACAGAGCTGGTGTAATTGCTGCCCCTTGCTGCCTTTGGGGTGTGGAAGCGTGGCTGGGATGTTGCCTATCTTCAGGTGAAGGCTCGAACCAGAAAGGTCTCAAGGCTGAGAATTTGCCCACCCAAAACCCTGTCGAACTAAAAGATGCTGGGCATACCTTGCTGCATAATACTGCTTTCTGGCCTCAGTTTTTTTTGTCATTTGCTCTTACCAGCAGGACTTAGGTTTCACTCTTGCCCCAAATTTACTTCTGAATCCAGTGCTTTTGCTGCTGTAGGTTGGAGGAAGTCCATGCAAACTTGAACTTGATCTTCCTGTGCACTGGCCTCTTGTACGTCTTAGCATCCTTCAACGCCACTCAGTGTATGTGGGGAGAGTGCTTAATAGATGATGAAATGACTTTTCATCAAGCTTGTAAAACCGTAGTGTCTGCAGGTTAAAGATCACCTGAGCAGCTGTAAACAATCCTCTACGTAGAACACGTGTAGCACGCTCCCGTGTACGTTGTTATTTGTGGCTCAAAGTCTGCCTTTTGGTCCATGGGGGGAAGCCCCTATTCCCAGCTACCTCATTTCTTTTTTTTGCACTTTGTCAGATTTTTTTTTTTTTAAATTACATTTTGTCCTTCAATAAAAAATAAAACCAGACAAGAAGCAGGGCAGAATGATGCCATTGTCCAAGGACAGTTTACTTTAATTTCATTTTAAATGCATGTTTTTGTACAAAAAGACCAAGGTTGACCTGCAGCTGCTGTAAAAGTAAATAAAAAATTATATTACTTGAAAGTAACTGTTATACTTGTAAATGAGCAAGCAATTGAAAGACTGTCCTGGTGATTTTTAAATAGGAAAAAATCTAAAATGTAGAGATCTACTTTTTAAAGACAGATCAGATGTTTTTTTTCTCTGCTTCTACTCCGCACTGTTTTGCCTGTGAACTTGATCCATTTTCTCACTAGAGAGATTCACTGATTTATCTGTAAGGTCAAATTTGGACTTTCTTACATGCAATTCCCTATTTACTGTCCAAATAAATGAGAAAAAGTGTCCAAATAAACACACGTTTTCTGCACCTGAGATTGTATTTTTGTCCCTTTCTTTAGGACCTTCAAGTATGCAGGTTTTTGATCAGTTTAAAGAATTAAAAAAATAAAAATGCTTTTTTCTGATTCTAAAGGTGCTATTTTGACATATTTTTGAATTCCTTACACTGTGCTTGACTTCTTAAAGTATCAATGTGAGCTGATAATCGGCTCGTGGTTGTTCTGGTTTTTGTTTTGAGTATTCAGTCCTTCAAAAAAAAAAATCCCTTTTCGTAGACAGCTTCCTAATGGCCTTAATAATAATAATAATAAAAAAAAATGTAATGGGGAAAAATGCTGCCTTTTTTCTGCCTTTGTAAAGGCAACAACAACAAAAAAGAAATGCTTCACAGGGAAACCTTCCTCTAAAATTTTAAGTAGCAGCTCATACTAACTTTGAATTGAATGTAGCAAATATTGTACTGGCCACGCACAAATAGTAGGGATAAAACAAGGAGCTATTCATGTCCCTGCAGGCCGTACCAATTAGCTACTAATTCCAGAGCCTTCTATTGGCATCATGGTGGCTATTCAGTAAATATTAATCTTCTTGGGCTAGATCCCAGGACCTGGCTGTGTTGTTCCCAGTTTGGGACATGCTGACCTACGCGGCTGTTGGAGCATCTGGATGTTGTTGGGCCGGGCCTGAGTTAGGATTTTTGCCTCAAATTTCATGTGCTCAACCCTCATTTGTGGCAAGCAAATGGCTGGCGAGGTCTTTGTCACTCAGGAGGGCTCAACCAGGGTCAGGAGGTAGGAGAAGAGCCACCGAATGCTGCCGTGGGGTAGCCATCGAGTGGCCCCAGCCTGGCGGTCTGAGGAGGAGGCTCTTGTAGATGCGAGCCGTGGAGGAAAGAGCCGCATTTTAGTCCTGGGTAGGAACCTTGTTGTTGCCCTCGTTGTGGTGTCTGTATTTTTGTTTAATCCTTATCATCAGCTCAGCTTCGTGATTTGATACCTTCATGTTGCTGAAAGATTTTGGTTCTGTGGAGGTCAGAAAATTGCGCGTCTGCCCTGTCAGAAGCAGCAGGAAGAATTGGGGGGAATCTCTGTGAACCTGGCCCATCTTCAGATGTGAAGTTCCTTGCCTTTTCACAGGCTTCACAGTCCTGTGGGTGTAACGCTTCTCAGTTGTTAATCTAAAAGCCTTTTAACTCCTGAAAAGTCGAGAGACAGCCTCATGTCGGGCGCTGCGCTCCAGGCCACCCCAGCTCGCCCAGGCTGTCCTTGTCCAGGAGCCACAGGCCGGCAGCCTTCATGAGGAGCTGCTGCGTTCCCTGCAGCCCACAGGGAAACAGCCAGAAAACAAGAGACCACAGGGAGCCCTACTGAGCCTACACACCCCCAGTCCCCTTATTTTAGGAAAGGCTGACGAGGAACATCATCACCAGGCCTGAACGCGGCCTGCACGCAGCCTGAGCCTTGCGGCTGCTCCCCAGCAGCAGGGATGAGATGTCCCTGCTGCCCATAATGTTTGTGGGCCGACTGTTACCTGAGACCCAGTGTGGTGTTTTACTGTACTTACATCCAATGCGTTGGGCTAGTGTACTTAAATCTGAAAGTGTTGGAGGCTCCGGAACCACTTCTGCAGGGTGGAACAAGTGTAGGCCTAACGACCTGGGGAGCTCCTGGCTGCCTGGTTTTCCACCCTCCTTTTTGTTTTTCTGTAGTAAACAGAAATGTATAGTTGCCTCCCAGTTTGCTTACTTAATGTTTAGTAATCTGAAGTTGGAGCCTGACAATTTGAGATTTTTCTTTTGAAGGCAAAATTTAAGTAAAATTTATTCAAATTAGATGCTCTACCTTCAGAGTTTCTCTCTGTAAACCTTGTTTATTGAGTACCATGAATCCTGCAGGGTTGGACTAAAGAATTAAAATCCGTATGTGAATGATGGCTAACATACTTAGTATAATCTTCTATTTTAGCATAAGAAAACAAAATAACAGCTGCCTTGATTAACAAAGTCATGATACCAGTATTCCATGAGCCAAGCAGTAGGAGGGTGTTGGGATGTCATGCCTTTCCTGAGCATATTGTTACTGCTCTCAAGAAGGAAGGTTCAGCCTTCTGTCAAATCTAAGGTACTGGTGATCGTCAGGATAATGTCAGAATATATTGTCGCCTTTTCTACACAAATACGTCAGTGTGATACGGTAGAAACACTCACCTGGTCATGTTTACCATCACTGCTATGCAGCTTGACAGCTCGGTTTACTCCCATCATCCAGCTGTCATGCTTCGACTTCTGCATTACAGATGTGCTTACTGTTTCAGGCTTTGTATATGCATACGTTTTCTGTGTGTCTTTCTGTTCTGTGTGGGAATGGAGTTTTTGCCTTTTTTTTTTCACTGAGGGCCAGGCCTTGGAACGCTCTGTCCTAACTGTGTAAAGTCTTTTCTTAAAGAGTGAAAAATAAGATGCGAGCACTCTGTCTTCAATCAAACTATGCAATATAGAGCTCCAGAGCTGGATTCCTTATGCTACTGAAGATACACAGCTCTTGTGTCCTTCCTAATCCAGTCCTTGGTCCAAGGTTAGGAGAACTTGTACTAAATGGCTGCCCAGGAATCTTGTATCTAGCTCGTGTTCACTGGTTTTCCTCCTTCTTCCCCTGCCTCCTCTGTCCAGATTGTTAGGTGTTTTGTGTCTGAACCAAGTGGTGTCAAAGTGTATCCTTCCTGTCAGTGCCATGTTGTTGCTGGTTGGAGCTTGTCTTGTAAATCCACCAGTGCTGTTTACCCACTGGGGTAAGTCAGGGGCCACTTCACAGCGTTTGCATCTCTTTGCTCTAGAGTGCTTTAGGCACTTGGGGCGGGCTGTGCCCCTCCAGGTAGGTCTAGGTCTTGCTTATGTCCCCATGATCAGTTGTGGGTCTGGTGCTTACAGCGATGCGTAACTGTGATGTCTCAAATCCAGTCTAAGTTTTCATTTCCACTGCTTGTGCGTGTGTACACGTGTTTGATTTTGCTGCTTCCATTGCAATTCAGGGATAAATGCCCATGTGGTCAGGACAGTTGTTAAAGATTCTTTGTTCTCCCGTTGCGTCATTTTTCCAGTGAAGTTTGTTCCTTGTGTTCCTCTTCGTGCCCCTACTAGATACCATTAACATCAGTACACTCTTTCCCCCCAGGTCTACGTCCTGTGAGTTGCTCTTCTCTACCCGTTTATCATGTCTTCTCACATTATAATGCCTTCTTCTGAGTAGTTTACTTATATTTGTCATGTAATTAACCCACGGTGTACCTCATACTGCTTCTCCTTCCTAACTCCACGTCCTAGTTTGTCTTTCTTTTAATTCAGGTTAACCTTTATTTATTTCCCTGATTTCAAAAGATTTCAGTGTATGCACAGGAGAGAAATGGCAAATTTCTCTTCAGATGTCTGTGTCTATCCCCTCCCTGGCACATACAGTGTAAGGGGTTCAGACTTCTCCATCCCTAACGCCAGGCTTTTCATAGCATTAGGCAGAACAAAGTCTGAAGGTGTTTTTTTTTTTTTTATTTCTTTTGGTAATTGACAATATTTGGAGATTTTCTTCTTCAGAAGTAGCCAACGCAGATGAGCAGTTGGCCTGCAAGAAGTTTGTTATGCTTCCATATTCAGTATTTTTAATTGAGAAGCAAATTATTTATTTTGGGGAGAAATGTAAATTTTTTTGTATTTGTATGTCAAAGTGGCCTTTATAGGAAAAGCACATAAAATATTTAGATTAAAATTGCTTAGTTGTGTAATTTTAGTGGGGATTTTTATATTGACAGGGTTTCTATGCATTTTTCAAAATATACTTACTGTTTTGTGTTTAAATTATTGGAAATATTTTTAAAACATATATTACCACATTTTCCATGGCAGATACCTTTACTATCATTCCTTTTGAATACTACAAAGATTTAATTAACCCTGTAAATTAATTTTCCCCCACAAATATTTGCATTAAGTCAATACGATGAGTTACAACATGGGTATGTAGCTTTAAGGGAATAATCTTCGTAGCGTAGCTTAGTTATGGAGAGACTTTTTTGAGAAGGGCAGTACACAGTGTTTCAATTGCACTTAAAAGACTAAGTTAGCAAATAAAGTTCTTGCTGTACCTCACTAGTTTTTTTCATTTTTTTCCATCCTATATTGTTTACACAGTCATTATTAAATATGTGCTATTTATGCAGTATGCAATTCTCCTTCATTTGTTGGGATAATATGGTAATGGATAGGAAAAACTTCAGAACGTGTACGGTATCCTACTGGATATGTTGCGAGTTTGGGGGAGGGAGGAGAGAGAAGCTAGATCCATTATTCTGTTCTTTCCGTTTAATTGTGTACACATTTTCACGTTAACTGAAACTAAATTAATAGAGCTTTCTATTGAATTGTAAGTAAAATTAGTGTTTTAAGGCGGGGGGAGGGCGGGGGACAAAGAAGGGGCTTACAGAACTGTGGGCAAAACTACCCTCTGAGTTGCACTACAGCGTTTGTGCAATTGCCTTGACTGCCTATGCAAAGTATAACCCAAGTTGGATACGTCAGACCCTTCCATTATTGCTCTGATTTTACTCTCTGTTCTCAAGGTGTTATCGTAAGGCTTGCTGAGTAGAAACTTCCAAGGAATGTTTGTCAACCAATGCTTCAGTTTTATCCTTTTATGTATGCAATTTATTTTTTGCTGTTGTTTCAGTTTGATAAGAAATCCCACGTCGTTCATAGGTTAGCGTTAAGTGCAAGCTTTTAGGCCTAGTAACAAATGAACGTTGCACGCTACCCGTATCCTCAGAACTGAAGAAAAACTTGCAATTTTAATGGCACTTTGACCTGTTGTTGAAACACTGGGTTTTGCAATGGAACAAACTCTCAACAATTGAAAACACTCTGTCTATGTTAGATGTCTTGAAAGTGAAGAAAAAGGCAGTTACTCAAACTGTACCCACAGATAATTCGGTATTGATTTTATTTTTAAGAGCTTTATGATCTGTTATTAGAAAAATACTTGTTTCTTGGTTTACTTTAGTTGCCATAAGTTGCCCAGTGCAGAGTCTGGTCCACCTCCATCCATTTATTTTCATGGAGTAGTCGCACGTAAAACTGTAACAGCAAAGCAGAGAAACTGTTGGGTTCCTTACCGGTAACCTTTCTTGCAGAATTGCTTTGTGGCTCGCACATGATACAAAAAGGGACGTGAGAATTTTCCTGGATTAAGTAGCACTTGCTTTGTTTATGTGTTCAGTATAACGTTGGGTGACTAAAGGGAGGTTCCCTTTTTAAAGTATTTGAATTGTGCTTTGGGGACTTAGTTGCCACTGTGCAAATTGTGCTGTAATATTGTACCAAGGATCAGTGAAAGTGTTTTATCTTTTTTAATGTTGTTTGTATTTGACCGGGTTTTATAAATGTAAGAAAACAGAGTGTTGTATTTTGATCTGAAATTTGCGTATGGTAAAGTAACTTCGCTTTATGTATTGGAGGTTTGTTCAGAACTTGAATTATTTTATAGAAGGGTACAGACCAAAATTAATTGTCTTAAAGGTGTTTAATAAACTAACCAAATAAAACATTGATGGTTTGAAAACTTGTTAACTGCTTCATATCATTTTTTTGTTGTTTCTATTTTTAAAAGAAAGGAAAAACGTAGTTCAGGATTTTTTTTCTCAAGGTCTTTTGAAGAATGAAAAAAAGTGCAGCGGGTTTTATAAATATCTCCCCTGAGTTATCTGTCTTATTATTAAACGTACCTACATGCCAGAAGTTTAATCAAAGGGGAAAACCCAAAGGAAATCAATGGAGGAGGAAAGGCTAAGGAAATCGAGGGGGGCGGGAGCCGTCCCTCTGGGCTCTGTCCAGGCAATAAATGCCCACAGCCCTGGGTCTCGGTGATGGCCACGCCAGGGGAAATGCAAGTGAGAAGAAGTTTCTGCTCACCTGTAAAAGCTCGGACAGTTGTTTGAAGGTCTCCCTTCTCCTCTGCAGTCACCTTCGTTAGTCCTCCCAAGTGCTGCTGCTTTCACGTGACCTTTAAAAACAGGAGCAAAGGAGCTGAAGCACAACTGCTCCCAGGGGCAGGTACATGGAGCTCATTCCAGGGCTGCCAGATACTTGGCGACCCTCGTATGCCACGTTGTGCGTACGTAACCTCCTGAGTTCGGAGATCTGGGCTCTGTACGATGCCAGGCAGCTGCAGGGCGCTTCCTTCGTGCTGTGCTTGTCCCTTCGAGGGTTTGTCTGCCACTGCCTCTGCTTGTGCTGCCTCTGCTGCGAGAGCAGAGCCAGAGCAAGGGCTTTTGGCTGTTTGAGAGGAGGGAGCCCTACTCCAATACCTCTGGTCTTCAGGAAAAGCCGTGATTTCACCAAGCTCCATATACCGTTTTTTCAATAAAAAGACATCGAGGCATGGCCAGAGGGATGCGAAGAAAAGCCAAGGTTTGGGGCTGGCTTTGGCTGGGGGAGCAGGGTGGGATGGCAGTTCCATGGCTCTGAAACAGTGCAAAAATGGGTGCTGTGAGCACTAAAAAAGACAGTGAGGAATAGGAGGGGAGAGGTGGGTGTTTGCTCAGTAAAAACCTTTTGCTGTTTAGTGCAAAAGCCAGCCCAAAGCGAAGCACAGGTCCTGAACCGCCAGCCAGTTTGGTGCAGAGAGCCTGAGGCCTCCAGTGTAAACACGGGCTGATGATAGGGAATCTAATGTTGATTTACCTTTGTTGCTGGTGTTCCCATGGTTATGGCTGCGTAGATGGGCTCTGCCATATCTCCTCTGTCTTACTGCTTCTTGGAAACAAAGAGACGAGGGTGAACTTGGATTTATCTTTATTCCATGGCCTGGAATCCTAACGGCAGGAGGAGGGCTGCTGCTTGGCTTCCCTTACCTTTTGTGCACTGCGGAGGTATAACTTGAAATTTCCATTTCTTCCTCTTTATCCCCCTCATTTTATTTTTTGTTTTTCTGAAGTGGCACAAAACAAATCCAGACGCAGTTTATCTAACAGGCTGTTCAGCCGAGGCGCTCAGTGCTGGGGAGCGAGGCCTCCCTGGGCCCCCTTTCCTGGCAGGATGTGTGCCAAGGCTGCGCACCGCAGCCAGACCCGGGCCCCCCGCGATATCTGTGCCCCAGGCAAGCACGGTCACCCGCTGCTGGCCAAGAGCAGCGGCACAAAGGGACTTCTACTGCCCCGAGCAGCGTCCCACCGGCTCTCTCCCTAGCAAGGGCTAGGAGCTGTAATGCTGCTGGGGGAGCATCCCCAGCCCTGCAGAGCCAGGCTCTTCCCAGGAGGTTCCTCCTTGCCGGGAGGTGCCACCCGTGGCCTCTGCAGAGCCCAGGGGTCTGAGCAGGCTCCCCCAGGTCCCGTTTCCAGGTGAAGAGAAGGAAGGCAGTGTGGCAGGAGGGGAAGCTGCCACGGCGTTCTGCAGAGCAGGTAACCAGCGGCTGGCCCCCGGCGTCCCAAAAGGAGCAGCGAGTCCTGCTGTCACTACTCTCTGTGCTTTGGCACAACGACCCCTGGAAACCGTGGAATTAACTGAAGAACGAATTGCTGCTCAGAACTCAATAGGCCTTTACCTCCTGCCTGCAAGCTGCTGGAGAGTCAGAGTCAAAACTAAGGGGGAGTCCCCAGGGACTTGGGAAAGGAGCAGGTAACTCAGCTGAACGTTGTTGTTGCCACTCAGCAGATTTGTGACTGCTGCTCCAGGTGAAGCCAATGGCCGCAGGATCCGACTGGTTGTTTTTGCTTTTTCTCCAGCGTATTTGGACTTGCACGGGCCTGGCTCTGTCACACGTGGTCTCAGAGGAATCGTGAACCCCAACACCGTGGGCTGGGCTGAAGGAGTTGGCTAATGGAGAATTTACGGTAAGAGCAAATGTATTTTTAACCACCAGGATATGCTTATCGTCAGGAAAGGGCAAGCAGTACTCCTATCTCTCCAGGGAAGGGGAAGTGTTGAGCGTGACTTTAGTTTTTTCCAACTCCTTTCCAAACTCTGAAAGGTTTTTTCTTCCTGAGACTTGTTGTTGGATTAAATCAGGGAGTTAAAAAGACATCAGTCCTGGGTCACAGGTGAAAAATATTAAATGCCAGGCATGCAGTGTTTTTCCATTGCATATAATGCGTGTTTTCCCCTTTGTGTTCAGGAAAGACCTTTAGAAAGAGAGCTCTGAAACTGATCCGCTGTGCTTTTTTAAACACACTGAGAGCGTCTGTCCAGAAGCTTTTAATTTTTCAGGGCATCTTTGATGTTTTCTGTCTCGGAGAGGAAAGCGGCCTCCCCTCCTCGCAGCACTCTACCCCACCCTGCTGCCTCTGCCGTGAGCAGCACGTCGGGCGGCTGCGATCTCAGGCTGCTTTTTGGCTCGCTTGCTTTGATGGGAGAGGGGCTGGGCGCGTGCCCCTCGCTCACAGCGGTGCCCGTGGGCGCTCCGTGTCCCGTGGGGCTCTGTCCCCGCGCGTTTGAACTTTGCCACCCGGGAAAGCGGCAGCTCGCCGCAGGTGGCAGCGCTTGGCTCCCTTCCTACCTGCGCCCAGGGACGCGGCCGAGCTCAGGGCTCAGCTCCCCGGCAGCGGGGCCCTGACATTTCCCACAGCCCGCGCTGCTCTCGCCTTCCCTAATCCTGCCCCGGGAGTAGGAAAGCCCTTAAGGGACACACAGCGTGATTTGCTGGCAGGGCAGGCAGTAAGGATCCCTTTCAGGGTGCCTGGGCAGGAGGGGTTTTGCTGATTCTCTGTACGCCCGCTTGACTATTTCGGTTGGGGTAGGAGTCACAAAGAAAAGACAGGCTTTGAAATGCTAAAAGCCGCCTGATCCAAGAGGAGATGCATCGTGCTGCTCCCACCTGCATGGAGCAGAAGGCCGCTCTCGCCTGTCCTCCTGTCTGTGGGCCTGCCTGTGTCCATCAGCTGCCCGGGGAGCCAAGGGCGATGCTCTCGGGCCTGAGGCACCTCTGCAAAGGGCTTGGACGTCAGGTGATCCTTCAGGCAAGTCTTGCTCGTTTGCAGTTATATCTTAACTTCTTTCCCAGTGATTTTACTTGCCCTCAGTTCCCCACCTCGCACAATAATGCTGCAGAATCCATCTGCTGCCTCTCAGTCTGTCTCCTCATTTCAGCTACGCCCGTGCTGCTCTCCTTGCTGTTGCAGTGTGAAATATTCAGGCAGAAATGCGAAATCCCCTCTTCTGAAAGTCTCATACCACATCTTAGAGCTTGCCACGAGGCATGGGAACATTCCTGGCTCTACCTGCTTTGAAGAGCAAACAAAAGCTGCAAGCACAGTGCTGTCTGGTCTCGGCAGATGCTTTGGAGACCAGCCCATTTTCATGGAAATGAGGTTGTTACTATTAGTTTATTTTTTGTCAGGACCTGAGTGATTCCTAAATCATTCTTCCATTTTCATAAAGCGGTTTGTGAATCACACACATGTAAACCAAAAGAGTTAGCAAATCCTGCTTCCCTTTGATGTACGCTAATCCAGCCTTCTCATTTTTATAACTGCTCCCTGGAATTTTCCAGCTTATTATTAATATTTCAATGAAAGTTGGGAGAAAAAAAAAAAAGAAAAGCCACTACCTTGTTCTTGTTTAAAGAGAGCAAGAAGGTTGTGCAAGCTAAAATGGAAACAAAGCTGGTTTGCAGCTGAATAATTGTGTAACCTACATGGTAAGAAATGACACGAGGAAAGGGCCGAAGAACATTCTGAAATGAACCCTTCAGGTATGGGACGTTGGCTAAGGTTAAACAATCCCCGTGCAGAGAGCTGTGCTGTACTCATTACCACCCCGCACAGAAATAACATCGCAATACTTTTCGTAAGTCAGACGAGTGGCTTTAAACACAGGCACATTCAATTTGTCTCCATTCAGAGACGTAGTGTCAGAACCAAGCACACCACCACTCAATTTGTTCCCAGCGTTTCCCAACTCTTGTTTCCGTGCTGGATGGCGCTTTGCACCCTGCAGATATTGGGCTGGTGATTGACATGGCAGGACATTATTCGACTTCTCTACCTACTATTAACTGCCCACTCCAACTTTCTGGGCTCTTTTTTTCCGTAGCCTAACCTGTTCGTTGGAGCTGCTGTAATTACAATGGCACCAGACCTTCCTTTGAGATGACAGACACTCTTTGGATGTGCTTTGTTGTACAAACGTATTGTTATAAGGGTCTGAAAGATTAACTTTTCCTTGCCTTACTTGCTGCTGGGAATATGTTAGGCATAACACAGCTGCTGCCTGCTTTTGAGTAGGCAATCAATCTTTTGAGTTTGAAAAGGAAGGTACAGTATTCTTCTGAATGCGTTCCTACCTGTAGAAGTGACTTGAGCTAGACGTTTTTGCCATTTCCACTTCATCCACTATTCGCAGTGTGCCCAGAGAACATCTTCCTGCAGGACTTCTGTGGGACGCTCAGTTCTGTGGATACGCTTTGGACTTGTGATTAAGTAAATAGAGCAATGTCCTTTCTATCTCTGTGATTGAATTCAACAATTACCGGAGTTGGGGAACAGCAGAATAATGTAGTCTAATAGAGGGAGCAGCCATCATCATAGCCGTGGCATCTATATTGTGCGCTGTTTTCTAGAGAAATCTGGAAGGAAGGAATCTTCTGTAAAATTTCTTTGGCTAAACCACATTCTGTTTCCAACTTGTGATGATGCAGGTGTTGCTCTTGGGTTTGATGTCTATACGTAGCAGTAAGATTGCAAAGTCCCCAGTGCAGCAAATATGTGGAGCTACAGTCACGTTTTGTGTTTGCAAAGTTCCTGGTCTGACTTGCAGAGCCCCCCGCCAATGTAGCGGACTGATAGCCAAGGGAGTGTTGTGTGGGCCTGGAATGGCACTCAATTAAAGCAGAGCAGATCGGGATGTCTGAACGTTTGAAGGACCAGGGAAGTGCCTTATCAGCAGAATTTCTCACAGACTCTTCCACCACTCCCCCACCGTACCCGTTTATTAAGGAGACCTGAAAAAAAGAACCTGCTTCTTGCCAGCCTGGGTGACTCCTATCACAGCTATGACAGGTTTATTCCATTTGCAAGTCAAAACAAGTTTCTCCTCTCTCTTGGAGGTACGTAATTATCAAGATCATCCTCATTGCTACACCCGCTACCGTTGCCTATAATCTTTTGGTATTTGCTTTTTCCTGGCACAGTCCTGGCTGGCAAAACAAAGCTCGCATGTGCGATAAGTTTAGCGTAAGAGACTCTTCTCATTAGCGCTTGGATGCCATGAATCAGAATGATTAAGTGATTTGTCCAAAGCACAAAGCAGATTTAGTGTTCCTGCACTGCAGTCGTAATAAATCACGAATGTCACCAAAATCACAAATATTACCTAAAAATATTATATCCTTTCCCATAAATACGATCTGTTTCTATTTATACTATAGGCCTCAAACCTTTACTACCATTTATTTTCCTACAAACAGAGAATGGCTAGAAACTAGAAACGGTGGTAGTTTCAATCTCCTCCATGCCAGACAAATGTCGCTGGTGGCCTGAGCTCCGCTCCTTGCTCTTGTCACCGAATGACTTGCGGGCTAGAGAGGGACAGATCCTTCGAGGTGCCAGGAAGTCACTGAAGATTATCACCTGTCCTCTTGACTTCAAAGTCAGCTCATGCCTTGGAGGATGCGTCTGTCCTGTTCCCTGCTTCTAGACGGGAGAAAACCGAGCTGCCATATCACAGACTGCTGGCCCAGGGCGCTAACCCGTCAGGGCCGAGAGCCTCAGCCCTCCTTAGCAGCGTGCGGGGCCTCCAGAAGTTACCTGGGGAGCGGAGCCACCACCGTGGGGTGGAGAGCAGGGGAAGGGAGGAAAGGCTGCCCACGCAGGCAGCTGATGCCCTCGTGACTGGAAAGACTCTGTTTAGAGCTTCTCGCGTACAGAAAAGCTTGCTGCCAGCTGACTGAGAACCTGATTTCTTCTTCAGCGAGGTAAGCATAATTTCCTGCACTACTCCTGCTCAGAAACTCGCCCCTAGCTGCCGGGGCAGACAGATATCTCCCTTTGCCACAGGGCCCAACAAGATGCAAAGAAATCTCGCCTTTAATGCTTCAGTGCACAGTGATGCTGCTGGAAGGAGGAAGCGTGAACAAGATGAAACTGCTCCAGCACCTTAGTGCTCCCTGCTCGTTCTCTTTGCTTTTCCAGTCATCTTAATCCTCCTGAACTCCTCAGCAGAAATGTTGTGCAACGCTCCCCAGGGAGAGGAGCCTCAGCTGTATTCCCCCGTGCTTCTGTTAGAGGAAGGCTGCGTCCCTTCCCTCACAAATTTTGAGGAGCCTCTTCAGCAGATTCTCACACTTCAGTTTGCTTTCACAAGGCTAGTTGGTGACGCCAGAAACTCCTCTGAGACTTCGCACCCAAAGTATTATGCAAACCGTATGTAAACTTCCTCTTACCATGTGAGATAAGTCGTGCCTGAATGCCATTTTTGTTGTTGGGTTGTGTCGTGGGGCTCGGAGTGCCCCAAGGTCCCCATGTGCCAATCCACAGGGGGACCACCGAGGAGCCCATCTGGCTCCCAAGCCTTGCAGCTCTCACGCTGACCCTCAGCCATCCCTGCCCCGCAGCAGCAGGGCTGTTGTGCCACATCAGCATCGTGGCTCTGTTCAGAAAGGAGCCAGCCTCACCCCAGCTGCAGGGGAACCCACAGCAGCTGCTGGGTGGGGAACAACTCCCCGTGTGGCCGCTGTCACAGGCGGAGGTGGTCTCAGACCCAAAGCAGGGGGTGGGCAGCGCGGGGCAGCCCCATGCACCATCCTTTCTGGTGTCAGCAGGTGGTCCTGGCCCGACCCCAGCCCGCACGCCAGAGCTGAGGCAGCCAGGGCCAGAGGTTCCTGGGGAGGGTGGCCGCGGTGTTGCAAACACGCATGGCCTTGGTCGTGTGCTTCAGACCAAGCTCATCCGGCTCCCCGCTGCTTGCACACGGAGCCAAATCCCACTTCCTCTGGTGCTCTTTCAGTATGAGCACACCCTGTCATGTGTCCGATGGCTGCAGGGACAGGGAAGTCTCATCGGAGCCGTCAGCTTGGCGTGAAGTTGCTGGGGTCCGCTCCCCTTCCGCCCCTTTGCAGGGGGCGAGGCGGCCGGGCTGTGCGATGCTGCTGAAGCCCCAGAGCCCGGGCAGGGGCAGGATGCGGCCGTGCCAGCTCCCGGCTGCTGGGGACAGCTGCTGTCCTGCAGCCAGCCCGGCCACGTGCTGGACCGTGGGGCAAACCCAGCCACGGCTCTGGGAGCAAATGGACTGTTGACACCGCCTTTGTTTGCGTGTGTTGACATACTGTGCAGTCAAACTGTAGTTTACCTTGCCTGCGCCGAGGTGAGTGCAATCCCCAAGTAACCGTCTTGCCCAAAGTGACTTGCCCGCTTGTATTTGGCTGAGTACCCGCTTCCCCAGCTGGCCCATTGTTCTGCTGCTAAATGCTGCTCAGTTATCCCAGCCATGCCAAGCCTGATTTTTATCTGTGGATTCTGCAAAGCAAGCTGTGGAATGCAAATTATTCTGGTGTGTTTGCAGGTCTGTGCTGAGGAGGAGATCCCTGGAGCTCGATCCTTCTTTCCCGATGACTCACCTTCGTTATGTAGGTTGCATCGCCCCGCCACTTTGCGACGTGAAAGGCTGGGGCTTTGCAGGTCACTCTTCTTTTGTAAAAGAGGCCCTGATCACAAACTGGTGTGTGTGTCTAGCAGGAAACTGGCATTCCAGCAGTGATCACGGTACTTGTATGCAAACCTTTCTTCCAAAATCTCGCCCCAAATCTCTCTCTAGGCGAAGGTGGTGTCTCCTCAAGCACTTTACAGTGCTCAAGTGCTTAGAGAAGGAACTCTGACTGCAGACAGCACTGTTAGCATAGCAAAGTCTAATGTAAGGCAGGCTGCTTTCCACGGGCTCTTTTATCTCAGGTGAGCAGTATAATTTTTTGCTTTCACTTTAATAACCCAACAACCAAGAAGTAGGGGAATCACTTGGTAATTATATGTTCATTTGATGGACAGCACAGGAGTGGCTGCAGATGCTTACAAATGTTAATAACTGCTGAAGTTATGTTCCGGTCATTCTGGTTAGATGTCCTTTCTGCTCTCCTGCTGAACAAAGGAGGCAATTTTACTGGCTGCCTAAGTGAGAGTTTGGGGGGCTTTCTTACACAGAACAAGGCAAGAAGAGGTTAAAAAATCTCCCCCCACACACTTGCTCCTTCCCTAGCAGCCAATTCTCCTTGCAGTCCGGTGGGGTGATGATGAGCTGCTGTGCCAGGAAAGACCGATGCTCCCCACGCAGCACCAACTTGCCCCGTGGGGAGGGATGACCCAGCAGGGCGCTGCGAGGAGGGCTGGCAGAGAGTGGTGAGAGGAGGCGTTTCTGCCTTAGGAGTGAATTAAAATGGGTTTGCTTGCTGGATAGATCTAGGGCAGCAGCACGAAGCTCAGCCCTGCATGCGACGTCTCCCAGAAGGTCTGGATGCAGGGATCTGAATGCTTGTGGTGACCTCATCCTCTGCTTGAGGCTGCTCCCGGGCTAACACACAGCACTGTGTTGATGTCCAGGCCGGCTTCATCTCAGGCTTTGTTTTTACAAAGAAACTCACCTTCACCTTTCCTCTGTCAGCCCATGCTCCATCCACCTGCCCTGTGCGTAACTGCTGCAGTGGGGCATGATGTCTGTGCCTGGCTGCAGCGCGGCACAGGACGCGTGCGGAGCCCCGGAGGTGGTGGTCCTGCAGGGTGGGACGTGGTTTTTGTGTTTGCTGCTAATGGCCCTCTGCGTAGTGTGAAACATCCAAAATGAGGGGTTGGTGGGGCTGTTCTGGAGATCCAGATCGGGTGGTTCAGGCGACGTCAACAGCACGCAGGCCAGGGTTTGACTGTGGGTACCTCCGCTTGCATTCAGAGCCAGTTTGGAAAAATGCTGGTAATAAACAGCTAAATGGTGCCCACTTCAGCAAGGCCAAGGCCCAACTTGAATACACGCTGTCTCTTCTGCTTCCTGTATTTTTGTACTCTGTTTGACAGTGGTTTCTGACTGAATGCCAGCCAGGCAATAGTCAACCTGACTAGTGTTTGTCACCTCCTATGAACTAAATATAATTTGGATTTTATTTACCTCTTAGTATTTCTTTAACAAACTCTCTGATGTGACTTCTTCCTGGGAAAAAAAAATCCCCACGTCGCTGTCCTTACGCAAAATAAATAAAATCTTTCTGTGTTCTTGCCACATTTCGAGCTATATATATCCCCGGTACACAGAGGAGATATCAGCTTGGGAATTGGCATGCTGAGGGTAAATAAATGAATTTACAGTAAAGCCTGGTTATTGTTTTTAAAGACCTATTGAAAGGAGAAGACTGTTCTTAATTTTCTCTCGTAATCTCATTTCAAGATGAGCAGCCTCTAAAGGTCTGTCAGAGAGTGGGTCTGTGCTGTTATCTTTGCCATCCACTTGGAAACCCGGAGGCCGCTCGGGTGGCAGCTCCTGCCTGCGGTCCCCAGGAGAAGCCCTCTCCACCAGGGGACAAGATCCAGTGGGCCGCAGCCCTGGCGAAAAGAGCTGCTAATCCTGTGCTGTTTGCTTTGCACACCACACCCCTGCTTATTGCCCGCAATCTAAATTACAGAGGCGGCCGAACTCGCTTCCTGTTAAAAACAATAGCCCTGGCTGACACATCCCATCGTAACGCACCGAGCGCCGGGGAATGGCCAGCTGGATTTTATGGCAGATGGGTCCCGTGGCCGCTCCTGGTCCCGCTGGTGGTCGTCCTGCGGGGTCAGCACCGACACCAGGACGGACAGCAGGCTGGAGAAGCACGTAGGGGTGCTGCTGACGGTGTGCTGTAATGAGAAATGGCTTTGAGGGTGTTAATTAGGGAAAACCTATCTGGGACCGTGGGGAAAACTTCTTGAAAAGGACAAGTGTGGACAGGATCGTCAAATGTTTATGAGTTCAGTGTAAATTTTTATAGGGAAGCTAGCAAGTATCCAGCTGCCTCAAAAATCCGAGCCATTCTTTGCTCTGTACAAAGGAGGGTAGTATTTTATTGCAGGAAATATTTTTGTTAGGCAACTTTCATCTGAAGAATTGTATGCGGGGATATTAGACCTAATTTCCTCTGTTTCTTTTACCTCTTCTAGGAAATGCATGTAACAGCCAGAGCTGATGTTCTTCGTGTCTAATAGCACGGCGGGGAAGAGTTGTACCGAGCAGGCAAGTCGGTCCCTCTGCAGAGGATTTATAGAAAACGTCCCTGGTACCTCCCAGGTGCTGCACTGAATCACAGCCAAAGTGTCACGGAGGACATGGGTAACATACCCAGCACTTTGCAAACGCTTCTGTGTTCACAATATCTGGTTAACAGGGGCCGGTACAGGTTGGGTGTGAGCAGGATCGCTGTCCTTAGAGCACCACTGCCAAAAATCCCTGTTTTTTTCTGGTATATGAGGACACATCCAGTGAATGTCCAGAAAATCCTTACGTTTCCTGTGGTCTCACGATGTGTAGCACCTTCTGAAATAGGAATCCCCTTTCTCTGCTCTGAAGCAGAGAACGTCACCGTGCAGGGCTCAGCGGCGGCTGCTCCCCCGTGTTTACTCTGGTGAGGTGCCACCGAGGTGGGTTGTTTACGCTGCAGCCGAGCTGGCCCAGCACCGCAGCAAAGGGGCGGTGAGTCAGGCCTGCGATTGTTTAAGTGCAGGAAAACAAGCTGTATGTGCAACGCGATCTGGGCGCCGGGGCTGGAAAATCTGTAGGAGCCCTTTTGCCGTCGGTTCAAGGAGACTTATGTTATGAAAGTGTTCCTGGGCCATTATTGAGGCTTATTTTTCAAGGGATGCTGGCACGTTGGGAAACTGCACTTACTTCGATTTTAATGTTCTTTTGTTCTGCATTCTGACTCAGAATAATGCCTTTCCCCTATGAGCCGGAATTACAGCTGGAACCAGGTTATGGGTTCAAAATTAATCCAGTATTCCAGAGATCTGCCTCGCCGATGGGGGTTAGAAGTAGTTTTCCCAATCTCTACCCCCAATTTCCAAGGGAATCCTGGGCATACCTTGGGAAGCTTCTCTCTCTCCCTGCTTTTATTCTTGCTTTGGGATCAGATGACATCTGGCTCCATTGCTTTGTCAGCCTTTAGGTAATTTACTGTTTCTATCTCTCTTCTAGCATGATCTATACGATCCTCCCCTGAGACGTTTTAATGTCTGGAATGAACTCCCCCATCTTCTCTGGTGAACGCTGAGGCAGATGATTAACTGTATCCAAATCTACCCCTTTTTCTCAGTAAATTATCCCTTCCAGTCTCCTCCTTCCTTTCCTCGGTTTTCACTAACAACCTCACGAAACGTCTGACTCCTTGTTTTTTCTCGGGAAAAATTTTAAACAAAACCACATTCAGGCACAGAGAGAGGCACACAGACATACACACACACCCCAGGAACAATGAGCGCTCACAGACAACCAACAGCATGCTCACAGAGACATGCTTATATAGAGATACAATGACGTAAATCAACACCCAGCAGCACTTATTAAATTACCCAGATATATACACAGAGGCACAGGCAGATGGGTTAAGGCTGCGTTTTTACTGGTGGATGAATGAAAACATCGCTTCAGTGCCCACAGGAAAGTATTTTGGAAGCAGTGGCAGCACCGCATATTAAAGGTGATCTCTCTTTATTCGCTCTTTTGGACTAATTGGCTTAGCCTAAGACAGGCAACTACAGCTGCATAGCAAGTGTGAACCCACACAGTTTCGTAATCTAAGTCGGTGTGAAAACAGGGCAGCAGCCTTTCCTGAAATCCTCCCCTCTTCCCAGGCAATGAATGATTCCAGGAACTGCATCCCTAAATTCCCTCCTCTGATTGCTCTGGGCAGCCTCTGTCTTCCTTTTTTCTTTCTAAAAAAAAACCTATGAAAGGAAACAATCAGCCTGCCATGATTTCCATAACTCTCCTTTGGATATTCATTTACAGGTGCTCAGATCCATTAGCAGAAAGCTAGTTCTTTGACCTTAAAATGGCTCCCTTCCCAGCTGCTTGCATCCTTTGTGCTTTAGGAAATGGTTGCTGTAGTCCCTGTGCACAATGACGGGAAGAATTATTCCCAGAACCCAGCTACAGGGCTCCAAATGCATTAAATAGCCGTGCTCCTGAATGCCCGCTGCCCCCAGAGTGCAGGGCATTAGGAAACACCAAGGTTCGTTAACGGCTGGGACTCGGTTAACCCCACCATTTAACGGGAGAAGTTAACTGAAACAGCTGCCTGGAGTAACCCTCTAGCTGGACTTCTTTCTTTCCTGGCCCACATGCAGTTTTTCATTCAGAAATGTTGCTAAGCTAACTGGGATCTCCCCAGATATCCTCCAGCCACGGGATTCACCTGCCTCTGTACGCTCACACCGAGCTCTCAGTGAGACAGTAGGATGCCTCTAAACCATTCAGCGCTAGGCCAGCCCCGTGATCCCTGCTTGCAGCTTTCTGCAGAGAGCACCAGCCCTGCTGACTTCACCCAACATTTTCTTTATTTCTTGTTTCGCTGTCAGAAATTGGGTAGTGCTTAGAACCGCTCTGATCTTTGCTCCTGGCAGCAGAATGGACGAGGCCAAACCCAGGCTGGCCGTACTCACAAGCACGACCTGATGCCCACGGTGCCTTCGTACCGCTCGTGCTGCTGACAGCCAGCCCGGCTCGGTGCTGCACACCTTACACGGCCTGACTCCTGCGGCTCCTCCCGATCCTCCCATCCGCTGCGCGGCTGTGATAATTGATATAAATTGATACCTGCACTGGTGCAATTTGCTGATGGAGTTAAATTAACCGATCCACGGGTTGTTTTCCACCAACAGCTGTCCCAGCCAGAGTGCTCGCAACGTCCTCCTGACGGCTTCAGGAGCTGGTGCCAGACAGGGGATCCTTTCCTAGCGTCTCGTTCTGCATCTGTGTCTTACAGCTTTCCACAGCATCAATGAAAATCTT
The DNA here is from genome assembly GCF_040182565.1 of Anser cygnoides. Taxonomy (NCBI): domain Eukaryota; kingdom Metazoa; phylum Chordata; class Aves; order Anseriformes; family Anatidae; genus Anser; species Anser cygnoides. The sequence continues at coordinate 5,179,144 of NC_089884.1, read as the reverse complement.
AATCAACACGTGTTCCTTGTAGCCTATCTTTTCTGTATCACGAAAAAACGGCCTTATACATTGGAAACCGAGTTGGTATATCATAGAAAACACGCTTTTGCAATAGTGTGGTTGCTCAGAAACCCTGCTTTTCTGTGGTCAATACAGCCTTGGGCACTACCAAACTATATGCTTATTTTTTCTTTTTTTTAAGCTCTTTTTTTTTTTTCTGGTCATGATGTCTGTTGCATTTCTTCTAGGTGTATAGTACAGTCTGTTCGTGTGGGTGAAATCTACTATTGCTGACCATCTGTTCTTTTCATATAATTCTCTGGATTTGTCATCATCTTGCTCTGCTCTGTTGCATGTCAGCTGGGGACTGTCCTAGGCAAATCACTGAGATTCTCTTATTTTCCCCTTAGACTGCAAAGACGCCAAGGATATTAGACTTCCAAGAAACCAGCTATGCTCTGCTGGTAAGAATTAAAAGGTGCATAATTACCAAAGCATACCCAAACAGCTGATTTCTTTAGTTGTACCTGGGAATCTGTAAATTGTGAAAAACAGCAGTGTGTTAAATTGATGCTTCTCTCCGTCCTTTGTATTTGTTTTCTCAGACTTCTTAGGCCAAGGACTGCTTTAGATATATTTACAAAGCCACAAGCACTGGATGATGTGCACTGTCGTTGGATGGGAGTTTATTCTTTGCTGCTGAACCCTGCACATGGCATGGGATGTTAGGAAAGGACTGAGGACAAGTGGGAGAGCTTCAGCTGCCTTTTGTGCAACGTCGTGTTGAAACAATCATAACACAGGAATTTATTATTAAAAATAACAATTACGGATGCTCTTTTATCTTCTCATTCTTCCTCTTATGACACCTCTTCACCAGAGAATCTGTGGATATTAATCCTGGTAATACTTTTGACGCTTTCCCATTCTGCTTTTTCTTTTCTTTTTTTTTTTTCTTTTTCTTTTCTTTTTTTTTATTTTCAGTGGGCTTTTGAAAACATCCAAATCTTTCAGTGTTTCATCCACTTCTAATTTCACTTCCCCAGTGTGTTGGTTCAGTGACTGAAGATACACTTCCCTAATCTGTAGACTACCTTTTTCTTTCTTAGTTGTTCTTCCTCTGTTTTGGGGAAACTTCACCTTACTGTAACAAGCTCACAGCTCTGCATCATATCCCATTTCCCTTTGACTTTTAATGCTTATTTTTATTACCGTGATGTTTTATGAGGGTTGAGACCTAATAGTGCACTCTGGACTGACAAGCACTCAGCTTGGTGTGGCTGTAGGATGTAAACTATTGATGAAATAGAATTAACTGGGGTTGGGAAGATCAGGTAACAGTAAAGCAGACAGTTTAATAGAAATGGTGACTTCTCCATGGTCATGCTGAATGAAAGTTTTTTACGTGCATCTTCAAGGAAAAAGAGGCAGCAGCCTGGTGAATTTTGTTGGGAGCTTTAGTTTTTCCTGGGCTTTTTTGTGCCTGGCCATGTGGGTGGCCCTGGAGGAAGGTAGGAGCTCATAAGGAAGAAATTTACCACCTAAGGCTGCTGTCTCTTAGAAGGGTGAATGCAGGGGAACAAGGGCTGATAGCTTGGCTCATTTTCTGACCGGGTGCAGCAGAGCAGAGAAGAAATTTCAGGCTCTTCCTCCTCTTTTTGTACCTTCTGCTGATTTCCTTCCTATCTACTCGTCTGTTTATTTTAGTTGCCTCTTTGTTTCTGTTTGTCTGCTTCAGACTTAGACATGAGGTTGTAGACTTGAGACTTCCTCTTTCCATTTAAATAAATTCCTTTACCACAGCAAGTCTGTTAATGCTGGTTCTGTTCAGACATTTTTACCTGCTTTGTACAGAGCTCCGTCCTACTAATACCAGATCAGGTAAAAGCTAGACTGGATTGTCGTTCAGATCAGCAGATGGCAGGCTCCTTCTAGCAATTGATACCACCAGCTTCATCCTACATACCCTTATACCGGAGCATCTGATGATGACAGGCAGAAAAAAAGTACGATTTCTGCATCATGCACTCAAAAGTGTGCATCGTGTCAGTGAGGAATCAAAGACATGTTTGTCATCAGCCTGTGCGGCATGCGGTTAGCCCCATCGTGTGATGTCCATCAGCTGGGAAAACAAGGACACAGCGACTGAGTGAACCCAAGAGGAGTCAAAATCTGAACATCAGAGATGTCACATTCCCGGAGTCTGACTTTCCTCTTATGATTTCGTCTGTAGAAGTGTCCCCCAAAGTTAAGGTTAGGCTCAGAAGAAGTGGGTGGTGAGAGATTTGGCAAAAAGAAAGAGATGCTTGCAAATGCAATCTTAATTTTATGCGTCTGTGGTCAATGGCATCCAAATCAAGCCCATCCTTCCCTTAGGGGCAACTGCGGAACTGCTCCTTGCAGGGTGGGTTTCTTTAATCTTTATCTAGTTAGGTTTTAAACGTCCATCAATGCTTTTGGGAAACAATTCAGTTTCTCAAAGTTTTATGACTCACTGTATCTTCCTAATGCCACTGTGGTGATTAACTTAAACTTCAACTGCAGGACTTTTAGCGGTATTGATACAGCATCTCTTTTATGTTTTGTGTGTTTGCTTGAATTTGTTGTATTCCCCAGTTTCACTGAAGAATGGTTTTAAAGTATTTTTTAACAATACAGCATTGTTATGAAAATGAGCTGACTAGTGAGTCTGATAGCAGGAATTTGCTCTGAGTCAACAGTGGCAATTTGCAAGCATTGACTAAAGAATTCCATAATCCACACAGCACCTCTGTGACTAAGGGAAGAAAGCTCCATTATCTCTAATATGCATCAAGGGTTCAAATGCAAGAGGGACAGCTGCTGAGTAAGAGTCTAAATGGACACTGAACACAAGTTGGGAATTCCTGGTGCTTGCTTCTCTGCTTGGAAAAACTCTCTTACATCTCTTACAGACAACTCTCAGGAACGTGTTGAGCAGACAATAGCAACTTTTTTTTTTTTGATTGTTGTATTGTGTGTGTTTTTTGGTTTTAACAGAAATTATGAATGTGGCAGGCCCTTCCAGCCTCTAACAAAAAAATTCAGTGAGACAATAAAAGCAGATTTTTTTTTCTTCCCTCTTTGGTTGGACTAGGGAAGGAGCTTGCCAAAACATCTGTTAATACCATAATCTGTGAAATAAATTAGGAATAATGCAAAGGTGGAGTACAGGCTTATTTTATTCCTTTTTCTTGTTTTCCCTTTGAAAGCGTACTACAAATCCAGCTAATCCTCTCTGGGGAGAGTGCTCTCTCCCCTCTTAAGTGCATCCCCTGCTAAGGCATCTCAGTATTTATATCTGGCCCTTGCCACAGTTGCTCCTTTACTCCCCTCGTTTAGCTTGTCATACAATGCCACTGCATGGATTTACTCTCACAGAAGGTCCCTTTGGGCAATTGTTTTTTCCCTGCCTATGTTTTGGCACCTCAAGTGGTTTTCTCGTGGGTTTTCCAAGCCCCCCACTGCTACACAACCTGCCTTATTGGCACTGAGCAGTACTCACAAATTGCCTGTCGTCTTTCCCTTCAGAACGTCACGTTGTTTTTGTTCTAGCACATGGGTATGAACGGGCATTACCAAGCTTAAGAAGGTAAGGCAGGCCCGTGCTTCTGTTTCGGCACCCACACATGACCTCAGCAGAACATCTGATGGGCTGGAGCGTAGACAGGCAAGAGACCAAATACTGGAAATGCATGAAAAGTTACTTTTTTTAAGACTGGACACACAACTGAAACTTGCAAATGGGCCTTCCTGGTTATACAAGCGTACAGCTGAGCAGATGAATTCTGAATAATACAGATCACAACTGAATTAGCTTTGAGAATGGAAAAAAAAATGTCCAATTCTATTCCTCTGTTGCTTACCCAGAAGTCTGCCTTAAACTGCATGACAGCTAGTGAGACTGATTAGTGCCGAGATGAAGTATTTCGAAGAAAAACTCACAAACTTTTGAATTATTCAAAACTGATAGCATGCCCATAAACACCTGTAGAGGTACATTTCCACCGATACGCTATTATGAATGACGAGCTCAGTATTTATTACATGAATGATGTCCCACTTTCAGAGTAAACTTCTGACTGGATTTGCTCATAAAACATGGACTGTTTGGAGAGGAGAAAAAAATACAGTAAACCCCAAAATTCACTGTGCAATACTGCTGTGCATGTATACCTGAGATGTCTATGGGGCTGCACAGAGCCAGAAGAGGGAGTTTGGAAAGGCACAAAGCTGGGAACACAATCCATCCAGCTTCAGCTTGATACAGTTTATAAGGGAAATGAGAAGCGATGTTAGTTTTAACGTGTTCAGCCTTGGGTCACATCCCAACCCTTTGCTGCAGGTTGGATGGCTAACGTGCGTTTCAGCAAGCTGCGCAGCGAGCAGCGTGTTTGGATTTCACTTGTCCAGACAGGGTTTTTGGTTGCCCCATTCTGGCAGGCAACGTGAGATTTCATACCTTGATCTTATCGCTCTGCGCTGAGTTTCCTCCAGAGAGAACACCTGCAGCCTGAGAGCGTGGATTCAGTGTGAGCTGCAAACGCGTAGCACTGCTGAGGATTCGGAACTCTGTCCTTGACTTGCTAGCGGTGGTGCCGTGCTTTTGCAATATCCCAGTGGATTTCAACACTTTTGAACTGCGGATACCCAGTGGGGGCTTGGATCCTTCCAGGCTGGCTGCTATCGACCACCCTTGCTTTATTTGTTAGCTTCTGTGGAACACGAGTTGAAAACATCTGCTCTAATTTGCCAGGAAATTCACTTAAAAACACCAGACTCTTTACATACCGTCTTCCCGTTGGCACACAGCTGTCAGAGACGACAACTATGGTAGATTTAAAGCAGTGGTTTGAGCAGGTGGCTAGTTTGCACGAACTTTCACCAAAATAGCCACATCAGTTGCAGTTCTGGCTGATCGAAGTGTTGGTGCAGGTGAGTGTGTGCGAATAGTCCTGCTGTTGACACTGTTATTGTTTGTACCAGAACAGTGCCTCGGGTCAAAAAAGAAGAGGTCTCCCTTGTACTGGGCATTCAAGGAACTCCAAGAAACAGACAGTGCCTGCTGTAAAAAGCTTACAACTAAGCAAAGCTGTCCTTTCAAAATTCAGATTATTATTATTATTGCAGATTCACACGTATTTACACGTATGAGTAGATCTGATTTAATTTCGTTGTAAAAGTGCGCGTCGTTCACCCCCCACGGTATATGGAATATGGAGCTCTGTGGGAACTGCTCGTAGTGTTTGGTGCATAATAACCAGGCGGTTTGTTTAAGTTCAGGATGTAATTACCAGGGCTCTTAGATACTGACAAATTGAATCTCTATAAAAGAGATTTTTGTCTTCCTGTTGGTTGTATCGTTCATGTCATTAAATGAGTGCCTTTCTTCTAACCTTAGCCAAATTGTGTAATTCTGTGCATCATTCTATAAACTGGTACTTAAGAGTACTCATTCGACTTCCTAGCTTTTTATAAATAATTTTGATGCTAACGTTCAACAAAAGTATCCCTAGAGTTTGCGAGTAATTGATAGGTTACAAACCCCTTCCCTCCTGAAAGTGTTTAACCAGCAGTTCTGCTGTCAAATGCCAGCCTATTTCAATACAATAGCTTTATAACAACACGTGCGATGCTTGCAGGAATTGCTGTCCGTCCAGTCAGGTGTTGTCTTTGACAGCAGCCAGTACAAAAGGCTTTATGGCAAAAAAGCTTCCAAACCCTTCTAGTTGCAGCTCGCCTCTCCAACGATTTGTGTGACTCCCAGTGCGAACGTGAGTTTCAGATGAAAGAGTTTTCTCTTGGGCGGGCTCCTGGCTCCGCTGCTGGCACCTCGCTTGGCATCGTGACCTCTCCTTTGAGAACTGCACTGGGAGATGCTGCCAGAAACCCAGCGGCAGGTACACGCCGTGTAACCATCTGCTCGTCACACAGCACACCTTCCCTTTCCCAACCTCCCTCAATTAGGGATGAGTTTAAACTCCTCAGCATGAAGGTTTATACTTTCTCCAAATGTTTTGCTAGCATCGCGTAAAACAGCCCTGTAAATTCCTCCTGAATTCGTGACCCTGGCAATACCCGATGTGGTGTGTTGCACTGTTTAATAATGTGTGTATTAATTACATAAAAAGTAATTTTTTTTTTTATTGGTCCTAACATGTCGGTTCCAATCGGGAAACTGCAAACAAGATCCGAGTTCTATGAGCAACTTGGCTTTTAAAATGATGAGAAAAAAACTGAGCATAAATGATATGATGTCTCTTGCTACGGCATCCATGTTGCACGCAGCATCACCAAGCTGCTAAGCGGTCTAAAAGTCCTGGAAGGGAGTTATTTTTTTCCCCATTTATTTATTTTTGGGGGAATACCGCCGTTGTGATGCCGGGTTACCGGAGGACACAGCCTCCCGCTGACCACGGCCCCGCCGAGGTGCCTCAGGGGAGCGGCGGGCGCGGGGCTCTCCCGCCCCTTTTCTGAGGTGACCGCACCAGAGCGAAGCCACCGGACCCGTCTGAGGGCCACGGCCCCGTCCGTGGGCTGCTGCCAGCGCGGGGGCTGCGAGAAAACGAGGTCTACCACGAGAAAGAGAGGAAAAAAAAAAAATCCATTTATTCCCCGACGCGCTCCTCACAGCCCGCGCCGCGCGGGGCTTCCCCTCATGGCGGAGGGCGGGCGGCCGCGGTGAGGCGCGCAGGTGTGTGGCCGCGCACCTCCGCCCTTCCCGGGCGGCTCCCCCCGGCCTCTTCCTCCTCCTCCTCCTCTTCGTCCCCGTCCCCTCGAGTCCCTGTTCTCGTCCCGGTCACGGCGCGGCCCCTCTGAGGAGAAAGGGGGGGGGGGGGGCAGCAGCGCGCGCCTCTTCCCGCGCACCTCGCGCGGCCACCGCCGCTGCTGCCGCCGCCGCTGCCCTCGGCGGCTCCGCGGCCATTGACGTCAGCGCGGGCCGCACGTGACCCCCCCGCAGCCAATGGGCTGAGCCCGGAGCCGCTCCGGCGAGCGGAGCGAGCGCTGCCGGCAGCCTCTCGCCGCCTCCTCCTCCTCCTCCCGCGGCGGCGGCGCGCGCGGGGGACAGCGCGCACACACACACAGCCACACACACACACACACATATCTCACACCCCTCTCACACACACACACACACAGAGACCTCCCCGCGCACAAACCCGCCCGCCCGCCCCGCACCGCCCGGCCACGCGCGGGCACCCACGCACCCACCTACATGCACGCGCGCGCCCGCCCCGGGGGGAAGGAAGGAGCCGCGGCCGGACGCCCCGCAGCCCCCGCCGCCAGCACCAGCACCGCCGCCGCCGCCACCAGCAGCAGCAGCAGCAGCAGCAGCACTACGAGCAGCAGCGGCACTACCAGCAGCAGCAGCAGCAGCCCCCGCCGGGACCACCGCCGCCCCCGCCCCGCGCCCGCCCGGCCGGCAGCGTGGATGTGGCGCCGTGCGAGCCGCCGGGGGACCCGCCGGGGGGCGGACCGCCGACTCTGAGGCCGGGGCTCGGCCGCTGCCCTTCTCCCCTTAACCCCCGCGGTGTGTGCGGATCCCTTCCCCCACGGCGATTTTTTTTTCCTCTTTTTTTTTTTTCCTCCTTTTTCCCCCCTCTTTTTTCCCTTTCCCCCATTTTTCCTTCCCCCCCCCTTTTCCCCATCCTTTTTTCCCCCCTTTTTTCCCCCTTCCGTCCCTTTTTTCCCATTTTTTTTTCCAATTTTTTCCTTTTTTTTCCTTACATTTTTTCCCTTTTCCCCCCTTTTTTCCCCCTTTTCCCCCTTTTTTTTTTCCCCATTTTTTTTTAATTTCCTGACCTCGCCGCCTCCTCGGATCTCTCTTATTCAAACCCGCCCCCCCCCCCGCCTCCGCGGGGCCGGGCGCCGCCACCCCGAGCTGCCCATGGATCGCAGCGGCGGCCCCGGCGGGGGCAGCGGCGACCGCGGGCAGCAGCAGCAGCAGCGGAGGAGGGCAAGGGGCCGCCTCCCCCCGACGTACCCGGGCCCGAGGGGGGCCCCAAAATGGGCGCAGCTCCCTGCCGCCGGCCCCCGCTGCACTGCAACGGCATGAGGTACAAGCTGCTGCAGGAGGGGGACATCCAGGTGTGCGCCATCCGGCACCCCCGGACGTTTCTCAGCAAGATCCTCACCTCCAAGTTCCTGCGCCGCTGGGAGCCGCACCACTTGACCCTGGCGGACACCGGCGTCGCCTCGGCCACGGTGAGTACCGCGGGGGTGTGTGGGGGGGGGGGGGATAGGGCTTTGGGGTGAGAACGTGCGGGTTTGGGTCTGGGTTGTGCAGCTGGGACCGGCTGCGCCCCGGCTCCGTGCCCTGGCAGCGCACGGAGAGCACCGCACGCTGGTTCCTGTAACCGGGCTTCCGTCGGCCCTTTGGGGATTTACGGGTAAATGCCTCGTTTTTCTCAATGGTTTCATTCCGGCCTTGCTACAGGGCATCGCACGGCTGCTCCTTTACCCCCCCTCGTTTAGCTTGTCGTGCAGTGACATGCCGTCATGTAGGGCACGCGTGGCACCGGAGCGCGGGTCGGGTTTTGTGGGGTTTTCGGTTAATGGGGTGGCTGAACGGGTCTCGGCCGGCACGCAGAGCTGGGTTTCATCATGCCCAGTGGCTGTGTACCCCAGCATCATGTCATGGGGTGCCGTGGCCGTGTCCCCTGACACCACACCATGCCATGTCCGTGTCCCCTGACCCCACACCATGCCGTGTCCGTGTCTCCCGACACCGCACCGTGCCATGGGGTGCCCATGCAGGCCATCAGCAGCAGCCCCTTCATCCGGCAGGTAGGCCAGCCGCCCGTCCTCACGCAGCTCCTTCAGTGCCACAACGACATCCCCGCGTCCCGCTTCCCCCCGGGGGGCTGCCGAGGATGTTTCCGCGGGAACATTTTCCCTTCCTTGCTGGAACTGCTGTGCAAAGGCAGGAGGAAGCCCTGCAAAGACACGAGCGCTGGTCGGTCTCGCAGCACTTCGTTTTATCGAGGTGCCGTCGGCGCGGAGGGGAAGTTGAATATTGGTGGGGATGAGGCGTTTTCCCGGCAGTATTCATGGCTGATGATTTCTGAGCAGAGAAGGATACCGGCAGAGTGAGGCGTGATTGTACTTCAGACATTAATCTCTGCAGTGTGGCAATACTTAGGCATGAAGTTGTATTCGTGCAGAAGACGCCAAACTCTGCTCTCTGGCAGAGCTGTCACCTGAGAAATCGCCCCTGAAAACATTTCTCAAGTCCCATAGGGTGGTGCTTTTAATTAAAGCGATGTCATTCCTAATTGTTTTAGGCACATAAGTAGATACCAAAACACCGTGTGCACCAGTGCAGGCTCCATTTTGTTGAGCAGGGCTCTTCGTGCTTGGTCTTGCGCCTTATCAATTTTTTTTTCCAGCGCTAACTCACCACATAGATAGCGTTGTTCGCAGAAGTACCCGTGCTTTGTTATGCTTTATTATGTGGCACACTGTCTTTGGTTTCCAGGCAGTAATTAGGGAACTAGGGTATGATCTGTGTTCACTTGTTGCCTGAACGTATGCGCGGGTGTGCGTAGCAGGTATCTTTTGGCTCCACGATACCTAGATCTTCCTCTTTTTTTTCGGAAGGTGAAAAGATGTGACTTAAGCAAAATATGTGGTCCGCTCTAAGGAAGTGGGGGACAGGCAGAGTGCCAAAACCTCCCAAAGCCAAAGGCAGATATTTAAATGCAACTCATTTGGCTTTCAAGGGCTGTAGGAAAATATCCCTACCTTCCATTGACAGTGAGCACTGGGCGCACTCAGCAACTTTGATAACAAGGTCATTTTTACACGTAGGGCTTTCCACAGTCAGGGTGCTTTATGAGCGGCTGCTAATTAATCTTCACATCATCTCTTCGCAAATCCTCTGGCGTGACGAGTTTTACTGCATTCTATATAACTTGAATAAAATTGAGCAGGAAAATAACATCACTTTGTTTTGCATTTGAAAGCAAAAGTTGTAATGACAGCTAAATCCAGATCTGGGAAACTATCTCTGCGAGTGCAGGGGATAGGTGATCTGGTGATTCTAGGCATTTTCTCTCCTTTTTAACATGACTTGAAACGTGCATTTGACTTGAAGTCTTCTCCATGCAAGCTCCTACATGTCCATGCCTGGGCTGCGAGGTAGGAGCTAGCATTACTTTGTGTATGGATTATTCCTCTGCAGTGTTTTCCACTGGTAGACACGGTACGTGCCCACATAGAAATGTGAATAATGAGACCCTACCTACAGTTTTTTTGCAAGATGTAACTACTTTCCGTGTTCGATTAGGTAGGTACGTGTTTTGTACCTGACAAAAGAGCTTTCCATAGCGGAAGCACCACCACGCAAGAGCACAATGGAACAAGTGCTCAGGCCATCATATTTTAGCAAACTTTAGGGAGGAAAAAAAATCTTTACAAAACGCTTTTTCTTCCATGATCACAAGCGACTTTCAATTAAAACAAGCCCAAGCTCATCAAAAAAGAATAGTAACAGTTGTGTTCCAAATTGGTATGTGTGCTTAGCTGACAAATGGGAGCATATTAGCTTGTGGAGTCCCATACTGTAGGTGTTGGGTCTTTATCTGATTTACATCTTGTTTCCATTATTTCCTTCATGTTTCTTATTTCTCAAAGAACTGGTTACTTAAAAATACTACAGTTTCACCATTACAGTTTTACCAGTAGACTTGCATCTTGACCAGGCTTTCATTCTATTGCTGGTTAAGGGTAATTTTTAGTGCAAGTAAATGCAGATCTGCATTTTTTTATTTAAATTTAAATGCCAAAGTCCCAGTAGGAAATTTTGATGCTTACAAACTTTGTTTGCCAGAAAACAGCTTGCTTGGGGATGAATCTGACTTTCTTCCCCATGGGAAGAATAATGTTTATTTTATAAACACTTACCAAACCCAAATGTATTGCCCTTGCTAATTTTTTTTTTAACTAAGATCTGTCCTTGCACAGCTTGAAGGGCAGTGATAATAAAAACAAAGTAATAAAATCCAATTTAATATTTCTTTTTTGATATTTTTCCTTTTTTTTTTTTGTGAAGAATAAGGCATGGCTATCTTCAGCAGAAATGTTAAAATTTAATTTTCAGTAGTTTAAAGGTGGCAGGCGAAACTGAACTTCTGATATCTTTCTGTCTTGCCCATTTCATGTCTCTGCGCTGCTTCTCTCTTCCATTCTTTCTCTTGCCCCAGCTGGGAGCTGATGTTTAGGATGATGGGTTTTAAGGTACTAGGTTAGTAGAAAGATTTATGATACGTATGTATCAGCAGCGGACAAGGAAGGAATAAATAAGCGATTCATTTTCACTGGCTAGGGATGACCTCTCTAATTCCTGTCTGGGAAGATAAGACATAATTGAAACCATGATGTTACTCATTAATATCCCTCAAGGAGGTGGAAACTTTGGCTTTTCAGGCCCATTCCACATTTCTTGGTTTCCCCTTGACAGGTACATTGAATGTAATGCGGTGTTGTGTTCAAGCTGGTGACAATCTTGAAAAGATTTGAGTGCCTTTAGACTTTTCTTGTGTGCAAAGATGATGCATGAGGACAGCAGAGTATTGACAAGGTAGCTAATGAGAAATGTACTTGACACAAGAATGTAAGTGGGTAAGGGTACTGCAGTTACGTCTTCTTCTAGAGACACAATCAATATTAAATGAGGCAGGGCAGGCTGATCTGTTTCAAATAGGAGAAGTGGAGTAGAAAATTGTCTTCTGATTGTTTTTTAAAATTCAACAATTTTGCTACTTGCATGTGTTTCAGCGTGCTCTTACATGTCTTTCCTTCCTTCTTGTTGTAAAGATAGAGCAAAAATTCCGATCAAGCCAGACTCATTGTTTACTTTAGCGCAGGTTCCCATTAGTTGGAAAAACACATTTTTAAAAATTAAATTTCCCTTGAAAAACAATTAGCTCAAGTGGGAAGTATTATGCAGAACTCTGAAGTTTCAAAACAATCTTATAAGGAGATTTTTTTTTTTAAAAAAAGCTTTCCTGGAAAAGGAATATTGTTGCGTTATCCAGATTCAAAATAGAATGATAATGAATTAGCTAGAATAGTAACAAAAAAAAAGAGTAAACAGTCTGTTCAGTCCACCAAGTGCTGACTTCAAGCCTTGTGCTTTTGATGGGACTTCACAAATGTGAGTTGAAGCTAGCTTGATGGGCCTACCATCGTTATCCATGTAAATAAATACGAATGCATAAATAACAAAGCAATTTAAGATACTTTTTTCGATCCATTGTAACAGCGGAATGCTAACTTACTATTTTAAGATAATACTTCTCATTGTTTTGTACTACAAATGATTGTTTTCATTTGACAGGAAGTGGTACAGGTTTGGGTGTATGTGCTTTTCCCTGTTCAGGTTTACCTTGTTGCTATCCATCAGGTATTTTCTTCAGGCATGCCAGAAAAGGCATCGAATCCTGCCGTTTGCATACAACCCATGGTAATTTAGAATTTGCTGCAAATTGAGGGCAAATTGCTGCATGTTATCTGTGCTGCTGAAATTGAGAATCTGTTTCCGTGGTAAAGGCAGGCATGTGTCTGCACTACCAAAACCCAGATTTTTCTTGAAGACTTGGTGATTTAATGGAATAATACTCCATTGTAAGAAACTTGCTTTATTGCTGTCTTAGCCTGTAGCTAGGCATAAGAAAACCTAAAATGGTATTTCTTTGAAGTTGTTTAATGCCTATCAAATGTACTTTTGAGTATATAGTTCCTACAGTGGTTAAAAAGCATATTTCTAAGTCAGTAGTGTTAAGGTACGTGTTTATATGTCACAGAGCTTACATAAAATATGAAAACAGAAGCTATATTCATCGATAGAGCAAGAGCTCTTAAGGCTATTAGTGTTAACACCCAGCCAGTAAATTTTACATGTTTAGGAGCATAAACAAAAAGGACACTCAGAAATACTTCTGCCACACTTTTCTTTTTGGCTGGGGACTAATGATGCGGTGCTTGCCACTACACGGTGGTAATAGTGCCCTGGGGGAATCGCCTCTGGTACCTGATGGGGACTTCCTCCTGCACCAGCAGGGACCGGAGGAGCTCAGCATCCCTCACAGGGTTGGGCCTTGGTGGAGCTGTGAGATCATCTGTGTTTGTTTTGTAGTGGAGCATCATAGGTAGCGACAGAGCGAGTCTGCTGGGTTGTCGAAGCCTGGGGATTCTCCTAGGAAAGGATGTACGAACCACGATAGGGATGTGTGGTTTGCCAGAGGTGGAAGGCTAAACTGCCTCCGATCCGCATCGACGTTCCAGTTTGCAGGCTCAGGTTTGCGTTGTTACCAGGAGTTGGAAGACAGAGGCTGAAGCCTTGGTCCCACCCAGATCATTGGTAGAACTGTGTACGTCGAAGAACGTTTTTGGAGGGGAAAAAAAAAAAATGGTAGGCTTAACACGTAGGGAGGAGTGATTCTTGGAGCTGTTTAATTTATTGCGGATAATTTGTTTATACATTTGAAGTTCCTAAATAACAGGCGAGTTTTAACATGATACAATGAAATGGCTTCTCTCATTTCCTTGTGTCTTCTGCATTAGTAAGCACAACTGGATTAATAGGGTTTGCTCCACTCCCCACATAGGATTTATGAAAGAAGAGATCTACCTCAAGTAGTTCAAGCATTTTGGAGTCTTTAGAAGTAATTAGATTGTGGGTTGCATGGGTAGATTGTGGCTTGTTTATTAGTGTTTGGAGCACAGCTAGTTGATTCAGTTTTGTTCTGTGTCTGCAAATGTTTACAGATATGTAGTGCTTAATTCCGTAAACAACTGCATGTCAGAAGATGATCGATACCTTAGCATGTATAATCCCCACAGCGCATCGTGCGTGGATGTGCCCTCAGTAACATAACCTTTCCTCAGGATCATGTTGAGAAACGCTGTGTCAACTGGATGGGGGAGCCCTTGAATTTTTTGCAGATTTTGATTTTTTTGCAGATTTGTTGTCTTCTTTATACTGGGTTGGGGAACTGATCTGTTTCAGTGCATAGTTCCACCAAACTGTTGAGGAAGAAGAGAGAGGGAAACATGGTAGGCTGGAATTGCTGCCAAAAACAATGTATTATTAAATCATTGCGTAAAATTTTCCTGTTTTGCACAATATTTAAGAATGCAGGGGCAATACCAGGAAAGGGAAAAGACAATTGAAAAGCATACATTATAACCGAGCACGTCAGTGGTGAGTGAAGTTTAGCTCTTGTGGTTGCAGAGAAAAACATGAAGTCAGAACCAGATGCTGAACTAAAAGGCCTTCACTTCCCAGGCTTGAAAATCAGGAGAATTTAAAAATACTGACCAGGTTCGGGAGGAGGGGGTCCTCTGTCAGGGTCTGTGGACTCTCAAAGTTATCAGTACTGGCGTTTCAGTGCTTACAGTCATTTCTTGACTTCCCCTCTTGGGCTGTCCCATGACAGACGGGGCAGGGCCAGCAGAGTGGGGAATGCAGGAGCAGGTGAGGTGCCAGGTGGCAGACTGCAGGGTCTACGGTATGAGCTCATGGCAAACACCATTTCCTTCCAATTTAATGTGAGATTTCAGTGTATTTCTACGTAATTTTCAGTCTTTTTCCCTTTTTGGGAAGAACATGGGGGAAAAAAGGCATCTGTTTTTCTGGATTTAAGTGTGCCTGCTAGATGTGTGCCTGTTACTAATTGAGCCTAAGAAGCCCGTCAAGTCGCGGTGACTAAAACGCGAACTGGAAGTACGCTCGGTCACGTACATTCTTGGTCTCGCTCTGTTGACTTCGGCGGGGTAATCTGAGGAGGGGGATTACCACTCGTTGCTGGTAAGGGATGTTACGCGCAGGGAGCTGGGGGCTTGCTGCAGCTCCCCGGGGTGCTCAGGCAGGGGGCCGCGGCCTACTCGCCCCCCAGGCTCACACAGCTTGCTGCGAAATGCAGACCCCGTTCTTCTCCTTGGCTGAAGGATCCATGGATGTCGAGCAGCCTGCGCTTGGGCGATCAGTGCTTTTTCAAGGAGAGCCTTGCTGGAAATCCCCCCATGAGACAGACAACTGGTATGGAAGCGGTTGTATTTCACCCGTTGGATGCCAACGTGCGGACAGCAGCGTCCTGGTGGGAAGTTATTCTGACACGACTCTCTTCTACCGCGAAAACTGTGGCTGAGGACAACGAAATTGCAGCCGAGGGCTGCTCTCCACAGTCTGATAGCCCTGGAGGACAGCAGCGCTTTAGGCTGGGACGGGCCACCTGCTGCTTCTGGGCCTTCGTGCCCTGCAGAGCTGGGGGCGAGCATGCACTTCGCTGCAGCGGGTTAACATTTAATTAGCCAGCAGGGTCGTGGTGGATCGGCAGATGTAATTACTGGCAGTCAGGTTTGTTTCGCCATTTAAGCAGCAGGCCCCCCGACAAAAAGTCAATCTCGATTCCCCGCTTGGGCAGCAGTGGTGCCCGGTCCTGGCTGAAGCTTGCGTGTGGGTGACTGCCCGGCTCCTCGCAGGCCTAGGAGGGTGCTGCTGGCTTGATGCTCGCTTCTCTGGCCATTTTCACTTCGGAGGCAGCACAAAGTGGGGATGTCAGTGGGATGAGCCTCGTATGGGCCCTTGGAGGGTCTTTTTTTTTTTTTTTCTTTTCTGTTGCCTGCTCAGAGTTATTGCTTAGTTCTGCGGAAAGGGCTTTTGCACTTCGCAGCGTATGCTGCAGTGTCCCTAAAGTTCTTGTTCCTGTAACGGAGAGATTGCGTGATTTTCTCATTGCATGAAAAATTTAACACGGAAAAATTGCTTTCACTCTCATTGAGGAGAAGAGTAATAACCAGGGCTTAAAAAAGACAAATAAAAAATGTATCCAACGCTTCTCATATGCCTGGCTGCTGAGCTCTTTTCATGGTACTGGGAATAGGGATGTTGGATGCTTGAAGTTATCACTAACGGGCTTTTGCTTCTTGGATTTCCAGTGCTTAAGGAAGTGCTGAATAAAATAAAATCTTTTTCTCCTTTTGAAAAATTCTAAATTCAGGTTTTAAATCACACAGAAATGGCTTTAGGTTTTGAAAGATTTTGTTTACAAGTATATCACATGTGGCGCAGTAAGCGTTGCCTGAAGAAAGCTGAGGTGAAGCAGGATTTGAGAATTTTTTTGAGAATACATAGTTGTATATATTTTTCTTGGGCATGAAGAGAAACTGTGTCTGCAAGGGATAACAAGAAATAGTTCTTTTTCTCTTATAAATCAGTTACACTTATTTTTTGAAGAGTGCATGTCTACAAACATGTATGCATATTTTCTGGATCAGATTTCTGGTGATATCAACCCAAATATAAGGCAAGTAGTTTGTAAACAAAAAAGTAATAGTGTTCCTTATTTGTCTATAGATAATTAACATCTAATAGAGCATATAGATTAGGGAAATGCATGTGCAGGTAGACATTTTTGATGATTTTTAAAATAAAACTGTTTTTTTTTTTTTTTCTAAATTTCCTGAAGATGCCCATGGTGTGTTCCCAACAGTACCTTTCAAATGACACAGAGTGGAATTTTCTCAGCCCTGAGGTTGTGATACTGCTCTTCTAGATGGCAATGCTCCTTTCCTCCTAATCTGTGTCTCTTTTGACTCTTCGAATACAACTTTGGAGATTGGCAGGTGTCTCTTACCAGCCTGGTTCCTGTTGCGATGAGGTTCTCTTGTACCATGGGGGATTTTGTTTGCAATTGTGATACAGTTAGTGCGTACTGTGGGCAGGCTGTGTTTTTGCTTTATCTGCGCAAGCAGCTAAAATAAAACTAGAATGACTTCGCTATCCGTTTTCAGGCATGGACATTATTAATAGTAAAATAGAAACCGCTTTAAAAAAAACAACACAAAACCAAAAACACTTCTGGAACTTGCCCAGTGGAATCCAAATTTTTAATGAAAATACTAAGGGTGTATATGTTTTCTTCCAAAAATATGAATGTCTGTTTGACCTTCTGTGAACAACAGCAACAACAAAAAAGAAGGGTTATTTTTGGCCTTTAAGACAATCAGAAAATACGATTTTGGGATGTGGTGTAATTGTTTCATTCTGCAAGTCTTTGGATTTTGCCTTTGCTGTGGTTCAGCTGTCTCAGAGGGCTTTCTGGTCTGTGTCTTCATGCGTGGGGAAATCGGAGAGATAGAGGAGCACAGATCGCGCTGTCCGACATGCCTGCCCTCGCGGTTCATGCTCAACCTGCAGCTCCTCAACCTGCGGCTCCTCGCGAGGAGTGTGCCCGTGGTTCCCCAGGGCGTCTCCAGTCGGACAGCAGCAATCGGGCGCATCTCCTGGTCGCGTTGACTCAGGCACCTTGCCGTAGTGCTCATAAATCGGGTAGGGCTGGAGCCGAGTGACGTGTCTCTGGCCACCAGGACACACTGTCTCTTCTGACGTTGATAGCTGCTCATTTGCTTAATGGTTGTAAATGCCATTAAAAACCAGGGGAGGTGTGGGAGAGTGACAGCAGGATGCGGCCCAGTGTCTCTCCCCTTACTACCTTGCAGCTTTCCTGCAAAGCGAGTGTCTGCTGGGAGCCAGGCGCAGCCGGTTCAGGTCTCCTGCTTTCTGCTCTGTGCATGTTTGCGTGTTCTCCCGGTGGTCTCTGCTGGCAGCTCCAGCTTTGCTCTTGCTTTAGGGGCAGTTATGGTTGATTTCAGAAGTAAAGAGTAAGTCAGGGAAACCTTGACTGAACTGAAACTTTCAGCACGGGAGTGGTCTTGTGAAGTTAACTGTAGAATCACGGTGACGCGATCTGTTTTTGGAAAAATATCAGCAGTTCTCCCTCCCTTCCACGCCGTGCGGTTGATAGTCAAACATTCTGAGGTTGAGCACTTACATTTGGGAGCCACTTCAGAAGAACATGACTGCAGCGGCATCTCAAAACATCATGTTTCTCTCTGCTACAATGTAAACTACAAGAAGGTAGGAAACTGAAAGTAGAAAGTTACATGGGCACTTACACAATGCACCAGGCCCCGATGGTGTACACTGGTGCAACGCTGTAGGTTTTTCTGCTGTAGCTGTGGGGTTATTCTGGTCGGGGATCTGAGTATAGAGTTGTTGCTGGTGGCTTGAAGAGACAGCTGGATGAGGAGAGGTTCCTCTGCGCTGCTTGTTACGATGCCAGACCGGGCACTGGGCACCGGAGAGCTGTGAGCACGCAGCTCAGAGGATGCTCTGGCTCCAGGGTGCCCGGCTGGGGCTACGGGTCTGTCACCTGCACAGCTCCTTCCTGCCTTGGTGGGAGAGGTGGGAGCACTGAAGCTGTGCGAGGCGCAGCGGTTCTTTCAGGAGCAGCAGCATTTGCTTCTGCAGCGTAGGAGGTTTCCATCTGCTCGGACGGACTTTACTGAGCGAGGCCCACCCATGTCCTTGCCGTGCTGCTCGGTAGCCAAGTGGCCGCAGCTGGGACACGGGCTGCCTGGTGCTTCCGTGTGGAAGATGCATCAAGCCCAGTGAAACAATTGTGTGCCTTATCTGAGAGTAACACAGAACAGGGAGGGTCATTTGTACGTCTGGGGAAAGAGAAAAAAGCCTTCGTGTTACAGACATCATTCTGTCATTTTTTAACCCAGAGGAAAACCCCTGCAACTGGTGTAAACTGCTACCTGTAGTAAGGAGGTTGTGGTGGCATGATTACAGGGTTGGAAAGGGAGCTCCAGCTTACTCATTCAGTGCGGGAGGACTGATGTTTCTTCACATATCTCTTCCAAAAGGAATAGCAACTCCAACTGTGTAGTAAGGGCTCAAAGTAGTATTCCCAGCCCGGTCTGTTACGAAACACAGTTTTCTTTCCTGGTGTATGGAATTGAGGAGCATTGGTGAAAGATGTTACAGAAGTGCCAATTATTAGTCATTACTTTGTTTAGTTTTTCTTTCAACTCTTTGCGGTTCTTTCAGATCCATCATTTTTTAGTCACTGCTATTACAATAGCTTTTGAGGAAAATTTTCAAATCCTTAACTAAAGAGTAGCCTGACATCCAGGGGTGCAGAAGAGGCTCTTTCTGCTCTCCTCAAGAGCAAGTGGCTCCAGCGGAGTCCTGGCACCAAAAATCACATCTACTTTGTAACCAAGTAATGTGGACGTTGAAGAAAACATAAAAGTTCTTCTGGCACAGAACTTTGTTACCGAAGGTGAAAGTACGGACACAGTCAGCATGTCTCGTCTGCCTGAAAACACATTTTCTAAGGTTAGATAATTCATCTTTTGTGATTGCTGTGAATGAATCAGGAAACAAAGCTGGAAAAGCTTGAAATGAAATGAAACGAGCAGGACCAGACATGCACTTTGGTATTAAATATTGACATACCCCTTCTGGGCAACCGCTCTGCCTTTGGAACCCGGCATATGCCTGAAGACTGCAATGCCTCCGTGCACATTGGCATTGAGAAATATTCCTCATGGCTTCTCTTCTAACACTAACTCCATGCTTCTTGCAGTGCTACGTCACTGCCTCCCTTGAAATTAATCTTGTCTGATTTATTGCAAGTTATTTCAAATGTCCCCGGTGACTCGGATTGACTAATGTACTTTAAATCTGGTGAAATCAAATCTGCCGTGGGAGTTGACCGTGTATGAAGCTGCTCCCTCGTGGAGATGGAAGACATGAGAAAGTACCGAGCTCTGCTTGGTGCTCACCCGAGTCCAGGACACATCCTCTGTCGGTCTGAACACGAGGTGTTTCTTCTGGGTTTGTTAAACCTGGGGCAGGACTTACAGCCCTTACGCATCACCCATATGTTGTGCAGGCTGCGTGCATTTACCGGTGCCACTGAGCGGCCTGAAGGGAGCAGGGGAAGCAAGGCTGGGTCGATGCAGGACGTTCAGTGGAGCAGCTTCAAGTGGGGATGGGCTCCGTGCCCTGCAGCTGCAGGGGGAAGTCGCCGCGTTGGTGCCGGCTGCCACTGGACCTTGTTGACTCATCGTGCCGGGGTGAAGTCCACGGTGTAGCTGCTTCCTACGCTGCAGGGGCAGCCTCCCGGGGCAGGCGAGGCCCCTGCCACTCGTCTTCCCTTTTTAATGCAGTTCAGAAAATAATGGGAGCGTTTAAGTGTGGTGGAGTGCGCGTTTCCTAGTGCCTGCTCGCTTATCACACCCGCTCTAACCGAGATAAAGATGCAATGTTGTGTTACATTATCTAGCTTTAACGTCAAGCGTTTGGGAGGTTGTGTCTCTCTACTTGTCAGACTTTCTTAGCAGAAATGGGAAAAATAAAGTACCCTGTGCATCTCCCCGCCTGTACAGTCTGTACCTGTAGATCTTCTGAGAGCGGCTGTCTTGAGACCCTTGCGTCTGATCTGAGGCTCTTGCTGTGCTCAGATTTCACGTTACCAGATTTGTTTTTTTTTTTTTTTTCATTTGTAAGAAAAGCCTGTACAAACAGTGTTCTGCTGTTTCCAAACACTGCAGAGTTTTCCCCTTTGCTTCCTGTTTTTGTAGCACGCTTGTGAAAAGACCTTGTCTTCCTTGCGCCGGAGTTAGCGTTAATGTAAATGCATTCGGCGTTAGCTCCTGTGTGTTCCAGCACGTAGGGGCCCGAGCTTCTCTTCAGCAAATGTTATTACTCTTTATTTATGGTAAGACTAGATTCAGAAAGACTTGTGCATGTAAAAGTGAAAGCACAGGCAGCGTTAAATTATGCAGTCATGAGCTTGTTATTTCCCCTCCCCCCTGAGCACGCAAGCCAGCTAGTAACCCAGTGATCTATACATGAGGCCTTCGTTGGATATATGCCCAGAGTGCAGATTAGTATGGAAAAGCTATAAAGGCCTGGGTTCACAAACTTTATTTGACCATGGGAGGACCGTTTGCGTGACCCCATGCGGAATGTACGAGGGATTCTCAGAACAAAGGAACACCTTCGTGCGTTTGGGCAGGCCTGGGTGCAGGCCGCAGGGCGCAGGCTTGGTGTGGAAGCGGGCAGGCCGCTGGTCGAGCGGCCCTATATCAGCGCCTTGTTCCACAGGAGTGCTGTCAGTGGGGCAGAGGGGCACCCGGGGCCTCTCTGTCACTTACCTGCCCTCTTCAGTCTCGTTTCGTAAATCGCTGAAGTCTTCTTTTTATGCCTTGGCCTCCTTTGGAGGTGTGGGGGGAGAATCTCCCTGTAGCGAAGTGAAAGCAAGCAGATGTCTTGACTGCAGCTGGCCAGAGATGAATCATTTTGTATAAACTTGCCTGGAGAACACGATCTTTTTCCTCTATAAACCTATACTCCAGAGGGAAAGGAGAATCCCCATTAGTCAATGACACCCTCCTGGCCTAAAATTCCAGTGTTCCTAGTTTGCAGATCACATGAAGCATGCACAGACTGCAAGCTGTATTCACCAAAGGCTTTCTCAAGTTTGAATGGCATTGTAACACAGGGGTTGTTCCTCTTCTGGCAAAGATACTTCTAGATGGAAATTACAGTACCCCTAAGTGTGTGAGAACAGCCTCATTCACACCCCTGTGCCTTTCAGAGCAGTTCAGTAAGGGTGAAATCTGTTCTAAACTGGCTTAAAATGGCAAGGAAGAGTTTGGCAGCGCAGGAGGGCCCCATGGCATAAGCAGCCGATCTTCCTGCCCTCTCATATGACTGAGAACACTAAGATGCATATCGCATATCTCAAACCTCTTCCTCCCCCTTCTACTTCCCCATGACTTTCTAGAAAGGGCTTGTTTGGAAATGGCAGCGGTGCCCTGGGGTCTTGCTGCAGGGTGGTGCTGAGCTTGGCCACGCATCTGGGTCCCGGGACGAGCTCCTGAAGTCCTCTTCTTCCTTGCTGGCCTGTTTCATCCCTCAGCTTAGGATCTGTGGCAGTGCTGGGCCAGGACAGCTTTGCTGCTGCTTGCAAACGTAGCTCAGTGCTGGGGACGTGCTGCTTGCAGGCCTCCTGCAGCTCAGGAGTCACAGGTTATCTTGGCACTGTTTGTTATTCTCTCTGCCGTACTCCCGTGTGGAGGACGGCACTCTCTTTACTTGCTCCCTGACGAAGGTGGGATGGAAATGTTATCTCCTCCAGCATAAGCCCTAATCATCGTGAAGAGTGGAGAACTGAAGATAACGATGCTCAAACAGTTGCGGAAAGTAAAGTAACCCTACTTTATTCAAGTTTTGTGCAGGTAGCTCCAGCATTTGATTCCAGACCTTGCCTGACTAACGAAGGCCGGGAGCAGTCCTTAGCTCTCTGCCTGCAGCAGGAGGATGGGAATGGAAGTGAGTCACGCTCAGGGCCACGGCGGTGGGAATGAGGCAATGCTGTGGTTGCAGATAATTCCCTGGAAGTCTCCATTGTGCATAATGCACTAATTGAAGAGCTTCACGAGCTGCTTCATGTCACATCACCTCATTTTCTCGTCAGGGAGCTGGAAGTCTCATCCCTATAGGTAAAAGCAGGAGCTCCCTGGCTTTGTGTAAGTCTTAACCTTTGTAAAAAGAGCTTCCATAGATTGCCTGGCATGTTGTCCTATGCCAAACCTGTTACCGTGCAGCCTCAATTTTTTCTTGCTGCCCTGTCAGCTGCAGGGGTGGAGGCAGCAGTGTAAAGACATGTGTTTCTGAGTGCACAGAAGTGAGCAGTGGAGACAAGGAGGGGACTGTTTGCTGCTGGTTGCTTCAGTGACGAGCTGCAGAAGGATGGATGCTTCCTGTTTATAACTGATAACCATCTGCGATGATTGCGTTGGTCTCAGAAGAAGTGGCATATCTCTGTATTCATGAGAGACTGCGTGGCATAGGATACCCCTGCAGAGAGCTGGAAATGCAACATGATACTGTGTGGTCTTCGCCTGTTCCGGAGCGGGTGGCAGCATATGTATGTCTGGGAAACACGCTCCTGCAGATAGTAACGTGTTCCTAGCAGGCAGATCCAACGCGTTGTGTAGGCAGCAGAAAACAAACAGTGAAGCCCAGCGCTTGCCGAGTCACGCTGGAGAAGGGGATGTGCTGCACTTAGGGAAACATCCTTACCTTGGGTGGTATCTCAGACCTCAGGATCAGAGGTACCCTAACTCTGGTGTTCCCGAAGTGCCCGTGTTTCTGACTGTGTTGCCCGTTCCAGGTAGAGCTAGCACATAATGAGTCCCATGGCATTTGCTGTAGTTTATCATGTGGCTTCCTAAGACGCTGCTTCAGCCTGAGTTTTTAATCCCTGAGTTTTATGACATGGGAAACAGTGCACAGGAACACACAGTTTAACACTGTAATAGCTGCTTGTCAAAAAACTTGCACTTTTTTTTTTTTGGGGGGGGGGGGGGTTAGAAAATGAGTCAAAGATCGCGTTCCCCATATCTTGATTGAATTTCTGAATGTATCATTCTGAAGCTGATTGCATCTTTCGGCTGTTGATCTGGTCCGTGACCAAGAAGAGCTGGCCTAGCTGAGATGCCCTTTTCAGCAGCTCCGTGTTTTGAGAGCGCTGGGAGGACCACTGAGACCTTAGGGCTGGACTCGAGCACCTTGTGGCTTGCTAGCACCCAATTCCACCTGGAGGTCTCAGTGATTTCGTGTGCCTGACTCAACATCGCATTTACCATGAACAGCCATAACGCTCTAGCTATGTTGTCTGTGGCAAGCTGGTTAAGTAATGAGACGTACCTTTTAAATCCACTAATAACCGAGTTTTCCCTCATCTGTGCCTTTGGGAACATTTCAGTGCTTTGCCTGGCGGTGTATCACTGCTCTGAGTCGTGTGTGGAGAAATGTCTGAAGCAAATGAAACAAAATGACTTGTGAGTAAAAGATCAAGTCAAAACACTGTCAAGATGAAAGTCATTGAGTTGATGGGTACAGTCTCTGTTTGACTGGGAAACCTTTAATGATGCCAAGAGAAAAAGCTGACCATAGTAGACGAAGTTGTGCTTGAGGTTTCTGCGAGTTTAAAAAAAACTCTTTATTCCTGTGATTTATTAGTTCTGCGGTCATATGGCACGTGGTGAACACAAAGAGGCTTAGCAGCTGACCCAACCAGTTACCAATTTCAGCAAAGCCTAGGTTAAAACTAAATCTGAAAAAAAGAAGGTGGAGAGAATGGGATTTGAAAAAAATAAAGATATTTTTCTGGCATGATTTGTGACTTGGCACGTCTCGATCCTGGGAGTCCATTCCATTGTTTTTACTCATAGCATCTTTCTCTTTTGTTGGGAATCACTAAGAGTGATTTGGCATCTGTACCCTACTAGTAAAAACAATCTTAACTACTTATAATTAGGGAATTGTGTAAGCTGGCGGGCCCTGATTTGAGAGGATGCAATAACAAACATAAGTACAATGTGAATTCGGCATTGACTGGCAATGTATGTCAGAGAAAGAGCTGCTTTATTTATCTGCTGCTGAATTGCTTCAGTGTGTGAACTTGCAAATAGGCAGTGCTTTTAGAAAGCGTACCGGTTGTCTGAGCTGAAGCCTACATCTTGGCTGCACAAAGAGGCATAGTTGTCTATATTTGTGTATATCATGGTATGAAATCCTTCCGAAGGGAAGATGCTCGTATTTTTAACCTGGTGATTTTTATCTGGTCTTACTGGATGGGAAGAGAAACCACTGAGCACAACTGGCTATGCTGAAGTAACCTCCCTGTGCCCCGATAAAGCCTGATTGAGATCCAGCAAATGAAAGAGTGATGGTTTTTGAAAGGAGACGTTTGTTTTGGGGTTTGTCTTGTTCTTGGTGGCAAGAAAACAGAACTTCTGCTATTTCTTATCAAGAGTTAATCCAAAGCTTTTAAAAACAAACAAAAAGCCTCTTTCCCTATGGATAGAGGGCCGTTTCATGGAGAGCTGATGTTCTGGGCACTACATCTGAAATGACTATAGATGCTAGAGGAGGAGAAAGCAGCCTCAAGAACAATGGGGAGGCTTTAAAAAGCTGTTTAATTTGTGCCGAGCTGCTACTTTTTTTTTTTTTTTTCGTTGTCATAGAAATGTGCCAGTCCGTGTCTCTCACAGATGAGCTCACTAAATGAATGGCTGTGCAGGATGAGTCTGGTTTCAATGAAGATGTTTATACTTGAAGAACACAGATGGACTTAAACCACAGCCCAGAATCTAAACACCCCTGAGCTCCGGGGGGAAGGGAATGATAGGAAGTGAAATCTGGATTTTATAGCTCAGGCCTGCGTCGGTCCTCTTCGATTTGGCTTTTCCACTTTCCCATGATAACTCAGAAAGGAATATTATCTGCAGTGAGGAGGGCTTGCTTGTTGTTGGACTGGGGGGCTGGTTTTCTGTTTGGCCCAGCTCCGTTAGGTTGGAAGAACTTCCTTGACCAGATTTGTTTGCAGGACAGTCACAGCTGGGGTAAATTGCTTGCAGAGATGTTCCTCTAACAGGCAGTCTCTAGCAGGTAATTTCTGGTCATTTCTGTACTCCTGTTACTCTTTGTCTTTTGAAATAAAATATTTTGAATGAGAGACGACAATTTTATGTGAAATGCTGTGATACAGACTTGGAAGAAGTCACACTTAAATGTTGCAGTTGCAAATTGCTGCAGATGGGAGAAGAGGCATCAGACCTATAAAATAAAAAATACTAAGGAATTTTTGGGCAACACGACTAAAGATCTTCAGTGAGGTGTGTCATCGAGCTTTGAACAAGTGGAGTGCAGGCTGCAAGCGGGGCGGTGCTCGGTGCAGGCACAAATGGCCTTTGCAGGATTTAGTCACCGGATTGCTTGCTCGTGAGCATAATTCTGTGCATTATTCTTACTTCCAAGAAGCCCCTGGAATCTTTTATTTTAATCTACTTTGAATATTGCCTGAATGCCTCAGAGGAGGTGAGGTGTAAATGACAATAGCTACAGTATCTCCAGGGTTTTCAGGTATCCGACCTATTTGTTTATCTGGCTGCCTTGCTTCCCTTGGTTTTCTATTCCTGGAGCTGGGCTGCCGGAAATGATGCATGTTGCTGAAGGCAGAACAGTCCTTGCTGTGCCAAGGCATGTACTTGGAAGAATGGGATACTCTGTCCTATTAATTGGTATAAATAATCAAGAGTATGGAGCAAGTGAAATACCGGCTGCCTAAAAAAATGCGTATCCCCAGCAAGTGGAAGGTAGCACCTTGTTTAAATGAAACCACCCTTAGCAGCTTTCACTGTGGGAGATTAAGGACTTTACACTCAAACCTGTTTGAATTTTTTTTTGAGCCTTGACTTTGGTCATAGCGCTAAATATGGCTGTGCAGACTTCTGATGTTCTGCGTTCGCTTGTTATTTGCTCTGCAGCATCCTGATTGGGCTTGAATTGCAGGGCAGGTTGGGGCAGAGCTGCCTTTTAATGAAAGATAGATACTTTAAGGTAAGACAAATTCTTTCTCACATGCGATGAGCTTTGGGAAGCACAATTTCCACGCAGAATTCCTCTCCTGCTAGCCAGATGTGTGCTTAGCACAGGCGTGTGCATTGCCCATGTGGGGCCTGGCGAGCATCTCGGCGCTCTGCATCTCGGCGCTTCGCTGGCCTGCAGGTACCCCTGGGAGCAGCGGTGCGGGAAGCCAGAACAGCTGAGTGACCCGAGGCAGGTAAAAAGACAAAATCCAGCCATTTCCACAGGGATAGCATCTCTGCAGTGGCGGCGGAGCCAGGAGCCCCCCTGCTCCTCCAGCTCTGCCACTGGCGCGGGACCTCCCATGGGACAGGCAGTGCCTTCTCCCTGCGTGCGTTTGTTCTGGGGATTAATGATTTAGGCAACATCCATCGGGGGGGTTTGAGATGAGTTTGTTTTTCTGATGGAGCTCTCTTTGGATAGTTTGTCCTGCATTTCTTCTCGTTCTGTGTTAAATACCAAGAATTTGCAACATCTTTTCCCAAATGCTTCTCCTTTGTTGATTTTTGTAAGGGCCTTCCCTAAACACAGCGGCTGCACTGTATGTAAGGAGCTGCAAAGTGATCTGCTGCCGAACACATAGAGTTAAGCTGGAAACAATAAAATGACCATTTTAAAAGGCATTTTTTCACTTATATCCTAGAACTCAGGCCATGACATCTTAGACAGCAGGAAGCCTTTCAGGTAGTGCCACTATTTTCAGTATATGCTGGATAGGTTACACCTCTGGGTAATGCTAAATGTAGTATTAAATGGTAGGAGGCCATGTTTTGTAGGACACGTTTGCTGACCTCCTTCCTCAAGAAGCTTGCATTGGTGCAATATTATTGGAAATTCCCACTTTCACTGTAGGATTTTATTTGAGATCATTAAAACCTTGTTTTTACTTTTGTAATTGGCCTAGGTCACCCGTCTTGGGGGAGGGGGAATATGGGGGTGTTGTTGGTTTTATTTTTTAACTTTTAATTTGAAGCACAGTTTTAACATTTGGATTGTTCGAAACAAAAACAAGAGAAGTCCCAACATGAACAGAATATTTTTAAAGGACTTTATGGCTCTAAGTTCCTAACACAGTCCAGATGTCTCCTATCTCTGCTCTTTCTGTAGCATTTTCTGGCGCAGTGTCGTTGCATTTTGAACGTGGTCCAAGCTGTGTGCCAAGTCCTGAAATAAAGTAAATCAGTGAGTTGTTCTTGGACGTTTCTCCTTAATCCAAACCAACCCAAATCAAACTTTAGCTCTGACCTCAGGACTGCACACTCAAATATTTTCCTTTGCCTCCTCAGTTTCAAAGTAGCAAAAGCAGGAGATTACCACTTTGCAATATTTAAACAGACGGCTTGTGCGACATCCGTGCAGCTGAAGCAACTGCGTTACTTGGGACGCGGTGCCTCTTAAAACAGCCGTGATGTTTGCCAGCACTGCGATCCTCCATCGTGATTCCTATTGTTGGGCCAGGATGCGCGCTACGGCCACGCTGGAAAAGAGTTTCTTTGGAGGCGTGCATCGTGTCAACACTTAGATAGCAACCAGAGGAAATATTTTGTAGTGCTCTTTTGCGAATGTTTCTGCCCAGATGTCTTAGAAGTTATCAATAGGAAAAGAAACAGCAACCCCCAAATCAGCAGAAGTAAGCTTTAGGATAAACTAATCCTCATCTATCTTCCCTTATGCAAGCATGTGTCTCCATTGCATTTAAGCACCCCACTGGAGTTGGCCTGTCCCGCAAATAAAGCATGACTGAGCGGGCCACCTCGTGTTGTTTAAGGTTCTAGTGACAGCAGGGCAGCTTACGTGGAAAAAAAGTATCGGGAGAGTAACGTTACCCTTCACAGCAGTGCAGTTGCTGGGCGCAAGGAGATTAAAAGTAACTGACCCGTTTGTTGCGGAACATGGGCAGGTTTGAGACTCGCCGTTTTAATTCTTAGCTTTTGTCTTCTGGTCGGCCAGGTTCAGGTAAGTTAAATTAAACCATATCTGTTGTCCAGCCCTTTGCTCAACTCAACTTCCACTGAAACTGACGTGAAGCTTTCCTTTGACTTAGTAGGCTTGGCACTGGGTCCTCAGATGCGTGTGATCTACCAGGTCTCCTGTTGTGGCTGATCCTCCTTAGCACAGGCAGCGGTCACAGGGGGTTGCAGAAGTCCGGAGGCAATGCAGACACTGCTGGCTTGCGGTGGGGAACGAGAGTTTCCAGCACGCTCTGTGCTGGCCTCTGTTCTTTCCCACTCTCTGGTTTGTCCTGGGCACGATGCTTTAGAAAATCTTACCTGGGCCGAGCGATCAGCCTCACACGGGTTGACCACCAAACATGTTTAAATCATCGCAAATACTTTAATCATCGCTCTTATCAGACCGAGCCTGCCCCAAAACATTAGGGGGTCAGAGCTGATGGTGTGGGTACAGAATTCACGTTCTTGGCCTTCCCGCTGCCGTTGTGTATGGATATGTGACTACTCAAGAAAAAAAAACTCTTTTTAACAAGGGAGTAGCAATGACTGTATCTGATAGAAATACAGTTGGGAATGTGTACTTGCCTGATTGTATTGCACAGTATCTGGACCAGGGTGATTACTTCCTTTGTTTTTATTAATCAGTTTTGTTCCCTCTGGTCTTCAAGCCAGTATGTGTCTTTCTGGCTGGATTCTGTACAAACATGACATGGGTAAGTAACAGATTCTGCCTTGGGGCCTGAGAGCACACAATTTACCTTTCAGGAGTAGCCAGAACAGCCATGTGCACAGGGCTGATCCATGGTTTTCCTGGTGAACCCTCTAACCCGAGGTAAATGTTCACTGCCGCTTTCGCTGGCTCTGTGGCAGTAATTGGACATGCAATTAAGAACTTATTATGCAACAGTGAATACCAGGGACAGCAGTAAATGAGATCTTTTGCAGAGAAATGCCCTAAAAAAGACCGATTTCAGCCCTAGCATGTCTTTCATCACTCAGCAGAGCTTTTGTATACACACGGCTTTATGTTTCCTGCGCGATGCCATGTTTGGTGCTCATCCCTTGGATGTTGAGGGCTGTTTTGCTTTCTCTCTGGAACATCAGGCCTGGACTGGCCGCTCACCCTGAGTTTCCCTTGTTTGTGCACTGTGCAACGAGTATTTCCCCCGAGTGCGGACCTCATCTGAACTCCATGTCAGAGCCTCTGTACTCTGTTTATTGGCTCCCCACACAGGGCTGGACCTGGTTGTTTTGTAGAGTGACCTTTCTGGAAGGGCTGACCAGGCGGGCTCGCTGGCTCGGGACCAGGAAACTGGTTCCTGACTCAGTCCAGTCTTTTGCTGCTGTTAACTTCTTGTAGCACCCTCAACCTAAGCTCTGAGAGCTGCATCACTGACCCTGCGGAAGGGATGTGTGAGCTTGGGTCCCCGCCTTTGTCCCGCCAGGAAGAACGTGAAGGTGGGTTTCGTGCTCTGCCCTGGAGGCTGGGAGCTGGGGAGCAGTCTGCCAGAGCACGAGCTGTGTGCCAGGGTCACGGGGAGTTTTCCTTCCTTGCTTGGAGCTTCTCGCTGGAGCCAGCTTAGCAGAGATGCAGGGAGAGAGGCTGCAGCGGGTGCACCCTTCATGTGTGTGTTTGCAGACAGATAAAAACTGCTTAGGAGATCTTGGGGGCTTGGAAAAAGGGGCGGTTGGAGATAAAGCTCTGTCAAGGGACAATGATAAAAGAACTGAGACTGAAAATGAAAGAGCTGCTGGGTGATAAGAGGAAGCTCCTGTGTTTTGAGAGCTGGGCTTCAGCCAGATAAAAATCTTAAAAGCCCCGTGCAGATCAGCAGAATAATGGTCTTGCCTAGGTTTTGCTTAATTTTCCTTCTGCCACCCAGGCTGTAGGAAGCAGTTTTCATGCTTCCCTGGCAGCGAGATTTTTGAATGTGGGAAACCTGATAGTGTGTCTGCTTAACTACCAGACTTTGGCCTGGTGCCCTCGCTGGTTTCCTTATGGAGTAAGCGCAGTGATGGGAAGAATGCGCTTCTTACACATGCAGTCATCTCGGTGATAGTAAACTGCAACACTGATACCCTGCTTAGCCTGCCTCTGCCTGCAGAGCCACCGCCACGCAGCGTGGGGGTCACGGACGGGATAACGAGGAGGCTGCTCTAGGCTTTGAATGCAAAAGAGAAACCAAAAGGGAAATGAAAACTTTTTTTTTTTTCCTCTCTCTGATTTTTTTTCGAGAAGCTGGAGATGTTTGTCCTAACCCGTCAACCCAAATGCATGCTAATCTAATTCACTTCGTTGAGAGTTTTGCAGTGACTGTAAGCAGTTTGCTTGCTTTGATTCAACATAAACAAGTGAACATCTTGCTGGTTGTGAAGGTAGCAACAGAAAGCCTCGTTATGCTCTAGCAGCAGTTTTCCCAAGTCAGTCCATTTTAACGTGGCCAGTTCGTCTGCAGAACGTAACGAGAATGTGCTTGGATGTTTAAAAAGCTGTGCTACAACCATATGAATGACTCGTAGTACACACACACACACACACAAAAAAACAAACCAAAAACAACAACAACAAAAGAAAAAACAAACAACGCAGGCGTTTTGGAGGGTTTCACTTACAGTTTTACTAAAGCAATATTGTTTTAATATCATTTTGCATGATGTTCAGGTCAAATAGAAAGTAATTTAAGTAATACAAGTAAGAACAGCAACCCGCTAGGAAGCCCCAGTCTGTGTATGTGACTGATGGTGTACCAAATTGCATTTGTAAAGCCTGCCAAACAAAAGCAACATGTTTTGAATTATAGAAATATAAACTGAAAATATGAAGGCGATGAGTTTATAGGGGAGACAAAAGACTCTTCTGAAATGATGAGAAAACGGTTTCATTTTATTGGAGTTTTAATGTTTATATTTTGTTTTTGTTTTTATTTTTATTTGGGATATGTGTTTAGAAAATCAGCTTGCTGTAGATGTGTGCTAATTTCAGACTGTGCTTTCCAGCAGTCCCAAGTGGGAAGGAAAGTGCAGGTATCAAGCATTCTAAAAATGAGTTTAAGATCCAGAGGAATCAACAGCTAGGACACACAGGTCTTGGTAATGCAAAATACTGCATACTCTGAAATCCTATTGGAAATTGAGAGCTCTGCAATGTGCAGAATTGGAGCCAAGAAGCTTTCAAGCCAGGTATAGATGTGCACTAGGAAGTGATTTGGCAAACACTCTTTTCATCATGACAGAGCTATTTGTGATGGTAAATGCTTACGGGATCCTTATGCCTTCGTCCTGAGCTACAGCCATGCACAATTGCAGTGTAGAAGTCTGATGCAAAGCCTAATTAAATTGGGGGAGGTTTGAATTGGCTACGCTGGCCTTTGGATTAAATCTTGAGACTTCAGTTCTGAAGAAGACTTTTACTTAGTGTCTAAGCAGTGTATATACTAAAGGACATGATTTCTAACAGTTATAATTATTGGGGAGTGCTTCGGTTTTCTGTTGGGAAGTATAATTTTCAAGGAAGAATACTGCTGAAATATCATCAAAGTTTTGCATATGGTACATGTCAAGTGACAAACTGCTTGGTGGTGTGGTGGCGAACAAAGGAACGTTTATTAGTACTCATTAAGATTGTCAGATGAGTTCTGCCAGTTGTTAAGATACCCACTGCAGACTGCTACCCCAGTGGATCTGATAAATCACAGCATGGTTAACTTCTCTTAATGACCTGGAGAGCCTTTGCTAGTGTGGTACGTGGGGCTCGGCTTCACCTCTGCTGACTGGAGGTGCTGGAGGTGAGAAGCACTGCGTGGGTCTGATCCTGCCAGGGAACTGCCTCTGAAAGTGCTCTGCTCTTTCCGTACCTGTTAGAGTCTATTTTCCTTCAAAATTCGATCCTCCAACAAAATGCCTCAAATGAGATGGTGCAAATCAATGGTGTAGTGCTTCAAAAATATTCTATTTGTCTCAAAAAAAAACCCAACAAAACAAAAACCATCCAACAACACATTATGATTGGGCAGCGTTGCTGGTGGATCTTTGATGGGGAAGTTAAACCACGTGTTTGTGTCCGAAACCAAATCCAAAATCAGTGGCAAAGCAAGATGTGGAAGAAGAACTACTGGAGTCCAAGTTAAACAACCTGAGTGAATATTGGAAAAAAAAAAAAAAAGATAAAACCCTCTTTTTTAACACAGCAAGCCAGTTGTCTTTATTACAGACACCTTTGGTGATGAAGATTTTTCAAGTCAAGTTATGTTTTAGTTGTACAAAGATTTAAAAGGAAAAAAAACCTGATGAGCTGTTCTTAAAACGATATTCCCGTCTGGAAATGCTCAAGGAATTTTTCTGAATTGTTCCAAACCTTCCCCACCAGTCCTGAAGTTTTTTTGAGAAATGATGTTTCTAATACTTGGTGACAGGTTTATATCTTCAAATCCTTGTACAAACACGAAGTAAAGTGTTTAACTACATGCTACTGGAAAATAAGGGTTAGTGTTTAACTGGAGTGTGTCATTCAGCCTTTTCTCTTTTTAGTTTCATTAACCAAAAAAATCTAATAATAGCATATTTCTTAGTTGTGGGTGACTTTTCTTCTACTGCGATGAAGGTGTTCTGTGATCCTATGTTTGTGCCTTACTTGTTTTCCCACTAAGTATGTAATAACGTGTAATAAAGGCCAGGAAAATAGGTCAGCATCAGTCAGCATCCCTGTCTCCGATCCTGAAGACTGCTAGAACACCTCCCTTGTCAGTTGCTAAGTCGTATAGCTTTCTTGTTGCTGCTTGTTCATTGTTCCTTTGTCCTTAGAGGTCAGAGATAAATTGCAGAAAGCAGGTTTTCAGCTTGCTCGACGAATATGTTAGTACTAATTTCCATGTGGTACCAGACAAGCGTCGCTTACATTTCATTAGCATTGTCATTGACTGTTTCCTGAAGAGTTGTACTGGTAAGTCTGCATTTATATCCCTCAGGGAATGAATTGAACCACCCCTGGTAACAGCTAAGGGGAAATTAATAATATACCTTCCCCATGTTGAAGGGAGAGTAAGAAAGCCAGTGTGGCATGTACCTGAAATTACCCAGCTAGGAGCAACCACTACAAGGGATGCAAGTGGTTGGAGCAGTTCTTTGTCTAGTTGGAGAAGTTGCTCGAACTCGCAGGATAAACATCATGTCAGTCGTGACGTTTTCTCCGTTTCAGTGAGTCAGATTTTTTGCTCTGTTTGTCTGGGTCTTTCAAACAGCAGCAGAGGAATGATAAACATTGAGACTGGGACCTTCTGAAAATGAAGCCATTTTTTCCTCGGGAAGAATTTTCCTGCATGTGGGAAACTTGCTGTGACCAGAATTGCAGGCACCCGGTGGCACTGTATTATTTAAAGAATCGAGGGCATTCATTCTCTCTCACCCTGAACAGGGTTTTGCTGTACTTGTGGTCATCCTGAGCAAATCCTTGTGTCTTTATTTGTGTTGTGTGTGTGTGTGTGTGTGTGTGTGTTTTTTCTTTTTTATTCCATTAGGCCAGTAGCATTCAATAAACAATGTTAACTTTATGTAGCTGCTAAATACACTGACCTTTAGTACTGGTTTGCACAAGCCATATACAATGTGAGTAGCACTGAAATATCAAGACTGATTTAAGCAAGTCGTTGTGCTGCAATCAAAACAGGACATTTTTATTACCGAACGTATACTGCATCAGCTAGGGCTTTAGCATTTCCCAGAACTAGGTCTGGCTTTCTGTCTTTTGATGCTTTGGTGTGTTACCCTTTTCCTTTCCGTCTCTGTTTCCTCACCTGAAAAACAGAAATAAAAATTCTGCATCCTCGGGAATAACCAGGTTAATATTTGCTGAGTGCTTTGAAGCTGTATGGTCCCATGATACGCTGTACGGGGTCAACGTGACTATTGCTAAATCACACTCTAGTCAGAATTACAGTCATTAATAGCTCTGAGTCTGGGGAAAGAGTCACTGCAAATACTGTAACAGCTACTTTAACTGTTTCCTTTTAAGCAAACAAAACCTCTTGACGTTTCTGCTGAGCAAGTTATAATGGCTTAACTTATTAAAATGCTGCAGAGTGTTGCTCTTTACTGGCCACAGCAACCTTTTTTTCTTTTCATGGAACCAACCGATTAGTGAAATCCCACCAAAAATGATGGCAGTTCTTCAGCTCAGTGGATTTGGAGAGGGTCTTTCATGCTGTAGCTCAAGTTTTTGCCCTGAAAGCATGCAAGCCGCAGTAATTCAACAACAGGAGAAAACGGGAACCTAAACTCAGTGACGCACGTTCGGTAATTCCACTTCCCGTTCCTAGTGTCTTGGCTTTGGGTTTTCAGCGCATTAATCAGCTTTGTAGAGGGGAATGGCCTGTTTTAACTGAATTTAACTCTGTAGTTCCTGGTAGGTTGATGCTACTGGACCAGCAATTCTTTGAGGGAGCAGGATGGGGAGGTGCTGCCAGGCGAGGGCTTCCTTGTGGGACACACGGAGAGCTGTGCTAGGGGCTCACAGTTGCATCGTGACAGATACAGTAGGAGAGGTATTTTTGGCTTCAGGGCCTCCCTTGGATGTGCACTGAGCCTCCTCAAGATGAGAAAGGTGAGAAAAATGGGAGACGGAGCAGCAGAGCAGCCTGGCAGCTGCAAAGTTCAATGTTCTTGGCTATAAAAATGGCTTCACAGAAATTTTCAGTATCTTGGTTTCACCACCTGTAAAACGTAGGCAATTTCTCCACGTATAATCACTTAATAATAGCTAATGTTGGAAAAAGGAAAGCAAAACAAAACCAAAAAAAAACCAATAAAACAACAACAACAATAAAGAATAACCCACCCCCAAAACAAATAGAGGAAAGTGAGGTTGGAGGAGCTGTTAAGCTTTTTTCTCAGGTAAAAGCCAGTTCAAAGTTCTTCAGTCAGTCTTCTCCTTTGTGTTTCGCAAAACAGAAAGCGTTTCCATAGGGTCATGAACGCAAACATTACAAACAAAAACACGGCACTGCAAGAGAGAACTGAAATTTTCAAACCGAGTCAAAAACACGGTGTAGAAGTGTGGGATTATGGTCTGAGCGGACAGCTCGAAAAAAAAACAAGAGCGGTGACAGGCCGAAGGCGGGTTTGGCAAGCGCGTTTTGCAAGCGGGAGATGCTGGGCCGGGGGAAGTGGGTTAGTCCTGGCGGCCAGTTCTCGTTTCGTAGGCCTCAGCTGTCTGCTTCGTGAACTCTTGTGGGAGACGTGCAAGGTGAAAGGTTTATTGGTCAAGAGAGCCAGGAAGTGGATTCGAAGCGAGAGGCTAACGCAGATCTTAGTCGCAGCCGGCTCTTCGCCACGGCCCTGGGCGCTCCTTGGGCCAAGATGGCAGGCAGCTCCATTTTGCTTTGCCTCTCGCCTCAGCTGGAGGCCTGGCGGTGCTCAGGACCTTCATTAGGAGGACCTAATTAGGAGGACTTCTGCAAATTGACACTGGGGCTACAGTGAGGAGATAGAGGACTGCATTTTGTCTCATTTACTCATTCCACTAGCTGATCAGAACCAGGCCCAAACACATTGTTTCTAGGCTTGATGCCACCTTCCTTTTTATCCTTCTCCTCCCTCTTTTGCCCTGTTGTGATAATTCTGAGGC
The DNA here is from genome assembly GCF_040182565.1 of Anser cygnoides. NCBI lineage: Eukaryota > Metazoa > Chordata > Aves > Anseriformes > Anatidae > Anser > Anser cygnoides. The sequence continues at coordinate 5,143,263 of NC_089884.1, read as the reverse complement.
AACAGACAAAGGAAAACCTTTCACACCTGGGGTTCCTGCTGGGTTTTTGCCACACGGTGTCTGGTCTGGAGACTGGTCGAAGCTCCTGAGGGTGCAGTTGTGGTTAAGCTGCCTCCGTCCATGCTGGGAGCAGCAGGGCTGTCAGCCTGGGGCTGCCCTGCATTCCCCCTCCTGTGCACCTGCTTGGCTTGTGCAGCCGCATAGTTGCCTCAAGGATGTGGCCGATCTGAGGAATTCTTATTATTTTGCTTCCTATAGGGTTAATTCCTAGCCAGACCTGTTCTTGGTTTAAACTGCAGAATTTAAGTCTCTCAAATTCCTTTGCGAGTGGGTGGGAGTTGAGGGTGCCCGGCCCTTACGAGAAGCCCTCTGTGTTTTGCAGGATGAGACCACAAAGCGCTGTGGTGATTTGCACAATGTTCATTTTTAGATCAGTCTGAGATATTTTGGGTAGAAGATTATTTGGGGAAAAGTGGGGGAGTTCTTGCTTTTCTGGTACAGAAAAAAATTCAGATCGTTTCTCATAACTTCAGGCTGTGAAGGTTTTGTTTTAGCAGCGTGCATGTGATGGGCGTACCCTGCGAGGAAAGAAATGGTGTTTATCTAAGATGCACGGCAGTGAATGACAGGACAAAGGTTAGGTGTGCGTTGAGAAGGCTGGGCATCGATTTCCTAAAGGTGTTTTTTGAAAGCTACAGCTATCTGGGAGCATGAGATCTCAGTCTACACAGTTAGGCATGTTTTGATGAAAAATCACTGAAAAAGATGCGTCAGTCTCACTCTTCTCTTGTGCAGAGATGACAATACTGTCAGCTTTCTGATACTTCACTGAAACAGTGCTGTGTTCAAGTCTGGCTCAGTGATTTTGCATGGACTTCACCCCATGTTTAAGATAATTGCTGCAATACATTTCTTCCCGAGACTAAATTGATTTCTGAATGGCATAATTATTTCTTCACTGCTTATCAGGCCGGTCTCTCCAGGCAGTTTGTTTAAAGATCAGATCCTTTATGCTCATGGGGGCACTGCGGGAAGCTTTGTTGATGGACTGGTAAACAATTAAAAAATCCAAGATCAGAAAACACCAGGCTTCTTGAAGTAGAGCCTGGTAGGTATTTATTTTGACTGTCAGGTTTAATTAAGCTTTGAGTTCCTTCAATTTTTGAGAGTCATGTGTTGTTAAGTGGTAACTTCAGAGCATTTAACGTACCTTTAGCAGTCCTGGCTGCAACACCTGTGTGAGCTAGTCGCAGCAAAAAAATGCTGCTTAGCTTCTGCAGAAAGGCCCCTGTATCCCTCTGCTTTGTCCGTGCATGTTTCATTCCAGGCTTACTGAGCTGCCTTTGAGAAAAACAAAAGCAAGAGAGAAGCAAGACGTGGATCTGTTGACAGCTATGACAGATCAAATTCCAAGCCAGGCCATGGGATTCCTGCGAAGGGGCTACTTAAACAGGACTCTCCTTTGATTAATTGGAGATAGGGTGACACCTTGGACGTCAGAACTGTATTTGAGCTTGGAATCAGACACAGAGGGTCAAAGAGATGAGATGCTTAAGGGCTGAAATGTGATCGCCGCCGCTTCCCTCCCTCCCTCTCTCCTTTCTGGCTGTTGTACAGACCTGCAGGTCCTGCGCATGTGGCTTCGGTTTACGTTCAATGCTAGCGCTGCTAATCATGGGTTTAGAAGCCTGCAGCAGAGTTGATTGCTTTTCTCCATTACCCAATGTTTTCTAGCATTGTCAGGCTAGAAATCAAACTTCCTTGCAGCCCTCTTGGTTCAGGCTTTGGAAACTTCTGCCTATTGCCCAACTACCCATTGAAGACTGGCTTATTTTGTCCTAAGCAGGTCTCTCATTAAGGGCAATGTTTTTTGAGCGGTTAATGACTTCTGCTTATCTGTTCTGATAGAACTCTTCTACATGTTTCTTTTTTCAAGTCGTGATTGCCAGTGTAATAAAAAAGTAAGGAAAGTCTATGGAAATCAAGATTTACTGCCGTCAGTGCCTTGGTAGTGGATACTGCAGGGCAATGCAAGGAAACAGTTTACAGCGTAAATGTAAATCGCTGAGTGCCTTCTTGATATCTCTGCGAGAAGAATATTTGGTCTTCTCTTCTTCCCGTCATTCTTTCCTTGGGCTGTGGACTTCAGCCAGACTGCTGGTACAAGATGAAAGACTTGGGATAGAGTTCAGCTTACTTGAACAGTTTAAAGCTAGGTGTCTAATTAAACTAGTGTGCGAAAATGCTGTTACTGTCAGCTGACTTCAGTGGCTGCTGAGAGTAATTCCTACTCCACAGGTTTAATTGTTTAGTGTCCAAAGGGCAGCCGTTTAGCAGGGACTCAAATCAGGCCTTTATAGAGCATTGATACTCTCCGGGGACTCTGGTTACACTGAGACTACCTTTCTAGCTACGTATTTAAAGAGGCAGTTCGAAACTGTGTGAACACTTGGAGAAATCAGGAAATTAGTAATTAGCAGAACTTTTGAACTCTGTTCCACTTTGAGTCCAACCAGCTTTGGTAGTGACCAGAAGCTTTCAGTACTCAACAGCTTTCCAACTGTTACCGACAGTATTGTTTGGGAGTGCTTGTCCCACTTTTATTTTGGGTTATAGAGATGCCACCAAAAGCAGTGTCTTTCAGTGACTGCTGCTGCGTGGTGATTTTTCTCCTGGGCAGATCTGAGGAATGTTAACAGGGACACTAAGCCATGACATTAGTACTCTGCCAGGTGTTTCTCCCCGTACTATTGGTCGGACTCCTTTTTGAGAGTTGCTTTTCTGAGTTCAAATAAAAAATACCTAAGACATGCTATAGAATTTCTCTCAAGTAAACACGTGAAGGCTAGCTGCTGAGGAGCAGAAATTATTCCATGTTCCCAGGGCTACTTTGGAGCAGTGTTGTACGAGTCTTGGCCTTATTTTTTAATGGAAGAATTATAAATCCAGTTCTACACTAAACTTCAGTCAAAAAGCTGAGAAGTGATTTAGTATAGCGAATAGTGCTGTTGGTGTCAGTGAATGATGGACTGCTCTCAATAAATTCGCCTGACCTTTCTTTTAAAGCACGCTTCTTAATTGAGGTGATCCTGGTGGATGACCTGCGTTGAAAACTGTCAAAGACAAAACCCTTGTTTGGAAAAAAGAGGCAAGCAACATTTATGTTACAGCCAGAAGGGCTCCGTGGGGTAGCGTACTCTTTACAAAAGAAATAATTATGCAGAAACACATGCCAAGAACAACGTGGTTTGGGAATTTGATTCATTACCTGAGTATAATGACCAGAGTTTGAACCCAGCGTGCAACCAAGAGGCCATTTAAAACAATTATGTATTTCAAATGGGGAGACATAAACAGCAGCAGAAGCGTAACTCCTTTTGTAGTTTACCTGTGCCCAAGGCCATTTCACCTTTCTGCAAGCCGTAAACGAAGTATCGTGGAAGTTGCGCTGGGTTCAGCCAGGTGCTGCCTGTCCTGAAATGCCTATTGCACGACCCGAAACTAAGAGCCTTCGGTACAGGAGGATTCGGACTGGAGGGGCGAAAGGATGAAGTCCTGCGCGTTGCATGGTACAGCCATCCTGCTGCTGCTGTCCTCCACGTGTGGCAGGTGACCGAGGACCTTAGCAGCATGCTGTATTGGTCTGTATTGACAGGCAGAAGAGAAGAGATAATTAACTCCGTGAGCTTGTTTGCTGTTGTTTTGTTTTGAAGGAGCATTACAGTTCTAACCGATAATGCTGAACAATATAAAGACCAATATTAAGTTGTCTCGTTCTGGGTTTTAGCTTTTTTTTTTTTTAATCCACCCCATAGCTTTTGAGACTGGCCTTAGACTAAGCTTTGAGTGGCTGCTCTTTTTGTGACTGGATCATTATATGTAAAAATGAGCAGTGCTGCAGAGTTACCATGGAAGCCATGCAGATGGGATTTCTAGCGCGCAAGTTGCAATGACAGGGAGACAGGACTTTTTAAAATAAAAACCTCTTTTTAGCTGCTTGTAAATGACACGCTTCTGTTTACATAGACACTCTACATACATAATGCATTTAGGTACGTTCTGTACGGTGGGCAATCTCCTTTTGCAGACAAGTTAAAAATCTAACTTGTTTGTTAAATGGTTTTGGGGCTGTTGGGAAGATCTCAAAACTGGAATTGTTTCATAATCCCTCGGCCTCCCACAAAATCATTCTGCTAAGACTTTGGCTTTCCGTAGCGTGTGTTTTTCAGATTTGGCAGCTCTGGAGTGCTTTTGTTGTTCAACTAATGCAACAACAGATTAATGTGAGGCAGACCTGCATGCTAGAAATAACTCATTTAGTTGTCTCTGAAGCCCTTGAGATTTTCATACGCTTCTGAGATAGGGCTACTTGTTTTCAGTGCAGAACTGTCAGTGGGAATGTTTCATCGGGTCGTGTTTGTGTTCCCTACGCCATGGTGTGTCGGTGAGCCCCGTCTTGGAGTAGTTCTCTTGTGCACTCTTGGCTGTGCAGATGCAGAGCACAAGGGTGGCCTCTGTCAGAAGCTTTGTGGTCAGAGTAATCAGTGATCTCTTGGTCAGTGTAGGCAGCGGGTCACATGGAGCATTTTTTTCCTAGCCCTGTGTGATGGATCCGTCTGATCCAATGGCCTCGTGTAGTATTTCCCTTTTATTTTCATCTCCGTTCTCCTCCACGGTATGCTTTTTTGATGCCATCAAATATAGCTTTTCTTTCACGTTCACTTCCAGGCTCTAGTCTGAGTGCTTGCCGTTTGCTTCTGTGCTATATTTATGTCATGAAAAAGCCATGAAGATGGTAGCAGTGTTGGCCAAATACGCTTGCCCTTTTCTTTCCTTCATCTTGGAACAGCAATAGACCTTGGGTGGGCGTCTTCCCGTTTTTAGGCGAGGTACTGTGGTAATTACACAATTTAGGTGTATCCTAGATGAAAATAGTGTATTACCTAATATAGAACAGTCCAGGAAACAATATGGTGTTGACATTGCATTTTTCCAGTCGTGTTTTGAGGTTGGTTGTTTCCTTGTAGAAGAATATGTGTCCTTGGATAAGGCTGTTCGTGCCAAATAAATAAGCAAGCGTTTCAACTTCTAGGATAATTCTCTGATGAGAACAGAAGATAGTCCCAGTTATCCCTATTTTTACTGGAAAAGCCACACCGTCTTTCACCGCTGCAGGACACGGTTATAGTTAGTAAACCAACCTTTGAATAAAAACAGAGCAACTTTTTCGGATGAGGAGTAAACACAAGACTGCTAAATCCTTCTCAGGGGTACCGTATCCCTGTGTGGTATTGATTTCTGAGCAGGTTTTGTGTGACGTCTCAGAATGTGATTCATAGGTATTGACCTGCACGGTAACTTGGCAGGTGGCTGAAAACCAAACAAACAGCATTGCCCTGGCCCCCCTGCCCCTGCAGTCCCGGATTTGTCCCTCCACCATCCAAATCCTGACTTCATGGAGCTGGAGCTCCCCGGGCAGGGTGGTCTCCTCCTAACCAAACCTTTTGTCCGAGCAATGCTCAGGCGGAGGGAATCTGGTCCCGACAAGCTCCAGCCTTGCTGACTGCGTTTAACTCCAGCTCGTACTCCTCAGGCGCTGAAGGGTCTATAACGGACACACATGTACATTATTTCCTGTTTGATTTAATTTTAGATGAAGCAGAAATTGGGTATGATTTCAATGAAGAACAGTGCCGGAGGGGTAAAGAAAGAATTGTTGAGATGCATGAAGAAAAATAATTTTGTATCAAACCCTCAGTACATGAGAAGAATTAATCACAGTTCCTCAAAAATAGGCAGAGCTCTGTTCACCTTTCTAATTAATCAATTTCAAGTTAATCAGTTATCGGTTCTGCTTGAGCATGAAACCTTTGAGTGTTTACTTTTGGTCACTTGCAGTAGATCTCCGGCGACATGAGTAACCTTCAGATGTCGGATGATAACAAGTTTCTCTTTTGCTGACTGATAAATGAGAAATTTTTGCTTCGTAGCTGACCCCATGAGCAGTCTTCAGAAACGCATTTATTTTCTCTTTCTACCTGAGTTTTTCCTCGTAAAACGCCGTCAGCTCTTTGCACAAGAGGTTATGAAAGCATTAATCATCCGGTGCCTTTTTGGGCTTGTCGTCGGTGCGGTCGTCACGTCGGTGCTGCTGCCGTAGTGCTGGAGCGGAGCAAGGAGTGACTGCAGCGTGAAACATCGGGAGCCGGGCCGGGAGCTGGCCGAGCAGAGAGGCTGGCTCAGCAGGAAGTGGTTGATGAGTTACCAGCGGTACGGGCTTAAGACGAAACTTGAGTTACGTCTTGAGCTCACGAGTATGACAAAGTCGGCGCAGGTGGAACTGTAGCTTCGTTTCTGTTTGCTTTACAGACCGTGGCGTGTTCCTGCCTTCAGAAGCAGAGTCCTAGCCTAAATGTAATAATGTAGTCAGCTGTTCCCAAGCTAATTTCAGGGAGGAAAAGGCAATTAAAAAAGAAAAAAAAAAAGCAGCAATTAATAATAATTTGTATTAGAAACAGCTTCTCTTGGTCAACCTTGCTATATTTGCTTGAAACCTGCCACTCCAAATGACAAGCTCCACGCTGGGAGTAGAAGTATCAAAGAAAAATGATAAATTTTCTTTTGCTTTTTAAATCCTTCCATTAGGTTTGGACTGCTCCTTTGCCTCCATGCCGCACAATTTCCAGGTTATGGCAGGGGAATTGTAATGCTGGCCTTGATGATGGTTTTGCTGCCAAAGGTGGAATAAGCACCTTACAACTGGAGTGGGATAGAAGTCTATTCGGACCTGAAAACTTATTTTTTGGACCTTGATTTCTATTGCCACTTTTTTTTTTTTTTTTTTTTTTTTTTTTTTTTTTTTTTACTTCAGTTGGGTAGGGCTTTCTTATGTTCCCCTTCAGCCAGTGACTAATGAGGAGCAGTACTAGCAGTTGGTAGTGGGAAAGAATGCCCTCTAAAAGAAGAGGCTATAGTTTGGGCAGGGTAATTTGCTGATTGAAGGAGCCTGGGTTTGATCCTCTGTTCTGAGGACATTTCTACATAGGTAAGTGACTGCAGGGTGAGCGGCAGTGGGAAAGGACAGTTAATTAGCTCCTCCTGCATGATCTCATTTGTGCACTAATAAGGCCTTTATAAAAGACAGGAAATTGGACAGAACAAAGCTTGAACCTGAATCTCCATGTTTTCACCTGAAAGCCCTGGCTTTAAAGCTGTGTGGGGCTTGCTTCTGCTTTTTTTTTGTCAGGGTCTGAGAGAGCAAAGCCTAGATCTCATGTTTATTTGCTTTTATTTTTATCTTCTTATATTTATTGTGAATAAAAAAAGGCTGCTATAGAACAGTTCAGAACTGAAAAGTGGCATTGTTTGTGCTAAAAATAATACTGCTTGTACCTCTGAATTAAAATTTCTTGGGTGAATCAGAATTCTCCTGCTGTATGAGAATGTGGAACCAAAAAAACATCCTTAGGTCGGTGCTGTGGCTGTACAGGAAGGAGAAAAGAGAATTTCAGGGAGGCGCTGGCTCATAGCTCAAAATTCAGTTTTAACTTGGGGATTCTTCTGCTAGTAAAACAGTCGCCAAACTTCGGATCCAGATGGAGTCCTGACAGTAATTACTTGTACGTATGGTACAATCATTGCTACTACTCGCACAGCTATTCTTGAAGGGTTGGGTGTTTTTGTGTTAGATATCTATTACTGCTCCCTCTGCTTTCTAGGCACAGCATAACACTATTTTGTGGGAGTATTGATCTCTACTGGCATTGATACTGCCTGTCTGGCTTCTAGTGTGTCTCAGGATCCAGGGAAGTTGGTGTTATATTTAAGACTGAATTACATGTTTGGGATTTTTTTTTCTTTTTTTTTTTTAAGCTTTCTTCTTGTAACTACCCAGAAGATGTTAAAGCATCACGGGTGCAAGTGAATTAACTGATTTCGCAGTTGGGATATCATTGTGGTTTTGTGTCTGTGCGCGTCAGGTCACACCTGATGCAGGGTTTGTTCTCTCCAGGAATGCCTTTTCTGCACACAGGCACCTTTTGGTTAGAGCTGGAAACTAGGCGCCGCAGTCACACCAGCTCTGACTCTTTGTGCACCTGTCCCCAGGTATTTGTGCTGTCTAAAAATTCAAACAAAATGCCAGATAACCGTGGTTTCACAGCAACTATCGATATTCTCATCGGAGGACTTAGATCAGAGGCCAAAGAACAACGTATCCTTGGATGCAAGACTTGGTCCAGCCGTGACTGAAGGACGTGAGCCGCATTGTTATTTCGTTGGGCCCGGTGTGTGGTGAAATAGGGTGGTGACATCACTGTGACGCCTTTCACCTGCTCATATCTGCTGTTCAAGTTCACCTTTGAAACCCAGTTGCTAGTCTAAATCCTGTTGTGACAACCGGGCTGCAAGCGGGCTTTGTTACTAAGCTGTGTTCAGCAGCAATGCCGGATGGCTTTTTCACGTTCAAAGTGGTTGTTTAATGGTTTCTCTCTTACGTTTTCAAAGTGTGTCACAACGAAGTTCATAAGTAGCTCGGCAGCTGCAGGGGACAGAGGAAGAGCCTACGTGACAAGTGCTTTAGGTGCCTTCCCAGCCCGCTGGTGCCAGCAGAGCCTGTCCCATGGAGAGAGTTCCAACATTTTGCCTTGGGCTGCATGGGCCAACACTTGGGCCAAGAGCTCAGGGGCTGTGCCCACAAAGTGGGGAAGTGGCACTGCAAGTCAAACAAATTGAATGAAAAACGGCAGCCTGGAAAAGAAGTATTCCAGAAAGAGGCAAGATGAGAGATCTCACCTTTCCTCCACCTCCCCTGCCCTCCCAGCAGAGAAGTAAAAGAAGGATTTTATGCAAACTCCAGGCAAAATAATTACTTGAATTGCAATTAAAAAAAAGCCCTGTCAGTAATTTAAATGCATTTAATTAAATGCTGTGCTGCCTCGTGTGCTAAATTTGAGCCATTTTGAGCAGAAACCCAGAATACCAGTATCATACGTGGACCTATTAAGAGCTGGTTGTGTTGTAGCTATTCAGGTGATGCCAGAGCCTGGCAGTCTATCACTTGTGCTGCTGTGGAAATTGAGTGTGCCTTTAGATTTCAATGAACATCCCAATAGAGAAAGTTTGAGCTGTCCAAACTGCTACGCTTCATGCTGTTACCCACATTCTGCTTGCTATTCTCTGCCTCCCCACTACCTCCTCTTGCAGCTTGTGGGCTATAAGGTCTTTTACCACCTTGAACCCGAAACCTTATATTCCAGCTAATTTTACAGCTGGAGCCAAAATACACAGAACTCTGAATCCATTGCCAGTTTATCTTGATCATCATAAACAGTAAAATGCATCTGCCCTCTGACGGCCCTTTATACGTTCGGCCAAAGTTTATGCATGTAAGTGCTGCCACTGAAGTCAGTAAGAATATCCATGTGGGGCCTTTTTAATAACTTGGGTCCTTGTTTCTTGGAGTAGATTTGTTTAGGTTTTCTCTAATGATCCTTTTTTTTTTTTTTTTTCCTCCATGGCCTCTGGAAAGTTTTGTTCTTTAGTTTCTTTACATTGTAGGCTTGGGGTGCGGATGAGGTTTCTAGTGTTTCGTTATCTTTGTGGAGATACAGTTTTCTTCTGTCACTACATATTTAATCTTTTGTTGTTGGATGTAAAAATTCAAAACTGATAAATGCAGCAGCAATTGATCTTACAGTTGAGATTTAAAATAACAGATCGTAAAATACTCTTAATCTTTTCATTCCCTCCACCTCCCAGCTTTTTTGTTGGATAAAATATTAATACCTGACTTATGCAGTGGAGAGGTTACTTTTTAAAAATCCGAACACTATAACGAGTTTGTAGAGTTATATGCCAGCAGAAATTGAACTGCTGTTTGCTGCTGGTGTGGTATTTGCAACTAATTGAATTGTGGATAGTAAGAAATGAGTAGCTCAGTTTGACTTCCTGGCACTTCAGAATTTATACCCTGGTTAGTAATTTTGAAGGCTTGCTTGCAAACAATGGTTCAGTGGGCACGCTCACAAAATTGTGTGGGTAGTGATGTCAGAAAAATTTACCAGCTGCATGTTACCCAGAAGCCTAAATCTTCTGCCTCAAATGTAGGGAGAATGGGAATGAGAATTTAAGTGATCTATGGGCTTTGTAAGAATGCCAGTTAGGAAAAAACGAAAGAGATAGTAATTTAATTTTTTTTGGCTAACAGAAAGCTAATGGTAGAAAATGGAGTGATTGGTTGTATTTTTAATAGTTCTCTAAATCTTGACCAGTAGATTAGATTCAATGAAAGGTACATTCAAAATGATTTGGCTTGCCATTACATTCTATAAATGTAAGTTAGCTAGCATTTAGCTAACCCAAATAAAATTGATAATACAGGAGTATAGGCTAGTAAAAGCATTAGTAAATGTATTGATTATCGATAAATAAACTTACATAAAATTACTGTAAGTAAATAAATTGATTTACTAGTAAAAGTAAAGAACCAACAGGAAAAACAGAAGGAAAAAGGTAGAACTTACAAATAAGTATCTTTAAAGGTGAACAAGGAGCTATTATTGTCTGCCCTTATTAACTGCTTTCCCTTTCCCCCTATTTGGAAGTGTTTTACCTCAAAGGTAATTTGTTTCATGCTCATCCAGCATTAATGGTATTCATTTTTAATTAATTTAACAGTAGCATTGTCCATCTGTCAGTGCAAACCTAATCTGTTAAACAGATAAAATCAACATGTCTACAAGTTCATTGTAGGTCAGCAGGCAACAGTTGCGTGTATGCATTCAGGGTTCTCTGCTTAATAATGCAAAGGCTTCTATACAAATACACAAGTGCAGTGACTTTTGAAACCAAACGTGTCTCAATATGCTAATATAGGATGGCAGATAAAGTGTCCTAGGTCATGGTTTGAGTGTCCCTAAAGCTAGTTAATCTTTGCCAAAATCTGAAGTTAGTTTTGTACAAATGTCCTTTTTTTTTTTTCAGTAGCGCGGAGCCCGTTGGAGGTGCTGGTGAGGAACACTACAGATTGCTCAGTGTTTCTGAAATTTGGCCTCCAGATCAGCATCCTTATTTGGAAACCCCATCTCTTCCATCCTCCCTCCCCCTTTTGGATCACAAAAGGCATTCTGAATGGAAACAATTGCTGGATGTGCTCTTCTTTTTGCACTTTTTAAACTTGGCCATCTAGCTGTGAACAGAGAGGCATGTATGTGCATCTGCAAGAACTCTCAGCTATTCACGAAACTGTAATTCGTGCTGCTAAAGTTTGAGAGCTGCTCTTGGCTAAAATAGTTTGATGTAAGACAAGTGTTTTAAAACTGTTCCGATTGTTGGATGCTAAAATGGGCCTTTGAACAACAGTTATATTTAACGTTGTGTTTTTGGTTTGGACAGAGATAAGCATCGGCAGCGTGAGGAGAGCGGTTTCCTTTGCTACGCTTGAAACTGTGTTTGAGCAGTCCTCACGAAATACCAGCGAGTAATATACGCAGGTACCTGGCTGCAGGGAGCCAGGGCAGGTCTGTCTTGGACAGGTACAGGCTGAGGTTCCTCCGTAGTTTTTGTTTTCGCAAGTACCTGCTCCGGCAGCCATGAAACGGGACCTTGCCCCTCACCGTGCTGCTCGGGGTTTCAGCTGTGTTGACTAACCCAGAGATACTTGGGCAGAGTTTGTACTTGTCTTTATCACTGGAGTAGCACAGGTCCTGTGTACTCGGCTTTTGTTGGGCTTAGAAAGGATAAAATTCAGAAACAGATTGTGACTGCTTGAAATTCTTCCACAACCGGGCCTGGCCATGGAGGAAAACAACTGCTTTTCCACGTGGCTTCCACAGCCTCCTCACAAAGATCGTTTTGTACAGACTCAAGGCTCTGGTCTTGGCTTTGACTTGCTTTTCATCATTTACCTAAGCAGAGCTCGTCAGGGCTGCGAGCAGCAGCAGGCTGCAGGCACGAAGTGGCGCAGGGTGCCCTGACACTGCTTCCTGCCCGGGCCTCTGCGCACAGCTGGGCATGGTGCCTTTGCATTTCTTCTCTGTTTTTCAGTTGGCCTTCTTTAAAAGAGACAAAATGGAAGGAGGAGAGGGAGTCTGCAGAATTGGGGAATTATTCCATATTTTGGATAGTGTGAAAGCGCAGCTGAAATTATTCATTGACCTTATTGTGTCGGATTGGTCAGTTCGAGTAAGTGGTGAAATCCTTAGTTAACTTTCAACCAGCTTTCGATGGAAGCTGTAAGATATGAAGTTGTTTGTAACAAACGTTGCCACAAAGTGCTTGTTTTAATTTGTGTCTGTTCAGGGTAGCTGAGCCATTAGTGGGAACCAGTGTCTGTAATGCTGCCACTGGGAGCTGGTAGCTGCTCAGCAGTTTTGCATAGCTGGGCTTGTACCTAGAGAAATCCAGTGCGTATGTATTTGGCAATACGTTCTTCTCTGAATCTGCTTGGGGGAAAATACCCCTGGCCATTCTCAACGCAGTGCAGGGATGGAGGATGCAGGTCACAGCCCTTCTGCTCTTTCTTGGCTAACCAGCTGAGCATGTCTTGTGAAGCCAAATCAAATGCTTGAAAATAACGTGCTTGGTAAAAAGAATACTGGACTATAAATAGAAACAAATCTTCTCTAGTGTCAGTGTGTGCAAAGAAGTGAGATTGAGTTTAAAAGTAAAGCGGAATAAGCTTTTAGAAGAGGACATGTGTGAGTCCGGGAGGGTCTCGTCCTCCCTAGAGGAGGGCAGTGTGGTAGGAGCAGGGTGCTTTTGAGCTGGTGCAGAGCTGTTCCAGCACTGCACCGGCAAAAGCTAACGTGTTGTCCCTGTGAGCGCCGGCTTGAGCTCTTTGGTCCTCCTGTCCGGTCATTCCCGCCCCCACGCTATCCTTTGCTTGGGTGGTCCAGCTGTTTACAGGCAGCCTGGTGAGCAAGATGAAGAAATTCATCAGAGCTGAGAAAAAAGGAGGGGGATTATTTTTGGCCTGGCTCAGTTCCCTAATCCCATCTACTTTCCAGGCTTGCAACGGATTGAACTAGCCCGGCTGAGGGGGCAGTGGTAAAGCAGAAATGGGATGGGGGAGGAGGGAAGGCGTTAGGTCACGACTCTGCCTGGGAGAAATAGCCCATCTTCACTGATTGTAGGTTAAATAAAGAACTTCAAGGTTGGCTTCTGAGCCAGGGCTTTATTTTAATGTTGTGCTGGCTCATGTAATCTGGAGAAGCAGCTCTATCATGTTCGTTTTCCAAGCACCGAACTCTCTTTCAAAATAAAACCAATTTAATCAGCCCAGTGAATTCCAGCCCTAAGCCTTTCAGCAGGGACAGGGCTTTGATTACCCTTGCAGTCATCCCATTCTGGCTGTGTTTGGACAAATTCAACCTTAGGAACTTCAGTATAGGTGTACATTCTTGCCACGCTGTTCCTGTAAAGATTATAGATTAACTAGTGTTCTGTGATAACTACAGTTTTATTATTGGGGATTTTGGGAACGAAAACTTGAATTCTCCCAATTAAAAAAAAAAAAAATCATCTAAGCAGGGGTGACTGAAAACTGAAGTGGGGAATTTCTGCTCACTGCTCTCTTGCTTCAGCCATTTGCCATTGAGACACACATGGCAAGGAGGGATGTGGAACTGGCAAGCCACCTACCAGTCTGCTGCAGAAAGGCATGCCTCTTCAATTGCATGCTGAAATTCCAAGTACATTAAAATGGACATCTCCTCCCCAAACCCTGCTGCTGGGAAAGGCGTGGTACAATCTGTGTGCGTGTGAGAAGTTTTTTTTTTTTATTCCTTCATCAGGTAATATACTAATTTTGGAGGCAACACTGCAATTATAGAAGATTAACTTGTTGATGTTAGTTCGGCTTTCTGAGTTGGAATTTTGCCAGGTCTTGAGTTATGAAAGTAAAATGTAAAGGTGGGTCAGTGACCTTGTATCCTAGGGAAAGTCTTGCCTGCTAAAGCTGAGCTCATATCAGGCCAAGAACTGAGGACTGCAGAGGAGAAAATCAGATTCTGCCTGCATCTGTAGTTATGAATCACAGCACCAGTCATAGATTTATCCTAAAATACCCTATGTAATGCCTGAGAGCTGACATATTGTACTAGCCTGTCATTAAAAAAGCTAAAATTTTAGTATTAAAATCTCAAATTCCCTTAACAAGTATATTGATGGACACTGCTAACCCGGTCTATTTCTTCTTCAAAAGAGGAGTGTGCTTCCAGTTTCTAGAGTGGCAGTAACCATTACAGAACCAGGAGATACTACTTTATCAAGAGGTATTGCTTTCCCCCGTGCATCATTTGGTAACCAATTGCTCGTCATCGCGAATTCCACTGAGAGTACTTAGACTGGGACCAGCAAAGTTTCACTAATATGCAAGTCTAACACAAACACGATGATGTTCGAGCTCATTGACTTGCCAACACAGATACTGTATTACCTTTCTAAGCCTAGGGTCATGTACTGCACAAGGGTTAGGGAGTTTTTACCATAAGTAGGTAAATGGTTGGCCAGTAAGCACAAGTTGGGAAGGAAGACTTTTCTTCTGGCCATGTTTCCCCAAATCGTTGTTCTGTGCTAGGTAGATAGGATCTGCAGATGTTTTGAGCTGGGGACCCAAACTAACTTCATCAATCAGTATCAATTACTGCAAGTCATATGGAATCATAGAACGGTTTGGATTGGAAGGGATCTTAAAGGTCATCTAGCTCCAACCCCCCTGCCTTAGGCCAGGGTACCACCCTCTAGATCACTCTCTGAATTTAATATATTATTAAATAAGAAATAAGGATATGAGAAGTACTTATACTCTTATATGTAACCTAAATCTCCCCTCTTTTAGTTTAAAACTGTTCCCCCTTGTCCTATCACTACCTGCCTCTGTAAAAAGTTGTTCTCCATCTGTTTTGTGAGCCCCCTTAAGGTACTGGAAGGCTACTGTAAGGTCTCCCCAGAGCCTTCTCTTCTCCAGGCTGAAGATCCCTAGCTCTCTCAGCCTTTCTTCTTAGGAGAGGTGCTCCAGTCCTCTGATCAGGGCCACCAGGCTGCTCAGGCATGATTTGCCGTTGGTGAAGCCATGCAGGCTGTCTCAGATCACCTCCTTGTTTTGCATGTTCCTTGCATGCAGCTTTCCCAGCAGACATCTATGTGGTTGAAGTCCCCCATCAGGGATTTCAGCTTGCAGGTGAAGCAAGAAGGCCTCGCCAGCAGGCTCCCCTTGATCAGGCAGCCTGTAGTAGGCCGCAACCACAAAGTGTCCTTTGTTGGCCCTCATAAAAAGGGAATATTGGTAGATCTCAGTCCCTTGTCCACTGTCTGTCATGAGACAATATTGTAAGTTTGGTCCGTGACAAAATGACTTTACTTATTTTCTACAAGTACTTTGCTAAGGTTTGCTTGGTGGCAATAGACCCGTGGTGGGAAGAGACCTCACACTGGAACGTTCAGAGAGAGACAGCTCAGTTTATTTGGCTTTACTCATACAGTCTTTCACTGAGCTGAGAAATTGGCATCTGTATTTTTGCTTTCAGTGCCAGTATCTGCTGCCAGGAACAGCTGCCTCACTGGGTAGGGCTCTCTGATGAGCGGAAAACCGAAGATGCAGACTAGAGCTGTTAATTGCTGCAGATAGACAAATCAGCTTCTGAAGGACCACCCGTGGCCTAAGCACACTAGTAGAGAGAGGCTCAGGCAGGGAATGTTTCATTGTGCCTTTGACCCTATCTAAGCAAGTGAACAAACTTCTCAGGCTTCTTTGATATACTGCTGCGTATGTCTGATTCATCTCTTGGGAACTCTGAGGAACCTTTCCATTGGAATATAAGCAGAAAATTAGTTTTTCATATTTGAGTATCTGCTGGACTGTAGAAGTATTCACAGTCTTGGAATTACAAAATATCCCGAGTTGGAAGGGACTCACGAAGATCGAGTCCAACTCCATTGAGTCTTTTCAGCACTGTATGAAGTTTTCTATTTTTTTTTTTTGAGACAGAAGCAAAGAGAAATGATGTGAATGCTGCAATGTGGTATGGCATTCTGACATTCTCATAAAATGGATTTTGATAAAAGTCTGGGCTGATGAAGGTCACAAGCTGCGCAATTGATCTGCCAGCAAACTCATGTACCGGGACTATTAAACTCCTCCATCAGTTACATTCAAAATATCACTCTGCATCACTTCCTATGAAGTTAATTTCTCCTGCTCCGTTTTCTTTATGTCACATGCCATTAATGAGTTCATGGCAGGGGAGATGAATTTGGCCACTGCAGCGTGTCTGCCCATGTGTAGGGAGGGCTCTGATTCTCATGGAGGTTGTTTATGGACAGTGAACCATGCCTTTTTCAGGGATGGAACTTCTCTTTTAGCATATGGACAGTGTTCTACTCCAGCCCAACACAAATGTGAACCACCCTACTTCTCAGGGGAAGGAATGGGAAAGGTTGGATGTGCACCCAAGGTGAGAAAGCCTCTGGTTGTGCTATATGCACCAAGTACAGCTATTCTCATTATCTGGCTGACACTTCCTTCCAAGAGCAGCTTCTGTTTCAAAAGAAACTCTCTTTAATGATGACTTTGCATGTGGGTTACCCATGGAAAGGAAAAAAAAATCATCTTGGAGAATTTGGAGGGAGAGGCAGCGTTCTGTGCCTTTGTGGTAGGAGCTACTCAATGACTGAACGCCTTGTCTGTTCCCTACAGAACGCCCTTGGACGTATTGCGGGGACCTATCTTGTTTTTCTTGATCATCACTGTATTTCTTCTATAGTGTGTTATTAGGTCTGCCAGCTCCTTGACGTGTGGTCTTTGTTCAGACAGCTGTGTTTAATGGAGAGCATTTACCAAGAGTGGCAGTGTGGGGTGAGTAAGTCGCTGGAGCTGGAGGAGGAAAAAAGGAGCTTTTGCCAGGACTGTCAGCCCTTTGGAGCAGTTTGCCATCTTGTACACGCTGTGAGTTCAGAGCCCAACTACCTGCGAGGTAGCAAGCAAGGGGAACGTGGAAGAGAGTGAGCAGAAAATACTCTGTGATTGCTGAAAACATCATTTGCTCGAGTCTGTCAGGAGATTTGGTGACTGTAATTTTTTCCACTTAAAGGGTTAGTGTTTTAGGAGCATGTTAGTGTTTTAGGCATGTTTTCGAGCAAGTATGGTGGTACAATACATCCTAAGGTAAAATATACTTATTAAAGTACACTCGTGATTCCAACAAATGTTTATACCGTTTCCTCTGACTTATCAGGGTCAGAACGTTAACTCTGGACAAAGTGCATTAGAAATAACTTTAGGAAGAATTACTCAGTATTTTGCTCACACGGGGTGTGTGGCCTCCATTATCACGTGCTACTGGTACGGGAGTGGGGTGGAGCCTATCATCATTTTACTGTTTGGTGTATAAATAGTTATTACAAGCAGAACTTGAACATCTAGTCATTTCTAATAATACTTGACTGAGAGTGATCTGTGCTTTTATGACTGTAAGGATGGAAATTACGCTGAAGATCCTCTCTTCCTTCAGAATCCTTTGAGCATGTGTGTGTATATATGCATGAATACTTGGCCTGTATAAGTAAGAGGGAAAGTTGCTTGCTGAGATCTAATCTTGCGTTCTTGGTGTAAATATTCTTGTACTCTAGTTTCCTTCAT